>NC_056727.1:112960430-113560430 GCF_019279795.1 Protopterus annectens | reverse complement strand
AGAAACCTGGGCAGTGAAGGCAGAGTAGCTGAAAAAGCTAGTGGTGATGGCGATGAAGTGCCAGAAACAGTTGGTAGGATGCACACCATGGGACAGACAAAGATAACAGGACATTAGAGTAGAAGCCCAAGTATCTCCAAGTGCAGAAAAGGTCAAAGAGAACATATTATCATGGTTTGGGCACATGTGGAGGAATGCGGAGGACAATCTGGTGAAGAACATTTGAGACAGACAGGAAGAATGCCAGAGGAAATGAGAGTGTGAGCAAAGAGATGGATGAATCACGTGAGAAAAGACCTGTGACAGTCAGGCATGACTGCCAAATAAGTTAGAAGAGTGGCACTGAATTAAGTAAAATGGCAACAGTTGATGTGACACCCAGACCCCATGTAGAAAATAGAAAAAAGGTGGTTGCTGCTCATAAATTTGTGTGCTAACATAGGCTATTTCTCATTGTTTATGAGGGAAACAAGGGTAAAACATGGCTATGCTTGTAAAGGCCCTATGGCCAATAACCTAGTAACCTCCTATGATCCTATGATGATGAGGATCTACCAAAGAATGGATAACTGGCCAGTTTCCAAAGATTTAGAGCACCTTTCACATGCCTTAACCACTCAAAAGCTGAAGAACAGAGGTATAAAGTCAGTGGTTATGGTGCCAAACCTTCACAGCCTTCTTACTTCAGAGTAAAGCAAGCTATTGCCCTACCAGCTAAGTATGTGCTGGGAGAAAGGAAAGGTGAAAAATATCTACACTCTGGCATCAAACACAATAAAAAGAAAGGGGATGGAGGGAGGGTGTTCCTACTACAACAGTGAGATGTTTAAACATCTACTCTAATGGTTATCATCATTAGGTCATTATTATAGTACTAGAGCTTATATTGAAATTGAGCAGAAAGAAGGCTGAGAGTCCAGGAGCCCTTGGAGAAAACTCCTAGAAAAAAGTTTGTTCTAGACATAGAAATAGAATCTAATTTGAAGTGTTTGGTAAAAGTGTGCACAGATGAAAAGGTTGCTGCCTCTAATCAATTTTTAGAGTCCACCTGTTTCCAAAAAGCCACAGACATAGCCAGAGACCTGGTAGAGTGGGCTTTGACCTTGCCTAGAACTGACTTTTTATGGAAAGAGTAATAAAAAACAATAGCATGAGACAACCTTTTAGAAATTGTCTTTGTTTTGACACTGGTTGCCTCTTTAACTTACTTTCACAGGAAATAAGCAGCTGATTAGAATTGGTGAAGGTTTTTGTCCTGTCACTGTAGTACCAGTGTTGCCTTTGGACATTCAGAGTATGTAGATGTCTTTCTCCCCTATTTTTTATTATAGATAGAAAAAAGGGAGATGAATAGCCTGGCAGAAAGTAAACTCTGAAACTGCTTTAGCCAAAAATGAAGGATTTGATCACAAAGTTACCCTATCTTTGTGAAAAAGGAGATAAGGTTAAATCATCATAAGAGCTTATAACTGAAATGCTCTTCTAGCAGAAGTCAGAGAAATGAGTAACACCAAGAACTCAAAATAAGCTTCATAAGGATGTTCAAAAGGAAAGGGTACAACTTTCTCTGGTACAAAATTAAGATACCAAGAAGAAGTCACTTGTCTTCTAGATGGGTGGACATGTAAAACCCCTTTCAAAAACTGTTTTACTTGAGGCACAGTAGAAAGAGGAATCCATGGGTAGACAAGCAGAGATAGCCAAGAGATGAATCTTGATAAAAGAGTAAGAAAGGCTAACTCACACAAGTGTTGTAAAACCAGAAGTGTCTGGACCTTAAAAGGATCCTGGTTCTTGCTTTAGCACCAACTAAAAATCTTTTCCAATTAGCCAAATATGATTTCCTAGTAGCAGTCTTCTTAGCCTCCTTTAATATCTGTTGCATGTCCTCTGAAAAAAGGTGCCTAAAGATATTAAAATTGTATCACCTAGGTAGTGAGATGAAGAAAGAGAAGGCTGGAGTGTATTAAACAATGCCTGTTCTTTGTTAGTAAGTCCACCCAATGACGAAGCTTGTGTAATTGCCCTTGGTCAACTTGGAAAGAAAGGAGAACCATTTTTGCCTAGGTCTTAAGGGAATTACCAGTATCATCTCTGGAGAGTCCTTCTGAATAGTTAAAAAATGTTGGTTATCAAAGGAAAGGGTAGAATGGCAAATAGAAACATACCCATCCACAGGAATGAAATGGCATCTGTCTTCCAGACCTCTGTTCAAGGAGTCCTTGAACAGAATTCTTTAACTGTCTGTTGTGAATGGAGGCAAGAAGATTTACTTGAGGTTCCAACCATAATATGGATTATGGTTATGATCATCATTAGATCATTGTTGTAGTACAAGAGCTTAGAAAGAAATGGAGAAGGATCAATTTCTGGAAGACCACTGAATGCAACTTCCATTTATGGGGGTATGCCCTGGTCTTGCTCAGCTTGTCTGCCATAGCATTTTGCTCTGAAGGAATGTAAGCAGACTGGGGGGGGGGCGCATACTGGCCAAGTTGCTATTTCCCAGGCTGCCATAGCTAGTCTGTAAAGGGGAGGTGGGATCTGGTGCCCCCTTGTTTGTTTATGTAACACAATACCAGGGTGTTGTCTACAATTACTAGAACAGGGCCAGGAATCCAAAGAGTATTCAGAGATGAAAGCATTTATTAGCACCATCATTTATTTCACATTTATGTGCTTTAATCTGTCCAGCTTGTTCCACAGAACGTGAACATTCACCCCCTTGGACACATATCTCCAAGCAAATTGTGAGGCATCTGTGGTTACAGGCTATGTTGGGGCTGGAAGGAAAAAAAGAAAACCTATGTGGAGAGACAACTGATTTTCCTAGTAGAGTACCTCCCTGTTTTACTATCCCCAGCAATGGGATTTGAAATGATTGCAGGTGTTAGTATTGGGTCTAAACTGATTTGATGATCCATTGAATTTTCTTCATGTGATGTTTGGGAAAAGAAATCATGAGAATTGAACAGACAATGAAATCTAGAACCCTGAGATATTCACTGGTATATGCCATTGGAAAATATCAGAAACTGTTCCTTATGACATTATAATTTGACCTGAAGAAGAAAAGCCATTAACAGGGATGTATCCAGAAGACAAACCAGAAATACTATCCTGACAAATGTAATGATAGAAGATTTCTTTATGCTGACCTGAAATCCCATTGCTAGAAAAGGTTTTGTACCCAGCCAGTGATTTTTTTTTCTATTTCTCTTTATTAACAATGGAAACCCAAATAGCGGTATGAAACAAAAAACCCTTAAAATTTTAAACAACAATAATAATGTTCCATTTTAACAAATAACAAATCAACTATTTACAAATATGTCTACTAAATAGTAAGGATTATTTATAATTTCAGTTTCTAACATTACCCATTTAAACTTAATCATCCATTTTCTAACAATTATTTCAATTTCATCCAAGTATTATAATATGAAATTATTCTATCTGCTCTTGTCTTGATTGTAGACAATTGAAGTTGGCAGGCATTATTGGCTATGTTCTTAATTTTTTTCCAAATAGCAGTAGCCTGTTTTTCCAATTTATAGTAATATCCTTTCTTGCCATAGCCAACATACTCCAAAGAAGAGGATATTTTATTCTAGTAACACATGTAGGAATTGGTATATTAAATAAAACCAAAGATTTAATTAAAACAAATTTATTATAAAAAACAGCTTGTAAAAATAGATTTATATTTGCCCTAACTGGCTTACTCAATGTATAACCATAAAGCATATGTAGCCAATCAGCTTGTACATTTAATTTACATCGCCAACATCCACGTTCTTTATTATACATAACTTTGATTTTATGTGGTGTAATGAAATTTCTATGAATAAATTTCCATGAAAATAATCTCCAATGTAATGAAAGAGTAATTTCTTTTGGAGACATTAATATTAACTTCTTATGTTCTTCACTTGGAAAACATTTGTTTATTAATCTAAAATAATTCCAGGAAGTTTCTTTGTAATATATTTTCATGCTTTAACTGTGTATATTTTAGAAAGATATCCTTTTCCCACCACATTATAATCTAATAAGCTAACTAAAAATTATATAAGTTTAGGGACTGTATTTCTTGTTGATGGTTGCATTAACTCAACTTTTTGATTAATACATTGTCTACAAATGTGTGTGTCTAACCACATTTCTTTATTTCAAAATTACTCATAACATAATCAGTAGTATGTACTTTCACATTTTTTATAAATTCATGCCAAAATATAGTTTTTTCTTATATTGCTATCATTTTTGTTAAAATAAATGTGCTAATATTATATTGTATATAAGTTATAGGAAAAAGTAAAAATAACCATGCTTTATATTCTGGATTTTTATATATAAAATTTCTAAATATGTCTAATATAGTATTAATATGGCAACAGGTTATTGGCTTATTTTTATTTTCTGAAAAATATTCTCTTAATAGCAAATGAAAATTATTACTTAATATTTTATTATGCTGGGTTATCAAATTATTCAAATTCAGCCATATTGTTTCTTGTATTTCTTTCCATTTAGCAGAGTAATTAGAATTTAATCATAATGTTTAACAACTGACAATAATGCATACATCTCCAAATCAGGTAAACCAAAACCTCCTGCCATCCAGTCTCTTAAATGGTGTTTAAAGCAAATCTAAGTTATTTAGGATACCAGAGAAAGTTTAGAATCAAGGAATTAAACTATTTTATGCATTTTTTAGGTAATAGAAGAGATATAGATTGTATTATATTTAAGATTTTTGGAAGATTAATCATTTTAATTAAAGATAGACTCTCTTCCATTGTGAAAAAAAGATATTCCATTTGTTAATAAGTTGTTTTAAGTAAACTATTAGTATAATTAACTGCTATTATTATTCTCTTCTACCTTGTATATAATGTATGGTCAACTTTATTGCTTGCCTTTATATTTTGTTTATTTTTCTTTTTTGTATCTCACATATTGTATTACTTTCTTATTGTCTTAATAATTGTAACCATTGTTCAATTTTTTTATTCTGTTTAGTGTACTATGGAGATTTTCCCCCTGGGCCTCCACTGAAAATGGGCTCATACCCACTCAGACTTTCCTGGTAAACAAATGTAAAATTAATAAGTAAATAAATACAAATAATTCAAAATATTTAATTATATTATCCACTACAATGTATTTAGTGAATTTCTTATCTACTGTATGTGTATTACTATTTATGGATAGAATCTTAGTTTTACTATCATTAAAACTAAGCTCAGACATCCTCTAAAATTTTTCTGTTGATTTAAATAAAGCATGAAGTGAATGGTTATTATCATTTGATGTTAATAAGATGTCATTTGCAAAAAGTTGTATTTTGGCAATTAAATTATATATTTGAATACCCTCAATATTCATATTTGATCTAATATAATTTGCAAGTGGTTCCTTAACTAAAGCAAATAATAATGGTGATAAAGGACATTCTAGTTTAGTACCTTTAGTAATCACTATCTATTTGGAAGTATATGCACCAATTTTATATAAGCAGGAGATTTTTTGTAAAGAAGTTTGATGAACTGTATAAAATTATTCAGAAAATTATAGTCTCCAGAACAGATAATAAATAGTCCCAATGAACTGAATTAAATGCAGTATTTATACCCAAACTCACTAATGTCAAACCCACATTCATAATATTAACATAATCTATTAATGTAACTGTTTTTTTGATGTGATCATAAAAGTCTCTGTTCATTATAAAACACTCTGATCCTCATTAATCAACATGGGTAGAAATATTTTAATTCTATTTGTATATACTACCACAAATATTTTATAATTAATGTTTAATAATGAAACTGGTCTATAGGAAGAGCACTTTGTTGCATCTTTATCATTTTTTATATTATGGGAAATATAAATATAGTTCTAAGATGGAGGAGCACTTGGTAGCTTTTTAACAAATGCATATCATTTTAGTAATACTTCTAAAACTTCCTTAGGCATTAATTTATATAATTCTGGTAAAATACCATAATTTCGAGGAGCTTTGTTAAGCTTTAGTTTGTTAATTTTAATTTTGAGTTCAGACACTAAAATAGGTTTATCAATCAATTTTATTTGGACTTTTGATAGTTTATTTTTAACATGTTTCTTTAAAAAAGATTTTATTTTTTTTTGTTCTATTATTGAATTATATTGGTTAATTTTGTTATAATGAATTCTAGATTTATAATGGTTTTATGTTGTAGAATTAGTAAACATTTTTTGTTTGACCTATTAGGTTTGTATTACCCTTTTGTATATCTAACTTTTCTGTAAGAATATCAATTTGTTATCCCATTGCTTTTTCTTATTTATATGCCAGCATATAATTTTACAGTATAAATATGCTTTTAAAGAATCCCATATAAATATCTCTGATATACTTTCTGCACTATTTATACTCATAAAATGTCTTTATAAATATTCCTTAAATTCTTTTAGGTTTGTTATATGTGCTGATATTCTTTTAATAGGAATATTACTTTTAGCTTTTATTATGACTTGAAATGTAATTGCATTATGATCTGATAATGGACATTAACTACCTTTACCTTACCTAATCTTGTTATTCTATCATTTGAAACATACATCCTATCTATTCTAGACTGTGTACCATGCTATGTGAAAATGTGTAAAAACTAAGGAATCTGATTCCATGAACTGATTTATATATTTTATATTAAACATGTCTATAAATTCTTTTAAAGCTTTAGCTAATGCAGTGTTGTTTACTGATAGCATTTGTATCTTTGTCACTCAATATACAATTAAAATTTCCTGCAAGAATTATACCCCCATTAGAAATCTGTAATATTTCCTCCAACTGATGTCTGACATCTTTTGCTCTTATTCTAGGTATCCAGTAAATATCAATTAAAGTATATATTTTCTCTTTTATTTCCAATGTCACTAAGCAAAACATTCCTTTTTATCATTACATGTGTTTAAGATTTTGGGTATTGGCATATAATTCTTCCATAAAATTGCTACACCTCCAGCCAAAGATTCTTGACAACATGTAAAAGAATCTACAAACTAAGCAATCATAAAAATATGGAAAATGTGAATGCCCTGTAACCTACAGTGTACTATTATAGGAGCCAGTCAATTTGTTAACACTCTTTGAGATGTCGACAATTCAAAGGGTAAAGCGGATAAATGAAGATGTAAACCACACACAGAAAAAAGTAATAAATATCTGAAATATTTCAGAAATGAGATGTGATGATAAGCATTTTTTTAATCAAAGTTACTAGAAAATTGACAGGAAGAATAAGTGACAACACAGACTGTAGAGCCAGCATTTTAAATTTTGGAATTTTGATGCAAAGAATTAGAAAAAAATCTTCTTTCTATATTTGGCATCAAAAAAATTCTTGAATAAAACACTTTCCCTATTTGGTCCAGGAGTACAGGTTTGATGACCCTAGGAGTTACCATTTGATCTGTATATCAACAGGGAGCTTTGAATGGACAGATTCTGAGGAATCTCATAAAAAGGAGGCTAGGAATCCCATTGTTAGTTTTAGCCTTTTTGAATGACTCTGAGAACCCAAGTATCCAAAGTTATCTGTGCCACAGAGGTAAGTAAAGACCTAGACTGTGGGAAAACTTGAAAATATGATGGGGCATGAAGTCAGCCTGCTTCTTTAAAATGTCCTTGGTTTAGGAATGATCCTCCATTTTGTTCCTCCTGCCATTGATTTCTGAAATTATGTTTACCTGTGCTGTGCTGAAATTGTTTATTCTGTTTGCTTTGGAAGGAACCCGAGCTGGAAGGAACATTTTTGTTGCATTTTAGCATGGAAGGCTGAAAAATCTTGGTAACTTCCTAAATTAAGTTTCCTCTTTCATCAAATATTTTCAGAACTTCAGCAGAAGAGAGGGCAAATAACACATCTTTATCCAGGGAAGCATTCAGACATTCAGCTTTAACATGTTCTGGTAAATTCTGAGAGTGTAGCCTGGCAAATCTTTTCATTCATTTCCCAATGGCAGCTGCTCTAGAAAAAACTTCAGCAGTGACATAAGAGCATTTTAGAATGTGTTGTGACCTGAGACACAGAGGCCAATAAAGAATTCAGAGATTTCTTAATCTTTGAAGAAGGAAGGTCAGGTGGAAGAAGTATAAGCTTTCTTCCCAAACCTGTCAAGGCTTTCATACTTTTGTCAGAAGGCATAGGCTTAGTTGTCATAAGGTGCTTGGCAAAACTTTGTTTTGTCAGGAAATCACTGCAGATTCTAATTTAGGGTTTGAAAAAATAAGGTCTGAATTCAGCACAGTTACCGTAAGGTTTACATCTTGTGGTAAAATTTCTATATTCAGCAACAGCCCTACACTGGTGCTTTTGCACAAAGACATGCAGCACCTCAGTGGGCTGTCTCTGCAGTCATGATAGATGCTAATAAGAAAGTCTGGGGGAGATGCATATGTTAATTAGCGTCTTTCCAGAACTGCCTGCAGTAAGGCATTTACTCAGCATTGCTTGACTGTGTAAACTAGCATGGCTGTTCCTGGCGTCTAATGGTAATGAACACAGTCAAAAGGTCATTTATCCCCTGCAGTAGCGGTAAGTGCCAGATAGTTTACTGGTCAGGTAGTGTTAGGGTGTGTGCGAGGGGCTGCATATGTGAGTGCATGTGTGTGTGTGTGTGTGTGTGTGTGTGTGTGTGTGTGTGTGAGACTGTCATACTTCCACACATCCCTAGACTAGCAAGCAATGCCTGCAGCAATGGGATGCTAGCCAACAGAGATATGGCTGCAGACACGGGACAGAGAAACACTGGCCACCAGGGATATGACTGGAGACATGGAGCAGGGGAACACTAACCATCAGGGATTATACTGCAATCATATGCCTTAATCGCACTTAAACATGTCAGCCTGATAATTTGCTACTCTGAAGGCTAAGGTCGAAGAAATATAAACTTTCTTCCAAAACTATCTAACCTTGTTTGTTAGAAAGAATAGGGTTACATGCCATAAAATGTTAAGCAGAAGATGATTTTGAGAAAGAAATCACTGCAGGGTATGATCTAGGATTTGAAAAAAAAAATGTTTTTTGAGTCTATGGGGTCTTAAATAATTTATCTGATTTTTCTGGGGTCAAGTGGCTGACTATCAAGCAAACTGATGGCTACATGGAAGGCATCCTCTAATGTTGGCAACACAGGAGGAACAGGTGCAGGCTGAGGAAAATCCACCTGAAACAATTCATAGTATCTTTGTTGTGATTCTGTTTTTTCCCCAAAAAAATAACTCCTTCATTTTGGCAATAGTATCAGAGAAGGATAATTCTTCAGGTGGAGAATTTGAAGAAAATTTTTCCTTATAGTCAGATTGCCCAGTTTGTGGATAAGGAACTTGAGAAACATAATGTAATTCTAATTCCTGTCCCTCAGACCGAGAATACAAATCTGAGAGAGAGAGGAAGATCTTTTCCACTTTAAATTCAATGAAAACTCAAATTACAAAGACTGAAATTTTTGAAATAAACCCTAAGAAAAACCCTGCCACTCTTCCTGTTTGTCCTATGTGCTACAGGAGAAGCGCTATGCCTAACTTTATGCATCCTTTTTCTGGAAGACACAACAGAAAAACACCAGTCTGATGAATGGTCCCATTCCCGAGAATCAAGCTCTTAGGTTCATAGGTAGGTACTAGGCTATCGGCCCAAGGGCCTATGTAAGCCTGGCCAAAAATGTTCCCTGGCTTACACCACCCAAAAAAGTTATTTTCCTGTGCCACTGTCGAGCAGAGACACAGAAGTGATCCCCGGGGTGTATTTCCTATTTCCCATCCACTCATCAAGATTTTTCTTGAAGAGTGCTAATGAAGGACTTTGCTTGACATAGATGGGTAGCCTGTTCCAGAGTATGGGAAGTCTCTGGGACAGGAATCTATCCCTCCAGCATGTCCTGTTTATTGTGGTGACAAGGTTTAGGACCCTAGAGCATGTAGCTTGGAGGGATTGGGATTTCTTTAGGTGTAGCATGTCTAACAGCTCTGGGTTTTACATAGCTTTATATGTTAGGCAGAGATCACCTTGGAGTAGGCGATATGCTACGGATTAAAGCTGGAGTTTTTTGAGGCGGTCAGTGTAGGGCATTTGTTTGAGGCCAGTAATCCTCTTTGTGAGGTACTTCAGCGGCCACAGTAGCTTTGTACAAGAACAGTGTCTGCTTCCTCCTCTGAGTGATTCTCCCTTGCCTGAAGAAGACAGACAAACAGACGCACAGGATTTGTCTGTCTCTCAGTCCTTAGCAGCTACCTGAGGAGCAATACTAGAGGGATGGAGTCGGAGTGATGAGTGGTCCAAGGTACCTTAAATGACCATAACAGAGTAACTCACCTAGGGCTGAGATGTACAGGAAGCTGGTTTGAAGATCAATGACACCCATAAATCTTTTTTCTTCTTGTGGATCAGAGAGGGGAAAAACTGTAGATGCAGTAGCCTGGTTTATATCTCTAGGGAAAAAAAATGTCTGATTATTGGACAGCAGAGCCCTGGTGAGTCATACTACCTCCTAACTAAAAATGTAGGTAGCCTCCAAACAGGCTTCATGCCTTATGAATGGAGAAATGCAACAGTCATCTCTCTGCACAAAGGTGGGCCATCTACAGATGCTGGAAACTACAGACCCATATGTCTCACTAAAGCAATGGATGAGGGCAGAATTTTTCACACTGCCTACTTTGACCTGGCCAAGGCATTTCATACAATTCCCGACTCAGGCATTGTTGACAAACTCAAGAGATTACTTTCAAACCCATATGTCACCCAGTGGATAGCCAACTAGCTCACAGATAGGACTCAGTAAGTTAGAACTGGGGAGTCCACCTCTACAAAGAGGCCAGTCACAAGTAGAGTCCCTCAATAATCAGTCCTTGGACCGCTCTTTTTTGGCATTTACTTCTTGGAAGTCAAGCCCAATGTCAGTGGTCTCTAGCTGACTAAATATGCAGATAATTGCAAATTAGGAGCTGTCATTTAATCTCACACTGACAGAAATGTTCTCCAGGAGGGGCTGACACAAACAAACAACTGGTGTCAGAGCCATGGACTAAAACTAAATGCCAAGAAATGCATAATAGTATCCACTGGGAAGTGATCCATCCCTGGTAACTATTATATTGACAACCCACCCCTTAGAGTTGACCCAGTAGTCAGGAACTTAGGGGCACACATACACAGTAATCTAGCTTTTGACCATCACGTGCCTACAGTGGTGAGGAAATCATTTTATGCTGCACAACTTATAAACAAAGAGTCCAAGGAAGTCATTGTTCTACTCTATGTGGCATTCATCAGAACTATAATGCCCCCTTTGGTATGTACCTAACCAGGCATATCCAACAATTGAAACATCCACAGAAGTTCCTCAGTAAAAGAATACAGAGCATAAGTAAAATGTCCTATGCAGACCACCTCAAGGCCCTATCCCTGTATTCTCTCTCCTGCAGGCTTTTGAGGGGAGATCTATGCCTGGCATACAGGGTATTGTCAGACCTCACTCTGATGGACCTCCTGCATATTCACAAAACAAACAGCACCAGAACTACCCATTTTAAAGACTTAAACCTTGCCTATGATATAAATAGGACCTGCTGGAGAGATAGATATGTATCCCAGAGTCTACCCCATGTATGGAACAGGCTCCCCATCCATGTGAAGCTGAGTTCCTTCCTATCCCAACTCAAGTGCAACTTGGACAATTGTATGGGAAACCGGAAATTCATCCCTGGTTTGGCACCTATGTCTCTAATGTACAGAGGCAACCTGTAGATGGTTCATCTCCCAAGTCCCTGCTTACACTTCTCAAGGGTATCAGAACTTGTCAGAGATTTGGCATGCATGGCTAGGCTTAAAAAGGCCCTTGTGGTCATTAGCCTAGTAAACACCTATGAACCTAAAAGGTTTAGTGACAACCATCAAAACACTAGCCCTAAACCCTTAACTACATATTTTGACTCAAAAATAAAACTGCCACAAAAAATTATAATTTGGATGGTATTTTCCAACTCTGGCCTTCAGCAATAAAACATTATAGAAAAGATAAACCTTTACTCAGAAAAAATGATAAAATGGAAAGAGGTTCCCAGCATTGAAGTGATAGCTGACTGTTGATCACTCAAAGCCTGCAGGGAAGAGACCACTTCAACAGCACAAAAGTACAGAGGATTTATCACCTTAACAACTGATTATGCACTGCTTTCCTTAAGCTGTTCAGCAGTGGGAGAGCATAGAAGGTTCCATAAAGCTTTGAAAGCTGGCTTGTTGTCATATCCTTAGCAGGATATAACCTATGTAGCTTAGGTTACTATCTCATGATGAACACCTGTTACCATTCTAAGCTTTATAATTATTGAATACTAATTGTGGAGTAAACATGCAATATGTTGGGGTTAATATGCCCAAACAAAAAAAGCATTGTACTAGGGTATAAACTTTTCTCTTTTAATTACATATTAATCAAAACTAAGAATAACTAACATGTAACTATAAGTATATTGAATTATGATGATAACTCATTGTGTCACAGGCCACTAAATAGCAGGGCCCTCTACACTCACAGTTCTGTATCAGAAAACTTAATTTTCTATTCCTCATAATCTTTATGATTTTCAATATTTTTTTCTTTGATCAAAAAAAAATCCTTTTCCTGTCTGGCAACTTAGATGGACAAAACATTGATGATGACCCTGCTACCCAGGACCAATCACTGAATCAGGTGATACAGCAGCCAGATAGAGAAGGTATGAGTTAAAGACTGAGAGTAGCAAAGGGGAGATAGGTGTGCAGTATGGAGCAGGAAAACATATGAGCCCACAAAGATGTGCCACAGTAGCCACTATTAACACATGCATGGAAGTATGCATGAGTCAATGGGGTAGTACTCTAGGCTTCTGTGGCATCTGCCTGCCATAGGGAATAGAGGATAGGATGAGTAGAAAACCCTAATCACAGCCTGTGAAATAGAATAAATCGGCTGGCAGATCAAAGGACAGACTGACTGCAACAGTGAAAAAAAATTACTTAGTAAAAGAAAATTCAAATGCTTTAAATTTAGTCTGTATTGCATAGAGAACATTTCCTGGTGTTTATGAACCACTGGATTCTGGGATCTCATATAATCAATGTCTAACTTTCTCACCACAAGAGCTTCTTCTTCTCAATGCACCTCATCTGTTTTGATTTGCATCATGAGGTATGAGCTATATTACTGTAAATGTATACACATTTAAGTAGCATCTGTTAGAGCTGTATTGAGTTTTCTCATTTCTTACTGCTATAGCTTTATATAACTCTTTTACAATCTCATGTCTAAAGCAAACATTATTTATTTACCACAGATATGTACTAACAATGGTTGTGGCCAAGTCTAATACATCCATTCATTCTTTTATTGATTGTTTGATACCCAAATTATTCTATTTAGAGTTGTGATAGAGCTGAATATTATCTCAACAGGCAATAGGATTAAAGTGTGAGACTAATCCTGGAAAGAATGGCAGTGCTTTGCAGGACACACACACACGTGCGCACACACACACACACACACACACACACACACACACACACACACACACACACACACACACACACACACACACACACACACACACACACACACACACACTCACAGATATATTTTACTATGAGCAATTTACCTTTAGAACATGTCTTTGACATGTGGTAGAAAACTAGCAACCATTGTAAGAACCTGTGAGGGCACAGGGAGGACATGCAAACTCTCTGCAAGGTAATAGTTTGGAATTTCAAAACAAGCAACGCTGAGTCCCAGAATGTGAGGACTGAATAACTAAAAATTCAGATTCAGATTGTCATTCCTCAGAATATTTATTTTTCTTTGAGGTACTGTGATCTCAGATTTAGTGTATATATAAGTCTGGAGTGTGTGTGTGTGTGGGGGGGGGTGCCACCCCCCACCTCAAGAAAAGCAAGTTTAGTGGAGAAAGTTAATATTCATTATTCCCTCTTCTCTATTTTTGATCCACTTTTCCAATATTTCATTAGGGAACCACTCTCAGATGGCTCCTCAGCTAGCAGCTGAACCAGAGAACCAGGAACTATAGCACAACATATTAACCTTTACAGGAATGCACCCCTCTCCCATTACCCAAATAGATAAATAAATAAATAATTAAATAAATAAAGCCCTGTACTTCCTCAGGTTCCATTTTTACTAGGACTCGACTTGCCCATTTCAGCTCCTCGATGTTGACCTTTCCAACTGCTGTTTTCTAAAGGAAATTATTGCTGTTAATGTTTCTGAGTGTCGCTTAGTAGTGATTCCAAGTACATTAAAGAAAAATCCTAAACATGAAATCCACTGTTGCGCTGTCATTGTAAGGAAATTTAAGAACATTTCTTTAAATTAATGGAAATTTAAAGTAACACAGATACACTTAAGGTAGTAGGCAAGCACTGAGCATTTTTGCATAAAAATCAAGATTTTACAAAAAGAAATTATAATTTAAGAAGAAATGTTTTCATACAGAATTAAAAAAATACTTTATGGCAGAACCAGAAAGAGAATCCTAGCATTAAAGAGAATGTGTTCTTGATATTTGATCATTTTTTTTACAAAGTATCACACTGGTAGCACTTTTTGAACACATAAACACTTTTTCCATGATTGCTGAACCCTTAATACTATATTGTTCACAGCAGCAATTTAAGAAATAAATATCAAAAGACACTAGGAATATGACTTGGCAAGCACTTCACAGAATTTTAGTGGTTCAGCAGAATCCGAGTCATAAAGTATTACATAAAAATTGTCTACAACAGAGATGTCATGAGAAGTTAGAAACACTGGAGCATTTCTTCTAAAGAATTTGATCTGACAAATAAATAGAGGTCATACATAAGTCAAGTAAGGAAAAATAACACCATTCATAACAGGAACGGACTGTGGAACAAATGTTTTATAAAGATAGAATGGGGAACTAAAGTGCTGAATGTTACATTTGCATGCATCTAACAGAAACAGCAGCAGCCAGATACACATAAGTCCTGACAGGGTAACATTTGAAGTATGTGAAACTTTAAAGAAGAAGATCAGGGAGATACCTAAAGAGAAATGAAGTATAACACTTAAGGAGACCTACAGAAGAATTAAGGAAAATAATATGAAGACCTGAAACAGTGTAATTCATAGTCTAGTTTTAGTTTTGACAATTTAAAAAGTTTTCAGACCTTTACCTCATCTTCCTCTCCATGTGGCCTTGTTGGTCTTTCATAGAAGTAAGAACTGGGAACAAATATAATATAGCACCTGGAGAAGACTTTCTTTATTTTAACAGAATATGAACTTGGATAGGAGGGAATAGTTCTATTTTTCAGAAGGGAATGTGAGCACTGATATCATGCATGCACCGCAGCAAGTGTACAAATGCCCACTGAGAATCTGCCTGTCTCTGAAATTATTTGTGTTTTATACTTCTAGAACCTCCCCCACCCTTTCCTCATCCACAGTACTACTAGAAAGTGTCCTAGCACTGACAAAAACCTACTCTCTCCCACCTAATGAAGAATCCATGCCCATCCTTACCCATATGTGTTAACCCTAACCCTGTCCCTGCCTTAACCCCCACCCTACACATTATCTTCTGAAAAACCCTTTACCTAACACTACCACTGTTCACACAAAGTGTGTATCATGTTAATTGTAGTTTTTTTTTATTTCTTTTTTTTTTTTTAAGTGCTTGAATGACTCATCACTAAAAGAAATTGAATATGTTCTTTGTGTAAGCTTTGGCATTTTGATGTTCAGAGATTTTGTCAAGGAGGAAAGGCTTTTTCATTGGGGGTTGTCAAGTTTTTGCATTCAGTAAGTTGTGCAGACCAGATTAGTAACTCTAATCATGTATCTGTTTTATCTATATATATATTGACATGGTTGATTTGCCAGGTAATTGAATGCTGTGTTGTATTGTTGTGTGGATGAAGTAATTGAAAGTACATGTCATTGGGTATGGAAGATGTCTTGTGGGAAGTGACTGTATGAAGCAGTGGATGATGTAAGGTAAATAAGTTATGTTGGGTATGTGTGACAGATAGTAGAATGTTCGGTGAATGTAATTATGAATGCATATGTGCATGTCCATGTATGGCATAGTGCTGGAATTGGTTATGGTGTGGTAGCAATGCTGCCATGTGAGGGCAGATGCCCTTTAGTGCAGGTTTGTAGAAACTGTGGAGTTAATATATATATAAATTAGGAGGTGCCGGGATTATGTCACAACATGGGGGGGGGCACAAGGTGACTTGTTTGAGTATGAATGTGTGTGGTGCACTGTGCTAGTGAATTTGAAAGTGTTCCAGCATATATGTGAAGTATGCTATGTAAAGTTTTATACTGAGTATGTTTAAGTGTGTGTGCATGCATGGCTTCAATAGATTGCAATGTGTGTGTATATGCATCTGAGTGGCTGCCGATAGACTGTAAATATGTGTGCAATGGTCTGAGTCTTCAACAGTTTTTTATTTGTTTGCTTGTGGTAAAATAAGTGTTTCATTTGATAATTCAATAGATGTGTCTATATATATATATATATATATATATATATATATATATATATATATATATATATAGATATATACACACACACACACGCACACACACACAGATATATATATATATATATATTTTTTTTTTTTTAATTTTATTTTATTTTATATTTGTTTACCAGGATAGTCCGACTGGCTACATGTCTATTTTCAGTGGAGGCCCAGGGAGAAAAGCTCCACATAGTCAAACATACAAAAGATTACACAAGAAGTTTGAAAACAATTAGAATACATATAAAAAAGTGGTAATATACCTTATATACATTGTTTTGGAAGTGTTCTCTAGTAGGGACTCACAGTTCTCATGGACAGACATACAAAGGTTACACAAGAAGTTAGAAAACAATTAGAATATATAAAAATAAAGTGATAATATATCTTATGTACATTGCTTTAGTAATGTTCCCTAGTACGGACTCACAGTTCTCATGGACAGACACAATTACAAGTAAGATTGTAACTCACAGTTAGTCCCTAGTAGGGACTCATAGTTCTCATGGGACAGATGCAATTACAAATAAGATTGGATACATAGCATGGTGATGTTGTTAGATGTTATGATAATTACTGATTATGCTATGATAATTACTAATTATGCTGTTGTTTTATAACTTAATCCAGGTTGGTACATGGGCATAGCCAGTTCAATTTGAGATACTGTTTGATTTTTTTTTTTTTATGAGACTTTTGGAGGATTGTATGGTTGTAGTTTGGCAAGGCATTCCAGGTTTTGCCAACAAAGTTTGTGATCAGGGATTTACCAGCTGAGGTATTAGCTTTGTGGGTTTGGACCAATACTTTGTCGGCTGACAGTAGGGATCTCAGGTTGCTATATGGCTTAATAATATTTATAAGAGAGGGGGTATATTTAGGGTGGTACAGAACTTTGTGCGCTATTAAGAGTTGAATGAATTGAATTAAGCTGGGCAGTTCTAGTCATTCTGTTTGTTTCAGGTTCTGGCAGTGATGGGTTCTATAGGTGGAGCCAGTGGCGAATCTGGCAATATGGTTGTAGCTATGGGACAGTTTACTTAGTTCGGTTTTATTGAGGTTTGAGAGTACATGTGAGGCATATAAAAGAGTAGAGAGTAGGTGCGATTGGGCGATTTCAGTCCTAGCCAGTGGGGTTAAGAGTGTCTTGTTTCTATACAGTGATCCAAGCTTCTTATTGATGGTCTGTACAGTTTTGTTGACCTGTAGGTCAAATTTGAGATTACTGTCTATGATAACCCCTATAAGTTTAGTGTGTTGATCTGGGGAGATAGTGGTGCCAGATCTACTAGTGGGGGTGAACAGCAGAAGTTTAGTTTTATTGGGGTTCAGTAGTAGGCGTTGGTTGGCAAACCAATTCTCATTTTGGGTTAAGATTTGTACTTCAGGTGGTGAGGTGGCTGAACAGATGAGAGTGGAATCATCTGCATATTGAATACAGGTAGCTTTAGGGATAGCAGTGTGAAAATTACTGATAAAAATAGAGAAGAGTAGTGGGCCTAGTATGGAGCCTTGAGGGACACCAAATGTGAGAGGTAGTTGACTGGAGAGTTTGCCCTGCCATAGTACCACCTGTTGTCTACCAGTTAGGTAGGACTGGAACCACTGGATAGTGTGCGTGTTGAGGGAAATGGATTTTAGAGAAAGAATGAGAAGTTCATGGATGACTATGTCAAAGGCTTTTGATAGGTCAAGGAAAAGGGCAGAGGTTAGCCTATTGTCATTTCTGTTATTGTTTATGGCATTAGTAAAGAAAAGGAGGGCTGAGGTGGTGCTGTGGTATGGCCTGAAGCCATGCTGGGAGTTGGATAGCAAGTTATTCTGTGTAAGATATTGCATTAGTTGCTTGTGTACACATTTCACCATTATTTTAGCTAGTAGGAAAAGAATGGCAATAAGTCTATAGTTGGACATGTCTATTGAGCTACCACCTTTATGGAGTGGGATGACGTGGGATATTTTCCAGAGGGAGGGGATAGCATTTTTGGATAAGGTTCTGTTGATAAGGATAGATATGAAATATGCAATGGCATCTGCAGCTATTTGTAGGTACTCTGCAGAGAGGAGGTCAGCAGCGAGGGTGGTAGGTTTTAGTTTTTTTAGGAGAAATTTGATAAAACTAGTGGATATTGGTTGGAGGCTAAATTCTGGGTGATTTGTGGATAAATTAGGCGCGTGGTTTAAGTTTGTGGAGGTTAGGTGATTTGCTAGGGATTGGATTGTTTCAGTGAAAAAGTTGTTATAAGTGCTAGCTATGGTCTCTGGGGAACTATGGGTATGGTTAGCCAGGGTTAGGGTGGTAGAATGTCCTGAATGAAGTAGTTGATTTAAGCCTGCCCAGAAGTTTTAGGGGTTGTTTTGGTGTTTTTGCAGGAGATTATGGTAGAAGCTTTTTTTATCCAGTAAAATAGATTTGTTTGTGTCATTCCTGAGTTGATGATATTTTAGATGGACAAGTGGGACTTTGGTTGTTCTCCAGCTGGCCCAGGCTCTGTTTCTAGCTTTGATTTTAGATGTGGTCTCTTTTGTGAGCCATTGTGCTGTATTTGATCTATATTTTATTGTACGTGCTGGAGCATGGGAATCAAGGATACTTAGGAATTTACTGTTAAAGTGAGCTACAACCTCTTCTAATGGTAGATTTTCTAGTTTTGACCAGTCAGCTGTTTGTAGTTCATTTAGGAATATTGCAGTGTCAAGCTTTTTTCTGTTTCTCACTGTTTTATATATGGTCTGTTGAGGGTTTCCTACCTTATGTTTTATGATATAGGTTATAAAATATATATATTTATATATGGATTTTATATCTATACATATACATACATATATATATATATATATATATATATATATATATATATATATATATATATATATATATATACTCACTTTATAAGCTTGAAATCCTGAATTCTCGAATTTCAGAATCTCAAATCCATAAAGTGGAAAAATCCAAATACCCGAAACCACAAAACCGCAAAACCCAAACTCCCAAAACCACCAAACCTCGAAAACACACAGCACACACTACACAACACATACAAACACAGACATACACACCTCCCAACACTGTCAAAAAGCAATACAACACACATGCACACAACTAAACTAACACACACACCTACCCTTACTATATGCACCCCCTCATGTGGGGGACTGCACTCCCCACACCCATCCTACTTAAATATTCTAACTCCAAGGTCGCACTACATACATACACACACACACACACACACACACACACACACACACACACACACACACACACACACA
The DNA here is from genome assembly GCF_019279795.1 of Protopterus annectens. Classification (NCBI taxonomy): domain Eukaryota; kingdom Metazoa; phylum Chordata; order Ceratodontiformes; family Protopteridae; genus Protopterus; species Protopterus annectens. The sequence continues at coordinate 113,540,547 of NC_056727.1, read as the reverse complement.
CACACAAACACACACACACAAAACACCACCACACAAACTAAATTCCTCTCGCACACACACATCACAGTAACAACACACACTAGCACACACTACCTGCCCTACCCAACACCCTTAAACATAAACAATTACCTGAATCTATGAACACAGCGCAACAAAAGAAAGTACAGTTTTGTACCTACCATAAATGTAGATGTTCGAGGATCCACATTGCTGCAGTCATAACCTGTGGGTAGTCCGCTGTCCTCGGTCGGCCCGAATACCAAAGTGTTAGGCTGGCATCGGTCATGGTCGCCCGAAGCTGACGTCAGTACGTAGTAGTACTTAAGCGCATGACCGACGCCATATCCTCAGTCTTTCTTGCCCCAGATGTCAGAATGCCTTAAAAAGGAAAGGCCAGAGCCAAAAAAGAAAATGCCCAACAACCACAAAGGAGAAAATAACAATTATCCCAAAGGAACAACAACAACAACCACCCCAAACAATAGAGGGGAAGGAGGGAGGGAAAATAGGACTGCAGCAATGTGGATCCTCGAACATCTACATTTATGGTAGGTACAAAACTGTACTATGTTCTTCGTCTCACATTGCTGCAGTCATAACCTGTGGGTAGAATCCCAAAGCAAAGGAAAAGGGAGGCTGGCAAACTAAAAGGCATTAGGGGCTGCTAACATTCCCTGTAAGACTGCAGTGGCAAACCCAGCCCTGGACTTGGAATAAAGAGGAAGATGGTAATGCTTAGTAAAAGTGTGAACTGAACTCCAAGTAGCTGCTTCCAAAATATCTTTAGTAGCTACACCCCTCAAAAAAGCAGTAGATGTGGCAGTAGCCCTAGTGGAATGAGGTCTGATCCCAGCAGGAACATTCTTCCCATGATGAGAATAACAAAAAGCAATACAATGACCAATCCACTTTGAAATAGTCTGCTTTGAAACAGCTTTCCCTTGTGAACTCAAAGCAAAAGAAACAAATAACTGTTGAGTCTGTCTGAACTCCTTAGTTCTGCTCAAATAGTAACATAACTGCCTGTGGATATCCAAAGAATGCAAGACTTTTTCCCCCTTATTTTGGGGATCAGCATAAAAAGTAGGCAAATGGATAGACTGGTTCAAGGCCACATTAGAAATCACTTTTGGCATAAAAGTAGGGTTAGTACGAAAGAAACTCTATCCTTATGGAATATCAGAAAGGGTTCAACTGCCATGAGAGCCTGCAATTCAGATACCCTCCTAGCAGAAGTAATGGCCAACAAAAAAGCAGTCTTCCAAGACAAAAACTTCAATTCAGACGTAGCTGCAGGTTCAAAAGGAGGCAAAGTAAGCTTCTCCAACACAAAATTGAGATCCCAGGAAGGTGTAGGAGCTCTACGTGGGGGTCTTATATTTTTTGCCCCTCTAAGAAATTGCTTAAACAAAGGGTGAGAAAATAAAGGAGGGTCACAATCATAGTGAGCAGAAATGGCTGCAGCATGAACCTTCACAGAGGAAAATGACAAACCCTTGTCTAGTAATTCAGTAAGGTACTGTAGTGTAAAACTCAAATTAGGCACCGAGACATCAAAGCCCTTAGTTGTGCTCCAAAGAAAAAATCTCCTCCATTTATCAGCATAAACATTTCTAGTGCTGGGCCGCCTGGCTTCCAAAATGACATCTAAAACCTGTTGAGGAAGCTGAGATCCCACAGGCTCTAAAACAGAATACACCAGGCCGTTAGATGCAGGGACTGCACCCTGACATTGAGCAAATGACTGCTTGACTGGGACAACAAGTGAGGAAGCTGTGGCAAAGGCCAAGGAGGCTCCTGAATTAAACTCCTCAGCAGAGGATACCAGTGCTGACGTGGCCAATCTGGTGCTATTAGAATCATGCAAGGCTTGTCCCGCCTGACTTTCAAGAGTACCTTGGGAAGGAGAGGCAGAGGAGGAAAAGCATAGACGTGAAGGTTGTTCCAACTGAAAGATAGAGCATCCACTTTCCAAGCTTTTGGGTGAAACATCTTTGTGCAAAATTTTGGTAGTTGGAAATTTAGAGGAGAAGCGAACAGCTCTATGTCTGGAGTTCCCCAAGCCACTGTCAACTGTTGGAATACCTGAGGATCCAATTTCCACTCGTGGGGGTCCACAATTTGTCTGCTCAATACATCTGCTAGGGAGTTCTGTGCTCCTGGCAGAAACCGTGCTTGAAGAGTGATGTGCAAACTCAGAGCAGTCTCCCACAATATCATTGATTGTCTGCAAAGAGGGTAAGAATGGGTTCCCCCCTGCTTGTTGATGTACCACATGACTGTAGTGTTGTCTGTTCGAATCAACACCTGTCCTGGTTGAAGTAGGCCCTTGAAAGCCATCAGGGCAAACTGGACTGCTAACATCTCCTTCATGTTGATATGCAAATGCTGTAGTCTGGGAGGCCACGTGTCTTGAATCCATTTCCCATTGAAGTGTGCTCCCCAAGCCAGGTCTGAGGCATCCGTCGTTATGATCTGACTCGCCTCTGGTCGGGTCACAGAGAGTCCCTTGTTTAGGTGACATTCCTGTGCCCACCACAAGAATTCCTTCTAGATGCAAGGTATTATCTGAATGACCGTGTCCAAATCATGGCAGTGTTGAGTCCATACACTTTTGAGATACCATTGTAGCTTCCTCATATGCAGTTTGGCATTGGGAAGTACTAGAATGCAAGATGCCATGAACCCCAAGGCTTGAAGGACTGTCCTTGCAGTCAGCCTGGACAGTACTGATAATTGCTGGAAGTATAGGTGAAGAGTTCTTTGTTTGTCCGGAGTCAGAAAAGCCATCTGAGAGGCTGTATTCAGTCTCACACCCAGAAAGCACATGTCCTGAGAGGGTACTAGACTGGACTTTATTTCGTTCACAGAATACCCTAGGCACCTTAAAACTGCCATTACATACTGTAGATGTTGAAGTAACTTGTCTTTGTCTTGAGCAAGGATCAGGCAATCGTCCAGATAAGGATAAATTTGTATTCCCCTCAGTCTGAAGAAAGCTATTACAGGAGCCAGAACCTTTGTGAACACCCTGGGCGCAGTAGATAAACCAAAGGGCAATGCAGAGAACTGATAATGAGAAGTGCCAGCCCGAAATCGCAGGAATCTCCTGCAGCTGGGCCTGATAGGAATGTGAAGATAAGCCTCTTTGAGATCCAGAGTTACCATCCAGTGATCTTTGCCTAGCATAGGCAGAAGTTGCTGTAATGTTAACATCTTGAACTTTGGAATGTCTAGGTATGTATTGAGAAGGGACAAATCCAGAATTGGCCTCCAAGTGTTTCCTTTCTTTGGCACTAGGAATAGACGAGAATAAAACCCTAGGCCTACTTCTGACGGGGGTACCACCTGGATTGCTCCCATCTGTAAAAGCAAAGAAATTTGTTCCTGAGCCTCCAGCCTTTGCTGAGGAGGTACATCTGGCATACCTTTGAAAGGAGGAAAAGTGTGAAAATAAAACTTGTAGCCTTGATTTATTATATCCAACACCCATTTGTTCTGGGTGACCAAATGCCAATTTTGTTTGAAAAGTGCCAACTTTCCTCCTAGAGGAGCTGCCAGAAAAGAAGGATCTGGCAGCTTAAAATACAGGTCATTGGGTCTGTTTATGAAAAGGCTGACCCCTGCCCTCACCAGAAGATTGTGCAGGAGAACTCCAAGTCCTAGGTCTGAAAGAACCCTGAGTGTGAGCCCTGCCCCTACCACGTCTAGACCTGCCCTTAGACTGGAAATCCGAAGAAGGGTAGGACCATCCTCTTGCAGGCCAATTCCTGCTAAACTTAGGGGGCTGCACTTGCAAAAAATCCTTAACCGTCGTCTGCATAGACTTAGCTTTATCTTCCATCTTTTTCAAAACTGACTCCACAGGGGAACCAAAAAGAACTTCAGATTGAAGAGGAGCATCCAAAATCCGAGCTTTAACATGCTCTGTCAAATTTTGATCCTTAAGCCAGGCATGTCTACGAATAACTGAACCAGTAGCAGCCACCCTAGATGAAGCCTGAAGAGCATCGAAGCCACACTGCAAGGAATGTTTACCAACTTGATCTGAAGCATGAACCAAGTCCTGCAATTCTTTACACTCTATACCCTCAGATAAAGCATCTACCTTAGATTTCAATTGACCTAACAGAAAGTTCTGATACTTCAGCATATGAAATTGGCAATTTAAAGCCCTCATAGCTAACGTAGAAGAGGTGTACACTTTTTCCCCCACCTATCTAACGCTCTAGAATCTTTATCCAAAGGAACTGGATTCTTAACCACAGAAGCCCTGACACCCTTCGGCCCTTGAATAATAGTTTCCGGGTCAGCTCTAGGACTCTTATACAAATATTTATGTGCCTCTGGAACTCTGTAATACCTGTCTGGCTTGACAGGGGCGGGGGGTAAAGAATCAGGATTAAGAGAAGCTTCAGAAAAAACATCCTGAACAACATCTAATACAGGGGGAATAGCCAAAGGCCTATGTTGTGGTAAAAACAGAAATTCCCTAAGCCTTTTACGAGAATCTGAAAAATCCTGACCTTCCCACTTGAAATGCTCCCTCATGGAATGCAAGGTTTCAGAAAAGGAAAAATCCTCTGGAGGTGAAGCAGAAGGACAGGAATCCTCTGCATCCGAATCTGAATAGGGTGGAAAATCCTGAATATCCTCAGCTGAGGACTCAGAGTAATCTGAAGAATGCTCCATTCCCTCTAAATCTGTCTCCACCCTAGGTCTCTTCTCTGGAGGGGGCATAGAACCCCTAATCAAAGTAATCAAATCCTCTGCCATTTTCAACATATGTTTTTTAGGAACAGAACCCGAAGAACTAGGGCTATGGCCCATACCAGAAGGACCAGGTTTAGCCTTAGCAGGGCCTTTAGACACTGAGGTGGAAGGCCTAATAACCTTTTGTAAGGATGGAACTACAGATACTTGAGAAGCACCCTCGGCCTGGCCTAACTCCTGAGAGGCCAACTCCTGCAAAAGTAAAGGTTCCCCCTGGGATTCAGCCAAGACCTCGGCTGGATCCACAGATTCTACCGTTGTTTCCATAGAACCGGCGTCCGCAACGGACGACTCATCCCGTTTAGACCTTAAAGATTTATCTTTTCGCTTTTTTGCGGTAGCGGGCGTCGGAGGATCCGACGGCATGTTGTAGTTACACCGCTTACCGAAAACAAGCCTAGCACAGTCTAATCTACGTTTAATGGTGCGCTTATTAAATCTAGCGCAAAAGCGACACCCGACTACGTCGTGCTCAGGCCCCAAGCAAGGAATACAGAGAGAATGATAGTCCCTATGAGGTATCTGTTTCCCACAAGAAATACAATTATTAACTTTTTCTGACATCCGGATTAACTGAAGCAAGAAAAGACAAAAATTTTCCCCAACGGGGTACTTAGCCCAACTTGGTCTTCGGTCTGAAACTCGAAAATTGAAAATTTCAGAACGCCGAATGGCACTTGCAAACGCTGCTTCTGCTTCGGACCACGTGGCAAGAAAGACTGAGGATATGGCGTCGGTCATGCGCTTAAGTACTACTACGTACTGACGTCAGCTTTGGGCGACCATGACCGACGCCAGCCTAACACTTTGGTATTCGGGCCGACCGAGGACAGCGGACTACCCCCAGATTATGACTGCAGCAATGTGAGACAAAGAACATCCGCTAATTCAAAACCTCCGACATTCGAGATTTTGAATTTTGCGCTTCTGGGGTTGCGATGTTCCGATCTTTCCACTTCATGGGCTCGAGATTCTGAAATTTGAGATTTTAGGATTTCGAGCTTATAAAATGTTTCCATATATATATATATATATATATATATATATATATATATATATGTATATATATATATATATATATATATATATATATATATATATATATATATATATATATATATGTTTATGTATATATATATATATATATATATATATATATATATATATAGACACACACACACACACACACACATATGGGCCCACTGATGTCGAGATACCACAATGTTGATGGCCAATTCATCTACTAATTTGGTTGACGTATGCAAATGGTTGACAGGTTTGATAAGACAACAATCACTGGATGGGGGAATACTTTCTTTTCACGGGGATTGTGCAGTTTCAGAGTTAGCATATATAATTAGCAGGGGTAAAAAACAATGTCTTTTTTTTGGCTGCATATGGCAAAATTTTCCTCATGCATGGGCAGCTGAGTGTCAGCATTTCCATAGTCAACCTCTTGTGGTTGAAGTTCCTGCCACTGACACTGTGGTGTGTCAACATAAATTAGTAATCCCATTTAATATATGTATGTGTTACATGAATTATAGCTGCATGCATTTTATACAGTCCTGAAACACTGGTGGTACAGCTGGTTAAATTATATAATGGTCAAAGTTCATTATGAAATTAACAGGTTATTTGTTTTATTGCATATTCTATGGACTAAACTCGAATGATGTTTTGAGAATCAGTATTACTGTGTTTGACATTAAGCACATTAATTGTCACTATTTCCAAAGATGTACACATGCATGCATGCATGCACACACATACACACACACACACACACACACACACACACACATATATATGTATATATATATATATGTCTACTTCAGTAGCCTGACCTCTCACTTACACGACTCCCATCTGCCTGAGACGAAACAACCAGCAACTTCAGACGACCGACATCTGGAACACTGACTTTTCACACAAGGTAAGTAACCGATTGGCCATCCCAAATAAAAAAACTAAATGAAACAAGACTAAACCCAACCCCCTATGTGTGAGGCTTCGCCGCTCATACCCCCCTAACTAAATATACTAAATCGAGATTGCTCTGCCTTGGGGGGGGGTAAGGGGCAAAGTTCAACAGGATGGCCAAGCGGTTACTTACCTCACGCCCCAAACTGGAGGTTTGTAAAAATGAAATGAAGATTTTAGTTCAGTTCTTCCTAGACAGAGGGTATCCTAGGGAACTGGTTATAGATTTGTGTGAGCAGGTCTTTGAAGGTTGGGGGACTAGGTACCTACCCTTATTGGGTATTTTTCTTCATTATAATAGTTCCCAGTGTCATAAGTGGCCTTATGTTTATTCTATGGTTTTGATCTGTGGTGAATTAAGTGGGAAAGTGAGGCAAATTTTAGAAAAAAACTGGGTAATATTTAAGGGAAACAATGAATTTACTAAAGGTTTGGGTACTTCCCCTCATTTTGTTTATAAGACTGATTTCAATTTGAAATACTTACACGAACACCCCATGGTTCTAGGTACTTTTACCTCCAAGGGAACTGTAAGATATGGAGCCTGCAGATATTGTAGATACATTCTTGAAGACAATAGTATCTACGTGGGTGACCCTGTTATAAATGTTAGACTTGCTTCAGGAAATTGTGGGTCTAGGGCTTTAGTACATATAGCAATATGTACAGGATGTTCCCATTTCATTAAAGTGAAAAATCTACATCACAAATGGTATATACAAGAATATTTACAGTAAAGTGAAGTTAACTAATCTAAGAGTTTTGTACAGGTTTCAGTACATCTCTATACAGTAACAATAAGTTAGTCAGGTTTCAAGGGATTATTTAGAAAGAAAAACAGGGTGTCGGTATGTAGTAGTATTGATACTATGGAGAGGAGAGAAGAAATGAGGAAAGAGAAGGATATGAGAGAAGTAGGTAGATTAAGGAAGAGGATAGCTAGAACCAGGTTGAAGCTTGGCAGGGACAGGACCAGGTGTTTTGTCGAAAGTGTTTAAGTTCAAGTTTGAACTGAGACTTATGAAGAATATTTCTTATATTATGTGGGAGGGAGTTCCAGGAGTGGTATACTGAGTATTTGTATAGTGATTTCCCAATATTTTTTGTGGGTTTGTAGATGTCCAGAAGGTTTTTGTGAGATGTACAAAATTGACATTGGGATTGTATAGTGCTACAATATTGGAGACAGAGGGGCAGGAAGTGGGGCTATACAGAATAGAGTATGTTATATACAGCTGTGGAAGGAGCAGTTGTTTGGGGAATTCAGTTCATTGCAAAGACTTCAGGGCAAGGCAGTGGTGGTATTTATAGGGGAGATTGGAGGCAAACTTAGCTATTTTATTGCATGTTTGGCCTAGTTTGCTTAGACGAGATTACTGGAGTTAGTAAGAACAGGAGCAGCATACAGAAGACAAGGTAAGAGGAGAGACATGGCTACTGAGGGTTTGGAGGAGAGAGAGAAATTTATGATTACAGTACAAGAGGCCAAGTTTCTGGTGGGTTTTCTTTATGCATTGATTGATATGTATATTGAATTTTAGTTCATCATCAATGGTGACACCAAGTCATTTAATGAATGGTTCTGGTCTGAAGATGATATTGTTAAGGGAGGTGATGGAGAAAGAGGATTTGTGTTGTGCTAGTGTTTTAGGAAGAAAAAGTAGAAGTTTAGTTTTTTAGGATTTAAGATTAGTTGATTATCAGTGAGCCAGGTTTCAATGGAAGAGGTGTTTTGGGTAAGAGAAAAAAGTTTAGAGATATTGTGGGCAGTGGTAATAAGGGTGGAATCGTCAGCATATCGTTAAGAGTGCTGAGAGGTTGGTAGCAGAGTGTAAGTTATTAGTAAAGATGTTGAACAATAGGGACCTAAAATAGGGCCTTGCAGGACATTGGTGTGGACAGGTTAAGATGGGAGGTAACAGTTTGCTAGCGTATATATTGAAGTCTATTCGATAAGTAACTAGAGAACCAAGCTATAGAGGTGGTAGAGAGGTGAAGGTCAGAAAGTTTGGTTAAAAGTTTAGAGTGGGAGACTGTATCAAAAGCCTTTGAGAGGTTAAAGAAAAGACAGGAAAGAAGTAGATTGTTATCATGGGCTTCTGCTACAGTTTGGGCGAATGAGAGTAGAGTGGAAGATGTGTTGTGATGGGGCCTAAAGCCATGTTGGGTGGGAGTTAAGAGATTATTATTCAGCAGGTGTTTAAGTAGCCAAGAGTGAACACATTTTCTAGTATTTTGGAAAGTGGGGATAATATAGCAATGGGACAATAGTTAGAGGGGTCAGTTACCACCTTTGTGGAGAGGGATTGTGTAAAAGGATTTTCATAATTCAGGGACAACAGACAGTAATAGAACAATTGATGAGGATAGAGACTGGGTAGGCAACATAGTTGGCAGTGATTTTAAGGATGTGGGGAGATAAATTGTCTACAGAGGGAGAACAGAGCTTGAGTTTATTTAGCTGGAATTTGATAAAGGCCATGGGAACATGCTGTAAGGAGAAGGCATTACAGGAAGAAGGACTGGGTGGCAAAGACAGAGAAGAGGCATTGGGGCTTTGTTGAGTTAGTTTTTGGATTGTTTCTATGAAGTGTTGGTTTAATAGAGCAGCAGTTTCACAGGCAGTATTGAAAGAGAAGGGGTTGGGGTGGGAGGGGAACTAGGTCTGAAGAACTGAGGAGCTGCCAGCCCAGCCAGATAAAATCTTGTAAATAATTATATGTGATTTGTAAACATTAGTATAATCCACAAGCTGGTTTTACAAATCTAAAAAGAACTATATGCTATGATTAAACTATATGTTCTATGGAGCTTCAAAAATCTAACCACAGTGCACCCTGCTGGAAGAAAGCTGATAAAGTAAAGCATGTTATGACTGTTTGATCTCAAAGCTGGAAGGCAGGATGTCTGGACTAAGGAATTATTTCTATTGTCTTAGGACAAGAGTTAATTACAAGATTTTACATGTAAAATGTCTTTTATTGCTGTGGCTTCCTGGGCAGGTGCAAGACTACAAAAATAAATATACATTTTGAGCTTCTGTTAGCCTGGGAACCACAGAAGTGTCAAGTGTGATGTAATGTGAAATGACTCAGCAGTACAGTGTTATCAATTTAAGACTTTCTCAGAGAGAGAGAGTTTTAAGCATTTTGGATTTTGTCTGAAGAACATCAACTCACCAGCACTCTGACTTTGCTCTGTATGCAAGTAGGATCTTAGACTTTAGTATTTCCTCTTAGGGACAGACAGAAATAGTAAGATTAGTCTAGCTGTTTTCTATATTTATGCCAGACTATCCTACAATATTATTTTAAAAGTTTCCTTGATCTCCGAACTCTGCAATGTCATTGTGTTGAAGTAATAAGTATGGTCTTGTGGTTTTATTATTTATTATTAAATATTTTTAAATCTTCAACTGTGGCTGTTTTATGTAGGGATAATTTAAGCTCTAGAGTACTTGCATGTATTTGGTGATACTGTACAAACCCACTCCAATAGTATTGGTGTTCATCACACTTACTAACTGGACAATAATATTACACAGTAAAACTGGACACCCTTTGGTAAGAGCCTTATTAGTAGCTGATAAATAGTGGTTGGTGGCAGTGGATTACTACCTTATAGTCTGGGTGGGAAGGGGGCATAGCTGGAGAACCTATGCCAGCCTTCCCCATGAGTGTTTTTGCATTTGTATGTAACTCTTATCTCAAAGTGTATGTGTGCCAGCTACTTGGGCAGGGACATGAAGCACTGGTTGGACAGAGAGGGTGCTGGAGGTTTTAGCTTGACCACTAGGCTGAGATAAGGACCCTATACCTGTGCCAGTGGGGAGTCTTATTGAGGATCTGGAGAGAAAGTGAGAAACCAGCCCCAGACTGACTGTGATCTCTGTGTGCTCTTAAGGGAAATTGTACTTTACTGTGTGTGTACTTGTTATCCTTCCCAATGTGCACACCCCTCACTGGTGCTAGCGGTGAGGATTGAGGCTCCTTGATTACTGAGCCAGTGCATGGGCATAACACTACAGTAGAGGATTGTGTTAATGATGGACCAGAATTTCTTGGGGGTGGCATGTGGGCTGCAATGGTTGGAAGTGAAAAATGATTGTTTATCTTTAATGATTAGTTTTGTACACATGTTTCTAAGTTTTTTATAGTGTTGGAGTAGAGGAGAGGTTTTATATTTGACCCAGGTTTTCCAGGCAGTGTCCCTCTGGTGCATAATATAATGTGTGAGTCAGGGGGCACAGTTTGGTTTTAATCTGATCTTTCTAGATGGAGCCATGCTATTTAGTATGTCTAGAAATATTTTGTTGAAAGAAGTTACAGCATCATTTAGGGGGAGGTCATATAGGAAGGTCCAGCTGATGTTGGATAGGATAGTGTTAAAATTGTCTGGGTTGAAGTGAGTCAGATTGCGACATCCTCTGTAGAGATGTTCTTTGGGTGAACACTTTTATGCTATTAGGGTAAAGAATGAAAACAACGCCCTGTACAGACACCTGAAGGATTTCTCTACTTGTAGTGGATTTCATTTTGGGATCCTGCAAATAGTGCAAGAAGATATTAGGGGTAGGTGCTGGCAAAATAAATTGGAAATGATGGAATTCTATTGGCAACTCCATCTAAATGCCACTGTGAGTCCTGGTATTAATGACTGTGTTACCTTGTTGCCTATTTTAAAATACAAATCTGAGTTTTTATAGAGGTTTTAGTGTTTACAGTGATGTACTTAGTCTCAACATTCATTGTTTAGCATCTCATGATGTATTTCTGTTTTAAATGGTGGGTAGCGTACCACTGATTAATAGTATTTAAGCGATGAGAACTTTCATGTTTTGTTCTGATGAAGTCCTGATAATTACAGACAAAAACACTTGACACTGGATTTTACTGTTTGTTTTCTGGCATTTTGTATATTAAACCATTTTTTTCTCAATGTGGTTGGTGGTTGCTAGCACTACACAAGGTTGTTTGATTTAGACTTGTATAGACTTAAGGCACCCATTTTTGATTGTAGTTTGGGATGGCAGACAATGTTGAAAGCTTAGAGATGTCTTGAAAGAGGAAAGAGACTAATCTATTGTTATCCTGGCCTTAATAATGGTTTATAGGAAGGATATAATGGCAGTTATACCATGTGCAAGTCAGCATTGTTGGTTCAGTGTGAATAGATGTTCATGAAGTAAGTACTGCAACAGTTGTTTGTAGATACATTTTCCCAATGTTTTAGACAGAGGGGGCAGAAAGGCAATAGCTCTAACTTTGTTATTTTGGTAGAGTTACCTCCTTTATGTAGTTGTATGATATATTATTTTTTTTCCATAAGGAAGGAAAGTAGAGTTGTGTAAGTAAACTTAACAACAGGAGATGTTTGAATGATCACTGCTGCAGTAGCCTTAGTTATAGGATATAACAGTCAACCAGCTTCCAAAACTTCAGAGCACCTTTCATGCACCCAAACTGTCAGGCAGCTCAAGCTGAGCTAACTAAAAGATAAATTTGGGAGTGAAGTCCTTCAGAGTTTTCCTGCCAACTGAAAGAGAGAGGCTGAGGACAAAGCTAAGAACAAAAAAAAAGTAAATATCCACATCCTGGCATAATAAACACAGCAAAAAAAAAAAACAAGGTGGATGGAAGAAGAGAGTCACTACTGCAGCAAAGGTAATATGAGCATTTACTGTTATGGTTAGTTTACTTACAGAACTGTACTATGTTCAACATATTGATCACAGCTGCAGTAGCCTTAGCTATATGGGTCGATTACCCTAGCTAACTATATTTGGGAGGTGGAAGAAGAAGAGTCTAGGAGCCCCTGGAGAATGGTCCTAGCAAAGCCTGATCTCAACATACAGAAGGAATCAAGCTTATAGTGCTTTGTAAAAGTATATACACAGAGGCCCGAGTAGCAGTTTCTTGATTACTTCTAGAGTGCAACCCTTCCATAAAGCCATAGATGAAGCCAAGGCCCTATTAGAGTGGGCTTTGACCCTGCATGGAATAATTTTGTTATGGTATATGTAGCAAAAAATAATAGCCTTAGACAGCCATTTGGAAATAGTCTTTTTTGACACAGGTTGTCCCTTCCTACCTTCACAAGAAATGAACAAATGATCTGAAGATCTGAAAGAGTTAGCTCTGATAACCTAAGTTGTCTGTGGACATCCAAGGTATGGACTATCCTTTTTCTATCATTTTTAATTTCAGGAAGGAAAACGGATATGGATAGTTTGGCTTAAAGTAAACTAGGATACTACTTTAAGAATAAAAGAAGGACTAATTCTCAAAGATACCCTCTGCTTATAGAAAATGAGATAGGGCAGACTCATCATAAGAGCTTGCAACTTGGTTACCCTTCTTGGAGAGGTCAGAGCTATCAGTAAAGTTGTATCCCATGTTAAGAACATCAAGTCATCTAGATTAGCTGGCTCAAATGGAGCAAGTGTTAGCTTCTCTAAAAAAAAAATAAGATCCCAAGGAGGGACGACCAGTTTTCTTGGAGGCCTCGTATGCAAAACCTCTTTCAAAAACATTTTGATATGAGACTGCATTGAAAGAGGAGGATCCATAGGCAGACATGCTAATATGGCCAATAAATTAATCTTTGTAGCGGAATAAGAAAGGCCATAGGATAGCAACTCACACAAATATTGTAAAACCAGTGGCAACTAGCCCTGAATGGGTGTTGGTTATGATACTGACATTAACTTGAAAACCTTTTACATTTGCTAATATATGATTTTCCAGTAGCAGGCTTTCTTGCCTCCATTAGTACCCACTGCACATCCTCAGTAAATAGGTGACTAAAAGGAATTATGACCCTATCATTCAGGCAGTCAATTAAAGTTACTTGAAGTCAGGGTATATCAAATACCTCTGTTCTGTGACTAGATCCAGTCTGTAAGGAAGATTGTGGTAATCACCCTGGTCATTTACAAAAGAAGGTAGAACCATGGTTGTTTGGGCCAGAAGGAGTCACCACAATGATCTTGGGGGATTCCATCTGAATCTTAAGAAGTAACCAAAAGCATATAGGAACATTCCAGTCCAAGGAAAAAATGGCATCCATCTTCCAGGCCTTCATGCATGGAGTCCAGGAATAGAATCTTGTCAGTTGAATGTTTAGAAAGGAGTCAAATAGGTCTACTTGAGGAACTCTCTACAATTCGATCAGATCTTGGAAGACTCCTGATACAGTTTCCAGCTATTAAGCCAGTCGTGAGGATCTGCCTCGGTCCTGCTCGGCTTGTCTGATACACAGTTTTGCTCTGACAGAAAGTAGGATGACTGTAGAGTGAGATTGTGCTGTGAAACTAACATAGCTAGTCTGCAAAGGGGGTATGATCTGATTCCCCTTGCTTGTTAATGTACTACATGATTGTTGTATTATCTGTAGCCACTTGAAGATGTTCCCAGGACCAAAGATGGTTCAGACAGTTGAGTGTCTTGATCAAGGCAAGTATCTCCTTGATATTTATGTCCTTGCATCTATCCTTCATATCCCACACTCCCTGCACTTTTATCCCTCCTAAAATTGATCCCCAAGCAAAGTCTATGGCATCTGCAGTGACTATCTTATTTGGAGCATGGAGTGAGAAGGCAAGACCTGTTTCTAAGGATATCTGTTGTCTCCACCAAATTATTTCTCTTCTAATAAACTCATGCACTGGGATTTGAAAAGATAAAGGGTGATGATGCTGGAACCAAAGAGATTTTTGGTACTGCTGCAACTTTTTCATGTGAAATCTTGCCAGAGGTGTCATGAAAATCATAGATGCCATGAGACTCAAAATCCCGAGGTATTCCATCACAGTGACCAAAGCCTGAGTAAGAGATCTGGGTTGTAGATTTATTTTTCCTGTGGAAGAAATGCTCTTTGAACTGAAGTGTCTAGTTGACATCCCAAGAATACAATGTTGTGTTAAGGAATCAAGAAAGACTTTGAATGTTCTCTTGGATTCTCAGCTTGTGTAAGAGATCTGTCTCCCAAGACAGAGATTCCTGACACTTTTGAAAATGACTCTGCAAAGATAAGCAAGTCATCTGAATATGGAAATGTGGATAACCTGTAACCTGCAATGAGCTATCCCTGTAGCTAGACACTTTGTGAACATCCTTGGTACAGTGAATAGTCCAAAAGGAAAGGCAGGGAACTGATAATGTGATCCAGACGCACAAAACCTTAAGAAATAGCCCATGTCTGGATGAATACGGGTATGAGAATATGCATCATTTCAGTCTAGTGTTACCAGAAAACTTGAAAGAGGAAAAAGAGGTAGCAGGTTGTGAAACTACATCATTTTGAATTTGGGCACTATCACAAGCAGGTTTTGAAAAGAAAGATCCAGAACTGGCCTCCAAGTGTTTTCTTTCTTTAGCACTAGGAACATCACTGAATAAAAACCCTTCCCTGCCTGGGAAGGAGGAACTGGTTACATGACTCCTTGGAGCAGCATGTGGTGAAGAACCGATAGAAAATGAAAATTATATACTTACCATAATGATTGATGTGTGTTGCCTGATTCTGTCCTTCCTCAACAGATGGAAAATATGGGTTTCAAATACGATCTCCAATCTGACTTTGGTCGCTTTTAGACTTCAGGATACTCAGCTCAGGCTCCTCCTCTTACCCACAATCCCCTCCTGTCCTCAAGATTACCTCATATTGGGTTTGCCTGCACCCCTGTGGCACAACCATAACTAAAAATACTGACATGAAGCAAACTAACTCATGTCCAGGATATAAAAAGGAAGTCTAAGACACAGCACTATTCTGGAGCTGTAAGAGTGCATTACTTTGGTCACGGGCAAGTTATAATGTCATACCAGAAGCACACAACCACAAAGACTTCCATGAAATGGAAGGGGGATGGAGGGAGGGAGGGAGGGGAGTTGAGGAAGGATGGAATCAGAGAACACAGATCGATCATTATAGTAAGTACATATATTTTGTATGTAATATCTCCTGTTCCATCCATTCCTCAACTGATGGGATAGAGTCCCCCAGCTTCTTAACTAAGTGGGTGGTCTCATGGAGGGATATTCCAGAGGATGGCTGAACCAAAAGCTGCTCTATGCTTGGATAGCAAATCCAGTTTATAATGGGAAATGAAGGTGTGAATGGCAGCAGTGCAAGTATCAACATTTGAGGCCCATGAAAAGAAGACCAAAGAGGCTGAGACAGATTTAGTAAAGTGAGCCTTGACAAGTCTGTGCAGCATCAAGCCTTTTTCCTTATATACATGAAAAATGCAGTCAGCTAACCATCTAACTAAGGATACTTTCATAACAGCTGGAACCAGCTTGACTTTGGAAAAGGGGATGAAAAGGTAATCTGTCTTTCTGAATGTTTTGGTACAATGGAGGTTGAAAAAAAATTATGTATTCACCATAACATAATATCTGTGTTGTTCATTTACATTCTTCTTGACTCGGCTGCTTTTTGCAGTTCATGGAACACTGAAACTCTCGAGCTCCTCCCTTACCCATAATGCCCTAGTCACCTAATGTATCACCTGTAACCACCGCCCTAGAAAACAATAATGGAAAAAAACTAAGGGTAATGCTGCTCAATGCCAGAAGTCTAAATCTCAAGATGCACGCCCTCGAAGCACTCCTCAGTATGGAGAACATCGATGTCTGTGCTGTGACTGAAACCTGGTTCAAGGCTCCTGAGAGCACCCCGGCACTATCAGGTTTTACCTCATATCATGCGTTCCGGCCCCAAAACCCGGACCGTACCACAAAAGGAGGGGGTGTATCCATATTCATCAAGGATACCCACACCTCCAGGCTGGTGGCAACTCACGAAGCATCAGAGACCATTCAGGTGCAATTAACCATAGGCAAAACTGCTCTACAGTTTGTAGCATGTTACAGGCCACCCTCTCAAACTCAGGTACCCCACACAGCCTTCCTGAAGACACTGGAGAGTATAAATGTCTCTCCAAACACCATCATATTGGGTGACTTCAACTACCCAAACATAGACTGGGAACATTACTCAAGCCCCAATACCCTAGCCCAAAGGTTCCTGGAGTCCATAAACTCAAATGCTATGGAACAACTTGTCACCATTCCCACAAGAGGTGAAAATATACTAGACCTGATCATCACAAACATGGGGACAAAATGCTCCACACCCGAAGTATATCCCTCATTGGTGAGATCAGACCATAAACTAATCTCACTGGAGATCCACATCCGCCCCCCCCCCCAACAAAAAAAACCACAGTGAAGAACTTCTCAAAAGCCAACTTCACACTTCTTAAGACTGGTGTGGTATCCTTCAAGGCCCCTGAGCCATTGGAAACCACAACCCATGCTGCTGAATCCCTTACAAATGCTTTCTACGAGCACCTCCAGGATTGCATGGATCAAGCAATCCCAAATAAAATCAAGACCCTTTCCACCAAAGGCAAGCGCCCGATCTGGTGGACCCCAGCCATAAACAAACTTTACAACAAGAGGAGAAAGAGACTACAAGATAGAGCAAAATCCCTAAAAGGGAAGACATCTCTGATCAATACTAGTAAGAAACTACGATCACTCATAAAATCATCCAAGGCCAACTTTGAGAGAAAAATCGCTAAGGACTCAAAAGACAATCATAAGGCCTTCTTTAGCTATGTTATAAATCTGGGTGGAAACTTCCAGATGTGCTCAGAATTAGTCCAAAATGATACAAACATCACTGAACCCACAGACATTGCAAACATACTGGCAGACAGGTTCAGTGAAAATTTCTCCCCTCCCTCCCCACCAAAAGGAGAAATATCTACCCCAGCAGAGTGTAGCCTCCCAATCATCTCAAATGCCCAGGTGAGAGCTGCTATCTCTAAAGCTAAAAACACAGCATCAATGGGACCGGATGGTGTCCCCGGCTGTGTGCTACACGAACTCAATGAGGAACTAAACCCACATATAAGGCTGCTGTTTAATCTTAGCCTTACCACAGGATACGTACCCAAAGAGTGGCGTACGGCAACTGTGGTCCCACTCCACAAAGGCGGTGCTTCTACGGACCCTGGTAATTACCGCCCCATAAGCTTAACAAGCCTGGTCTGCAAAGCTATGGAGAGGATCATAATGGAACTCATAAATAAAGACATAGGGGACCTACAGACATTGGATCCTACCCAATTCAGCTTTGTCAAGGGCAGATCATGCCTCTTGAACTTGGTCGACTTTTTTGAAACAGTCCCCAAGGCCATTGATGAGGGTAAGGCAGTTCACACAGCCTACCTTGACCTTGCAAAAGCTTTCGACACAATACCCCACTCGGGTAGCATAGAAAAGCTCACCAGCTTAAATGTAAACCCATATGTCACAAGATCGGTTGCAAACTGGCTCAAGGACAGAACCCACAGGGTTAGAGTTGCTGGTGCCATGTCAGACTCCAAGCCGGTCACAAGCGGTGTCCCACAGGGCTCAGTCCTGGGCCCCCTCTTGTTCGGCATCTACTTTTCAGAAGTGAAGGCAAACATAGGAGGATTGTGGCTGACAAAGTTTGCAGATAACTGCAAACTGGGCACCATAGTTGAAAATCCATCAGACACAGATATCCTTCAGAGAGGTCTCATAGAAACAGATAACTGGTGCCAGAGCCATGGCCTTAAGCTAAACGCCAAAAAATGTATAGTCATACCCTTTGGTAAAAACAAGGTAACCCCAAGTTACCACATAGGTGGCAATCCATTAAGCACAGAAGAGGTTATCAGGGACCTGGGGACCCAAGTTGACAGTAACCTTTCTTTTGACACTCACATTGCCAAGGTGGTTAGGAGGACCTTCTACATTGCCCACCTGATTATGAAGGGATTCACATCCACATCAAGGGAGGTCATTGTTCCCCTGTACTCTTCACTTATCAGACCAATGATTGAGTACAATGCCCCATTCGGAATGTATCTTACCCGACACCTGCAGCAATTGGAAAGACCCCAAAAGTTCCTCACCAAAAGGATAAAGGCTCAAAATATGCCATATGCTGCCCGACTGAAGAAACTCCAGCTCTATTCAGTCACATACCATCTGCTCAGAGGTGACCTGTGCCTGACATACAAGGCCATGTCCAACCCGGAATTAATGGACATGCTCCACCTCAAAAAATTCAAATCCACCAGAGCCACAAGAGCAGGAGACTTAAACCTCAACACGGATATAAATAGGACGTGCTGGAGGGACAGATTCATCACCCAGAGACTCCCTATGCTGTGGAACAGAATCCCGGTCCATGTGAAACAGAGCACCTCACTGGCTCTGTTCAAGAGGAATCTTGACCAGTGTATGGGAGATCGTAGGTTTACCCTGGGGATCATCTCTGTATCACTGCTGGACAGAGGCACGGCAAACTAATGGGTATAGTATTCTTCAACCTAAGGGGTGGTGAAAGCCACACAACTCTGGCTAGGCTTATAAATGCCCTAGGGCAGATAGCCTAGTATGAACCTATGAACCTATGAACAGAGATTTGTTTGCTGCCTCTTAAGCCTGTACACATTATTAATGATAAAAAACAGTATCTGGGACTCAGATAAATGAACACTGGTTTCTTCAGCATCTTTCAATCCTTCCAAAAATCAAATACAGAAGGGGTTAAAAGGAGGGAAGTTAAAGAAGAATGAAAATGGACAATACAGATGGAAGATTATGGTGAGTATATAACTTTTTTTATCTGATGTTGTCATTTACATTCATTTGTCAACTGTTAGGACAGAGTCCCTAGCTACATATATCCCGCGAGGACTCTAAGGAAGGATATTCCTGAGCACCACTGAGCCAAAGGCTGTTATTCCCCTAGAGACCACATCCCATTTGCAATGAGCAGTAAAGATATGAGGATTAGCCCAAGTTGTGGCTGCACAAATATCATTCAATGAAGATCTAGATAAAAAGGCTGAAGAAGTTGCCCTAGACCTGGTGGAATGAGCTTTTTGGTGGTTTTGGTAAACACAAACCCAATTTTTCATAAACAAAGGTAATACAATCAGTTAGCCATTTAGCTAAAGTCATGTTACAAACTGGTTTGCCTAATTCTGATTCCAAAAAAAGAAACAAAAAACTGTTCTGATTTCCTCATTTTTTTTAGTTCTATGTAGATGAAACCTTAATTGTCTATGAACTTCAAAAGATGTAATATATACTCCCCTTTACTTGAGAAATTTGGAAAGAAAACTGGAAGGTTGATAACATGATTAATGTTGGATTCTGACACCACCTTAGGAAGAAAGGAGAGGTTGGTTCATAAGGAAACCATATCCTTATGAAAAATCAAATAAGGAGGCTTGGAAGACAGGGCCTGTAGTTCTGAAACTCTTCTAACAGAGGTAATAGCCACTAAAAAGTTTCCCAGGTCAAATATTTTAGTTCACATTAAGCTAATATTCAAATGGAGATTGTGTCAATGATTGTAAAACAATATTTAAATCCCAAGGAGAAGTTGGATCTTTTAATGGGGGTCTAAGAAGACAAGTTCCCCTTAGAAAGACTTTACAATGTTTGGAGGAAGCTAAAGATGAATTATTTACTCCTATAGGAAAACTGGTAATGTCAGCTAATTGTACTTTAACAGTAAAAAAGTTAACACCTTCACTGAAAATTGCAGATAAAAATTCAAGAACTTTAGGAACCAGTGCTGATAAAGGATCAATGTCTTTTTGCTGCACCCATATAACAAATATTTTCCATTTACTTTTGTAAAGTTTTCTAGTGGAAGCTTCGTTGGAAGATAAAAGAATGTGGTGAACTTTAGAGGAGATCCTGGCCTGTCTAACTATCAGTGGAAGTGGGGAAACCATGCGGTCAAATTTAGGCCTGGAATGCCCCGATGTGTCATGTCTCCTGGGTGAGACAGAAGGTCTGGACTGGGATCCAGAGTCCATGGTTGGTGAAGTAAATGAGGTCAAAGAAAAGAAAACAAATCTGACAAGGCCAATAAAGGGCAATGAGGATAACTGTGCTCTTCAACTGAGATGCTTTCTGAAGAAATTTGGGGATTAGAGGTTACAGGGGATAGGCATAAAGGAGACCGGGGTGCCAGTCGTGAAGTAGAGCATCCCTTTGATGACTCCTACAGTGGGGGTTAAGGGCAAACAACCTGCTGCACTTGTTGTTCAGGTGAGATGCAAAGAGATTGCAGCATGGTTGTCCCCATCAGTGGAATATTCTTTCCACAACTTTCATATTGAGGGACCACTCGTGAGGCATTAGAATGGACCTGCTTAACTTGTCTGCAGTCACATTGGATTTCCCTGGAATGTGTGTTGCTACCAGAAACTGATTGGATGAGATTGTTCATTGCCATACTGTCATAGCTTCTTGACACAGGGTGTAAGATTTGGTTCCCCCTTGTTTGTTGATGTACCAGACCGTTGACATATTGTCTGTCTGAATTACAGTAGTCCTGGAAGGGAGAAAGTCTTGGAAGGCCTGCAACTCTAGGAGGACAGCTCTCATTTCCAGAATATTGATATGTGTATTGGCCTCTTCAGGGGACTATGTGCCTTGGACTGTCTTTCCCAAAAAAATGCCCCCCGCCCGATCTGGGAAGCATCTATGGTTACTATGGCCTTGGGTGAGGAAGAACAAAGGGATAACCTTCTATTGCCTGATTGGAATATATCCACCATAGAAGCCAATTCTTGCAAGCCTGTGTTATCTTGCAAGCTGGATAAAGGTTGATAAAGAATTGACCATTGAGTCACTAAGGTCCACTGGTGGATTCTCATGTGCTATCTTGTTAATGGTACCAAAATTATTGCAACACACATTGACCCCAAATCTTGAAGGATCAGTCGAGCTGAAAGAGAACTTTGAATGATCTTTTTGACCTGGAATAGAATGGTTTGATTCTTTGATAGTGGGAGACAGGCTGTCATAGATTCCAGTACTGAACAAGGCTCCAATGAACTCCAATATCTGAGTTGGTTTGAGTTGAGATTTCTTGTAATTGATGATAATTCCCAGGTGACAGCATAACAGTAGTACATAGTCTTCTGCTTTGATCAGATGATGCCTAGTCAGAATAGTTATGAGGCAGTCGTCGAAATATGGAAACACTCAGAAGCCCTGTAGCCTCACGTGAGCTGCTACTACTGCCATACACTTCGTGAACACCCTGAGGGCTGTGGTGAGGCCAAAGTGCAGAGCTCTGAATTGGTAATGACTGGCTTGCAGATGGCAACGTAGATATCTTCTGGATCATCTGTTCATTCTGATATGATAGTACGCACCCTGAAGCTCTATTGAACACATCCAGTCATCCTTGTGCAGAAAAGGCAGAATGGACTGAACCGTGGCCAATTTGAATTTAGTGTACTGAACTGACTTGTTCAGATTGCTGAGATCCAAAATTGGTCGCCAGTCCCTTGTTTTCCATGTTTACTTTGGCACTAAAAGAATCTTGAGTAAGTTCTAGACTCTCTCTGGTCTAGGGAGACTTCTTGGATGACTCTTTTTTTCTAGCAGTGTGTTTACTTCTAGTGCTGCTGCTTCCTTCTGATTGGGAGGAACATCAGGGATTTTGTTTACTATCAAAGGGGGTGGTAGGGAAAAGGGTATTATATAATTTCTGGAAATAATCCTTTGCACCCATGAATCTTTTATAATCTCTAGCCAGGTTCTCTGGTGCAAGGATCAATAACCCCTGACTGCCTCCAGAGATGGACAGTCAGGCCTCTTTTCAGGAGCGCTGATAGGATCTGTCAGAAAAGGTATCTCTAGATCCTAGTTTTGCAGATCACCTCTGCTGTGTAGACAGTGTCTTCCATTAGAATCCCCCCCTCTGCCCCTGGGGACATGGACTTTCTGAAAAACATTATTTGTCCACCTTGTTCATTCCTAGAAAAGGTCCTTTGAGGGGTCGAAAAGCCTATGCCCACAGCAAACAGGGTTTTACCTTCCTGCTTACACATGGAGAGTGTGTCTTTTACTTTGGGGACAAATAAATAACTTCCATTAAAGGAAGCACTGACAAAAGAAGACTTGAAGGGCTTCACAAACTCACACAAGTACATCCAAGCATGGAAATACCTGAACCCACTGCCCGTGAGGTACCTTCAGCTGCATGGGAGATAAGTCTCATGGACGAGTGTAAAATGGATTGGTGGGTTGCCAACTGTAAGGCAATAGTGTTCTCTGCCTCAGAAGAAATGGCCCCAGTGAGGGATTTGGCAGGTTCCTTAATCAAATCCATCTGGAGTCTTGTGAAATGTGCCAAATAATTCAGCAACCAAAGGACATAGGTCACTGAAGGATAGATACACTTCCCAAATCTGTCCAGTGCCCTAGAATCCCTGTTAGGGGGGTGGACAGAGTAACTCTATTCTGCTAGTTCCTTCTTCATGGCTGCCACTATGACCATGGCATCAAATGGTACACCTTTGCTCCAGAACTCTCTGGCCTTCAGTGGTGCCAAGATCCTGTCTCATCTCTTGGGGATTGGCTCACTGGTGTCAGATTCCTTCCATGCCCGTTGAGAGACCAAATGAGCTCATTGGTGGGGACAGTCACCAAGTGGGTAGGCTGGCAAGCTCCAAATGTCTCCAGGAATACCAATTCCTCTTGGGAAGGGTTGTTTTTAGACCAACCACCCCTTTGCTTTAGAAGTTCTAGAATGTCTCAAATAAAGACGTCATCAGCTGGTGATCTTGGGGACTCTTCCCCCTCATCAAAATCTGTATCCACTGTGACAGACTCTTGTGGAGAGACTAGGTGTCTCCTCTTGCACTTTCTCTTCCTGGGAACATTTTGGTGGGATGTTTCAGAAAAGTATCAGAGAAAATTAATATACCCTGCTGGGTATTCTGGTGACTTATCTGGGCTAGCTGTCCCCATAACATAGTTAGTTGAGGATCTAGATACAGAGACAAATGGGGCTGGGAAGTCAGAGATGAGGAAGGGGGAGATGTCCAGACTTCAGGTACAGAGAAAGCTCTCTCCACAAACTTGAAAACAGAATGCCTTGGAGAGAAATAAGCCAATGGCTCTGAGAAAACATACTCCTGGACGGTAGACTCCCTTCACTCCAAAGGCAGACTACCTGAGAAGGGAGTTGGAGCCAAGCTATCTAACACCAAAGCTCTGTAGGGACAACTTTGGAGTTGACTCCAGCATGCTGGACCTGGCACTGACACTATGGCTCCAAGAGTCATCCGGCACTGAAGTGCTCAGTGCCGGTCCACTCAAAGACACCTTCAGAATCAAAGATACCATGATCTTCAAATCAGATGTGGATAACTCCATAATCTTCATATCTGACTGCTCCAAAACCAAAGGTCCAATCGAGAAGGCACCATTATACTGGTGCGGCAGTACTAACAAAGGTCTCTGGACCCAATGGGGTCACAGCCAAAAGAACCCCCATTTGAATTTGCATTGAGAGAAACTTCTTCATCATCCTGTCCACATTGGCTTTGGTCAGACTTCTGAAGGAATGAGTGGAAGATGCTGTTGACGGTGGTCTTGAATGATGGTGTCTTGAAGACCTATCCAAGAAAGGAAAAGGAAGGCGAGAGGAAAATGGATCAAGGACCAATGGTGCTGATCGGATTTGAGGTGACTTTTCAGACTTAGACTTCAGATCTAAGGAAGTCAGATCTGTAGTTTTACAAACTTTGCAAGGAGGCTCAGAACCCGGAGTTGAAGGAGAAGTAAGATCTAGGGAACACTTATTTACATATTTGTTTATCCAATTTCATGGTGGTTTGAACCCCAGATGATGCTGATGATGACTTAGAAGGGACCACACCTCTTAATATCAGTGTAGGATTAAAACCTTTGCAAATATCACAACTTGAGTCTAGATTTGCAGGGCCTAAACAATAAACACATTTAGAATGCGCATCTGACAAAGGAATGTTATGGTCACAGGCAGTACATTTTTTAAAACCCAAAAGCTTCTCAGCCATTTTTAGGAATGAAAATAACCAATACTAAAATAACAAGAAAATATAGAGAAAGTTTTTTTTTTTCAAAGGGAAAGGGGGGAAGAAGATTACCAAAGATGGTAAGCAAAGAAGTACTAACAAATATAAGAAAGGGGAATACCAATGATAGTATTAAAAACTACACCACTATGGAGTAAGAAAAAGGGGGAAAGCGCTATAAAGAATAAGTTTTATAAAGAAACAGAAGATTTAAGAAAAATTGTAAGAAAAAATTCTCACTCACAATTAACCTATTTGCTATTTACTCTTTAAAGGCTTTTCAGCCAAAGCACTACAGACAATTAAATAGTTTTGCTGTGGATATCTAGCTTGGTGGGTTTCCTGCTATTGTGTGCTGTGTTCCTGTGTTTCTGTCTTGTGGATGAGTAACCTAGTTGCTAAACCCAAAAGTTTGCATTGACCATGTTCATACACTAAGTTGGCAAACAAGATATGAGGTACGTTAAGTGCCTAGGCCATTATGCGTAAGGTAGGAGCTTGAGAGTTCCATGATCTGGAAAAAGCATCCAAGCCAGATCTGATGGTCAGATCAGAACCCAACAGTTGAGGAATATGAAAATGACAACATCAAATACATGGTTGGCGACGCACATCCAATAAATGAAGCATATATTCTTCTTTATATGAAAAATGGATCTATCTGAAAACAACGAAAGCTGAAAATGCCGACAACAAGAAGACTGACACCGGAAGACCGACAATGGAAATGATCGACAGTTCGGAATAACAATGCTGAAAACACCGACATGCAAAATGAGCGTGACTGTGTAAGTATGCGATAGTGATGGACTTTAGGGTTAGGGTGCGGGTAAGGTAAGTGTGCGTTAGTGACGGACTGTAGGGTTAGGGTGTGGGTAAGGTAACTGTGTGATAGTGACAGACTTTAGGATTATAGTGCCGGTAAGGCAAGTGTGCGATAGTGAAGGACTTTGGGGTTAAGGTGCGGGTAAGGTAAGTGTGCGATAGTGACGGACTTTAGGGTTAGGGTGCGGGTAAGGTAAGTGTGCGATAGTGACAGACCTCAGGGTTAGGGTTTGGGTTAAGGTTAGTGCATAGATAGTTGTGTATGTAAGGTTTAATGTAGGTTTGTAAGGTTTTTGGTGTGCTTGTGTTATGTGTGTGTTTTTCGGAAATGGATTTGTTTTGTTTTGTTGACTGTCGGGATTGTGGTTTGTCAGGCATGTGAACTTTCATGTTTTTCAACTGTCGGTGTTGTAGTGTCAGTGATCTCGTCGGTATTTTCGCTTGTCGGTGTTATTAGGTAGATCCAAAAAAACTGGAAAGAAAACTGGTACATTGATGCATTGGTTGAAAGAAGTCTTAGTAGCTACCTGAGGTATGAAAGATGGATTAGCTCATAAAGATGCCCTGTCCTTGTGAAAGATAATGTACAGAGATTTGCAAGACACAGCTTGAAGTTTAGACACTGTGCAAGCAACTAGAAAGAATGTTTTCCAGGTCAAAAACTTCATGTCCACCCTGGCAGCAGGTTCAAAAGGAGTCTGGGTTAAACACTGAAGCAAAAAAGTCATATCCCAAGGTAGGGTAGGAACCCTAAGTGGTGGCATAAACAAGAAAGTATCTCTCAACAAAACATTACATAGTTTCATGGATGCTAATACAGAATGGTTTTCTGCAACATAAAAGTTTGAAATGGCTAATAACTGAATGTTAATAGTAGAGTAGCTGGCACAATTGAGAAAAATAGAACTTAAGAAATGCAAAACCATTGGAATAGGAGCCAAAAAAGGATCCAGATACCTTTGAGAAGCCCAGATAGAAAATCTTTTCCACTTGTTCTAATAAACTTTTCTGGTAGATGGTTTCTGTGAAGACGTAAGAAATATGGATAACTTTGGAAGAAAGTCTGGAATGACTAGCCACCATTGGAAGTAGAGAAACCAAGTGGTTAACCTGAGGCTTGAATGTCAGGGTGAGGCATGCCAGATGGGTGAGATATTAAGACCCAGGTATGGGTTCAGTATCCAAGGTGGGTGTATCAAGTGAGACTAAAGAAAGGGAAACTGCACCTGTTGGGGCCAGAAGGAGAAACTGATGATGACCATGATCTTTCCCTGTGAAGCTTTCTGTAAAAATTTTGGAATCAGAGGAGTAGCAAGAAAGGCACAGAGAAAACTGGGGAGCCAAACGTGCATTACAGCACCTCTTGGTGACTCCCCCTCTGGTGCTATCAGGGCAAAGAACCTGCTGCATTTGGAGTTGATGGGAGTGGAAAAACGCTACAGCATAGTTGATCCCACTGATGAAAAATTTGTTCCACCACTGTTGGACTGATAGACCCCTCATGAGACAGCACAATTGATCTGCTCAACCTATCCACTAGAACACTGGACTTCCCTGGTACATATGTTGGTATCAGAAAGTGGGTGGATGATATCATCCACTGCCACACTCTCATGGCTTCTCAACACAATGGGTAAGAATGTGTCCCTCCTTGTTTGTTGACTACTGATATGTTGCCTGTCTGGATAGAAATCATCCCTAGAGGAAAGACCTACTGAAAGGCCTGCAGTGTTAGGAGGACTGACTGCCTTCATCTGTAAGACATTGATGTGAAGTTTGGCCTTAGGTGGGGCCACATGTCTAGTCCATTCTACCAATGTAATGTGCCCCCACCCTAGTTGGGAAGAATATGTGGTAACAGTAGCTCTGGGGGTGAGGAACAAAGGGTCAGCCCTAGGGAACCTCAGGAGATTGAATCCACCACATTATGTGAGTCCTGCAAATGTTTGTCAAACCACTGAATACTCATGGGATGATATCTGATGAACCACTGAATTGCAGGTATCCACTGAAGAACTCTCATGCAATATCTCTTCAAGGTAATGGAAGCCACCATCAACCCCAAAAGTTGAAGAAACAACGTGGCACCTAGTGTTTGACAAGATAGAAGTTGTAGGGCCTGTTGTGCAGGGTGGGAAGTTTGCTTACCAGTAATCTTGCTGTCTGTGTAGTGCTTTCTAAGTGAGTTCTTATAAACTCCAAAGACTTTACAAGGTAAAGATGCAATTTGTCTTGACTCACTTTTATGGTCAGAGATGAGCAAAGATGGAGAAGGTAGTTCCTGGTATGGACTAAAAGAGGCTTGGTAAAGAATGGTGATGAGCCAGTCATCATGGTAGGGAAACACACAGAATCCTTGCAGTCCAAGATGAGCTGTGACCACTGCCATGCACTTGGTGAACACTCAGGAAGCTGTGGTGAGACCAAAGGGTAGGGGACTGAATTGGAAGTTACTGGTCCCCAGCTGGAGATGAAGAAACCTTCTTGACTCTGTGTGGTAGTACACATCTTGAAGATCTATCAAGCACATCCAGTCAACCTTCTTCAACAGGGAAAGGACAGACTGTACAGTGACCACCCAGAACTTCATGTGTTTAACATACTGATCGAGGTATCTGAGGTGCAAAATTGGCATGAGGTCCTCATTCTTTTCTGTCACTAAAAAGAAGCTTGAGTAAGTTTTGAATCCTTGTTGGTTAGGTTGGACCTCCTGGATGACTCATTTATCTAGCAGCTTTTATATTTCTAAAGCCACTGCTTTCCTTTGTGAGTGTGGAACATTGGGAATTTTCCTTTGTGGTGTGTAGGCAAATTAAGGAATGGAATAGCTTCTGGTTATGATTATCATCACCCAGATATCTTTAGTGATGGATGTTCAGGCTTCTGGGTCCAAAGATAACTATTAATATTGAATTTTAACACTTTTTCATGATGACATCTAACCTAAAACAAATCACTGCAAAATCTGTTAAGAGATCACAACTGATGTCAGATGAAATGTTTGTAACTCAATGGTTTTGTTTCTATCCTACAGCTTTTATTTCAGAAATGGCTGTGTATATGTGAACTTATTCAACAGCGATAAATACAATATTTTTCCAGCCATTATGTGTGTTTGTGTGTGTGTGTGTGTGTGTGTGTGTGTGTGTGTGTGTGTGTGTGTGTGTGTGTGTGTGTGTGTGTGTGTGAACCCAAGTGTGGTTCTGTGGAACCATGTGTAAGTAAATGCCAACCATAACTGCTGACTGTACATCACACTCATAGTCCAAGTGGTGATTTCAGACAGGTATGTGAAGCTTCAAATGGAAATAAAGTTATTTCATCAGTGCTTGAAAGTCAATTAATGTTGTATTAGACATTTTATACTTCAGGGTAAATATTTTGTAGAATTTTTGTAGTATACTGTTTGTGTATGGGGAACATCGTTCCCTTTTTTTTACAGTATCTTACCAATTCCTGATGCAGGTGACCTGTTTGGATTCATATTGTACCTTCTCTTTGGCAAAGGCCAGTTCTCTAAATTTTGATAATCCATCCTCTGGGTGCTCTGCTTGCTGTACTTTGGTTTATGTTGTTCTGTATGTGATGTTCCTGATGGCCACCAATGATGCTTTCCAAAGCAGGATCAAGGAGAAGGTAAAAAAGAACAGATTACTACTGAATCATTCAGAACCACCCCAGTTTCTTATAACCATGATGCTGACTTCAGAAACCATTCACAATGCGTACATTTTCAGATATTGCCAATTAAAGTGAGTTCTTTTAAACTTCATTCTCTAAATTTATTGTGGAATGGCGAGTGCAAACCAAATATATTGTTACATTTGTATTGTGCTCTTAATTCGATTATTTTAACCAATAAATTAAATGGTCAGAATTTTTATTTTATTTTATTTTATCTGATGAAAAGCGTACATCTTCTTGAGCTAATGCCTCTTTTCATGACAGATTCAAGGAAACAAATTCCAGTATGAAAAATATTACAGTGGTCACATTTGTAGTAAACATTCAACATGTTATGTAATTAAAACAATGCAGTTTTTCAAAAAGTAATGGAGCTAATTATATAAGCTGAAGCCTGCAGTTTTTAAAGAGTTTTATAGCAATCCATCTGTATACTGCAATATACAAAGAAAGGAGGGCAAGTCTTGAGAACAGTAAAAATGTTTAGCATATTTTGAGTAAAACATAAAAAACTGAAGCTATGAACAAAAGGAATTATACACTCTAACACAAAATGTTCTGTATTGTAAGTAATAAAATAATGGCAAAAATAAATGTAAATAAACATATATTAAAGCAATAAACATTTCTTAGGACATTAGTTCTCAAACTTCCAGCAGAGAGAATACTATCTTCTTATGCAAACATTTATATAAAAATATCAGTCA
Organism: Protopterus annectens; assembly: GCF_019279795.1. Classification (NCBI taxonomy): domain Eukaryota; kingdom Metazoa; phylum Chordata; order Ceratodontiformes; family Protopteridae; genus Protopterus; species Protopterus annectens. Next base: position 113,510,649 of record NC_056727.1, on the reverse strand, counting down.
GTTAAATGACTAATTCAAGCCATTAATCAATTTAAACTTGTAACTTTTCTAGGCTTCTAAGCAGGATGTAGTTGGTTTAATATGAGTATATATTGAAAAGCCATAGTGTTGAAAGTTTAATTACTGTCACATTGCAAAGAGTAAAATTAAGTGAAAGTGAATTTACTTAAGTATTTATACAGCCTCCTAAAATTTTATTTATAATGAAACCATAATCTGAAAAATTAAAAAATATTCTGTGCCTTTTAATAACAAAGCCAATCAAGTATCGTTAGAGAAAGTATCTTAGTTAATCTAATTCAGTATAAAGCACCACTAGAGAAAACACTCAAGTTCGAATGATAGTTTTATATAAATCCTACACTTTAAATGCTCACTGGTAGTCATACAAAATGGTGTTGTAGCATAAGCTTCCCTGTACAAGTGTGCCGAGTTGCACTACTGTGCCACTTATCAATTCACAATTATGCACATTCCTACAAGTACCATATCTTACTACTTGGGAATTTGCATTACTCTGAATTGCTCCACTGAGCAGCTGACATAACTATCCAGTGAGGTACCCTATATTCTAAGAAGACCACAAAACAGGCAATATTTTCGCTCCTCAGAGATATATGCCCAAATGCACACACACACACACTCACAATAGGCATTCATGCACTGCCACTACAAACTCATTCACACACTCTCCGGCTACACACACACACACACACACACACACACACACACACACACACACACACACACACACACACACACACACACACACACACTCACTGATACTCAGACATACACATGCATACACTCAGACTTACACACACCATGACTTGTCAACATTAACAGTTCAAAGTAAGATAAACTAACTTCTCTTCATCCTGCACAGATTACCATCATTGAAATGTACAGGTCTGTATGCTAAGATTGACACACCACACTCTTATACCTTTGGAGTGATGACCTCCAAGGAACTTGCACAGTTTGTATGTCCTTGAATTCTGTGTTTTGCAAAGTCCCTTGCAGAGTAGAGCTCTAAAAATGTCTGCATAGAGACTTCATTATCATTGAGTATGTCCCCACTTACCTGCATTCAAATGTCTTGCACTACCGGGCAACAAATAGGTACAGATTCAGTAAAGCCTACACTAAGTTGACACAATATGGATTCAAGTACATTTTTGTCACATTTTTGTGCATCTAGTCATTCAGAAAGATTATACTAAGTGTACATGTAGTCTACACTTTGTGGTAACCTTGAAGAATCCCTGCCAGTATTTACAACTGCAAGAATCAGTAGGAAAAGTAAAATCAGGAGGAAGAAGTTGTGAGATATGACTGTGTTGTCTGTTCACTCAGAACGGTGTACGCATAGTGTAGGTGTTACTGAATCTTGGGGACAGCCTTTTTGCATTACATTGTAGTGAAGCTTCTGTGATTCATAAATCCATTTCATGCTATGCGTATCTATTTGTGTAGTACCAAAGGTATGTAGGAATTGTATTCTCCATAGTTTATAACAGCTATAGGCAGAAAGTTAAACAATGCTTATGATAATGGTTTTAAACTGTTCATAGTATTACTGCTCCTAAATCACTCTAAGTAGTTATTTTAGTTAGTTTACCATAACACTTTATAGTGGGTAGCCACCTTGATATGATTTTCTTTTCAGCCAAGGCTTAGTTCCCAAATACTGATGTTATTTTTTATACTCATTTTTCATAAGTTTCTTGTAAACAATTACTTAGAACTGGTGTACTAAATCTGGAATTTTTATCAGTAGATCTTGACGTCGGGCAGCACAATGCCAGGGCACTTCTATGGGCTAGGCTTATAAAGGTTCCAGGGCCATTAGCCTAGTACACACCTATGAACCTATGGAGTAAAAGTATTTGTCAGTGAAAAACTTCTGCATGAGACCCTAATTACCCTGTGATTTTATTAAGTGTAACTTCCCATCTAAGTCGCATTTCTTTGGAATTCCAATAATCCAGATGAAATTTTTGTGTTGGGGTCTGAAGAAATGAAAAATAGCCTCCATCCAACATCTGGCTGAAAGAGTATATTTTCCAACAATATTTCCACACACATTCCATACCATTATAAGGGCCTTTCAGGGTTTTGGGATACTAACTGCCAGACTTGAGTTTAGTGCTTGAATGAGTAATTCAAGTATGTTAATTGTCTCAGAAATCTCAATGGCTGAAATAAATTCCTGTTGTGTTCTTCCTTGTAAATTTTCCCTTAACGTGAAAATTTGTATTACCTTAGAGTGTAGCTCCACAACACTCAAAATATTTGGGCCCCTTTGGATGGTGACAGTTTGGGAGAAGATATGGTAAGTATGTACCATGGGTGATTTAAAGCAGTATCAGTTTCTTTATTTTCTGTTGCCGTGTAAGGTTTTGGGTACAAAGCTTTCCACATTTTGCAATCAAATATGGTGTGAGATTCGCCCCAACATCAAACAAATGATAGAGTCTTGCTAGCAAGGATAATACCTGTCCCCACAAATAGGGTTTGGACTTTTCTGCAACTTCTTTTATTTTAGGTGATGCAGCCTTCCTAAGTGGAAATAAGTGAAGTCAATATATATACTTTATAGAAGTATCAATGTAATCTCACCTGAAACAGTACAATAAAATTAAACCAAGCAATCATAAGAAGCTTGCAACTTATAAAGCTTTGTTAGCAATCCGAGGAGACAACTTTAGGCAAACAATAGTGAATTTTCCTACTAACATTCACAAATATTTAATTCTTTTTATCGCCTTTGACCTCTGTTCACGCCAGGTCTGTTCTTGTCTCATCTGCTAAATTCCTATTCTTCTAGTCAAGTTTCTTTCAACAGTTGTAACAATCTCCATCTCCTTCCACCTGTCCCCAAACAATAGCATACTGCTACCACCAACTACAGTACATCTCTTGTACAGACTCACTTCTAAAGTAACCATCATCAGAATGTTCCCCTAATATATCACTGACCTTCTCAAGGTCATCATCTGCTTCTTATCCCAAACACATCTCTCTAGTCACCACAATCTTCCCCTGCATATCTTCTATTATATATTAATCAGTAATTCAACCCTCATAGAAGTTCATTTCTATTTCATCTCACATTAACTTCTTCTCTAGCTCTGTTGAAGGCTTTCATTTCCACTACATAAGGAACTATCTCTCTCTGTCTCTCTTCATTTTTGTACAGTTAGCAGCACAACCTGGGCACCCAACAATCATTATCCTCTCATTACTTGAGTGTCTAACTATCTCCATGCTGTCTTTGTATAAACATTCCTTTAAAGTATGTGTATTATACAGTGCAACCACAAAATTGTCTTTGAATTATTTTTTATAAAATATTCATTTTAATGTATGTGAACTACAGTGCTACCTCCAAAACTGTGTTTATATAGTCTTTATAAGAGATTCACTTTAATGTATGCGCATTTTACAATTATTTATTTATTTGTTTGACATTTGTTAACTGGGTTAGTCCAACTAGGCAGCAGAGCCCCTTTTCAGTGGATGTCCGAGGAGAAAAGCTGCACAGATCAACAAATACAAAAACAAAACATTATACAATATTAACATACAAGTGTATATACACAGGACAAACAGAATATAACTTATAATTGAACATGTTAAAATACAAGAGTAATATTGAGGATTTAAATTATTTATATTTAATATAGATATTTAATATAGATATTTATCCATGGTACATATTAAGTATATAAAATATACCAGCTCTATTCAGTCTCATACCGCTTGCTCAGAGGTGACCTGTGCCTGACATATAAGGCCATGTCAAACCCAGATTTGATGAATATGCTTCACCTCAAAAAATCTAGATCCCTCAGAACCACAAGGGCGGGAGACTTAAACCTTGACACGGTTATAAATAGAACGTGCTGGAGGGCAGATTCATCACCCAGAGACTCCCTATGCTGTGGAACAAAATCCCGGTACATGTGAGGCAGAGCACCTCGCTGGCCTTGTTCAAGAGGAATCTTGACCAATGGATGGGAGATCGCAGATATACCCCAGGGATTACTTCAGTGTCACTGCTTGACAGAGGCACAGAAAAATGATAGGCATAGTTTTTATTCAAACTAAAGGGGTGGTGAAAGCCACATAACTATGGGCTAGGCTTATAAATGCCCTTGGGCAGATAGCCTAGTATGAACCTATGAACCTATAAAAAGCTAGATTCTAAGAATTACCATCAGAGAGAAATTCAAGGTTGGTAGTTTCATTGTTTAACTCTTGATATGTCTCAGTTATAACCTTATAAATGCATTTGCTTTAATAGATGTTTTTCACATTGTCATACTAACTTTTTGCATGTCACCATGGAGCTTTTTTCTGCTGAAAAAAGGTTTTAATTCCCAGTTAGACTTTTCCAGTAAATAAACATAAATAATAAACCTTTCCTTAATATTAGTTTATCTTACTTACGTCAAACTAGTTTATTTTACACACTAATGACAATGATACATTTTCATTCTTGGTGCTAAACTAATACTTGATATTTTTGAGATTGGTTTATACCCACATACTCTTGTTTCCATTCAGTATTCTAGATCTTTATTTACCTTTGTTGTATGATTTACTTACCCGAACCGTAAATCCTCTGTGACAGAATACGTATTTCAGGATGCCATATCTATAACTTCTGCTGCAGAGATATTCAAGACATGGCAACTGGGTCAGTGTACTAATATTATTAAGTAAAACTTGAAACATGCAACTCCTAATATGAGATCTAGCAGTTATGAATGGTAGTCCATCTTCCAAATCTGCAAAATGATCACCCTTTCCAATCATGCCAACACTAAATTTTGCACTGGAACATAGTAAAAATTAGATTTTGTGTCAAGTGGTTAAGAATCTGTTAAGTTTCCTAGAAATGTAATCAAGATATGAAGCAAAAGTAAGTTACTGACTGAGAAAGAACCCTGGATATTTACAGTGTGTCACTAAAAGTAAGGCACCCTTAGTGCATATGTTACTGACCAGCCATGATTGGCATGAAATAAATGTTTAGCCATCACAAAAATCATGTCCTCAGTTTTATGAACATTCAGCATTAGTCTTAAAGGAATACACTAAGAAGGAATTTCTAAGAGTCATGATTCCAAGGTGGAAGTAGGATTGACAACCCAGCTAACAAAGTCATCAGTACAGAACAAGGCAAGAATGGAAAGGATAATAATCCTGCGTTTGTTAATGAAGATGGTAGACAGAAGAGGCATAAGAGGTGAACCTTATGCAAGACTAGTGCTGATCTTGTCAAATGATAAATGGAGTTCCTACTGTAACTTTGAAGGTTCATGCATTAAACCAGATATTTATCCATTTAATGGTGATGGCTAATAGGTTGTATCATGTGATTTTGTGTAGAAATATGGGGCATCATATTGAATTGAAAGGAAAATCCCATTTGTAAGTGATAGGCTGAAAATATACCTGTCAGAAACAGCACTGAAGATGTTAGAGGTTTTAAAAACTTTATAGAGATAACCCATCAGATCGTTTTCCTTCAAATGTGTGCAATTTGCATAACCAGTTATCGAAGTGAAACTTCATGACACTTAAAACAGGATGTAAAATCCTCCAGCTATATGTTTAGTCTGGAAATACAGTTAATATAGTGTAAAGTAAGGGTTATGTTAGGACAGTCTAAGGTTTTATTTATTGACAATAGGTTGTTAAACTCCTTCCTGAATCCTTTGTGATTCGTAAACAGTATTGACTACTGTATTTTAAAGAAGGAGGCTTTGGCCTGATAGATATTTTTTACAACTGTTTTTATGTCTGTAGACTTTTACCCAACCTTGATGGGAAGTGAGAATTTTTTTTTTTTTGGGGGGGGGGGGGTCTGATGTCCATACTCATATAAATGACCTTTTTTATAACCTCAGCATTTTGCCAAACTGCCAGATTGTTGTTGGTTTGTCTGATAATAAAACCAAGTATCCTACCAGGGTAGCAATATGTTTATAAGATATTTAAGAGCAACAGTAAAATGTATAATAGAACACCATCCCATTTAATGCTGGCCTATTCCCTCAACAGTGAGGACTCATAATTAATTTAAAGCATCTAAAGAAGGTAATGGACACTTGCCTTTTGGGGACTTCAGTGGAGAAACATCTCATGATTATACAATGATCTCAGAAGAATGGCCAGACTCCAATGGAGTGAAAAAGTAAAAAACAGTGTATTGGCATGGACCCTCTCTAACAGTGTGCTTGCCACTTTGATGGTTTGGCCTGGTAGAAATAGTGATTTGTTGATGACTGCATGTGTCAAACAGTGAAGGTTAAAGTCCTCAAGTAAAATGAAATTTTTACCTTTCATCAGGTTGCATATCATACTAAGAAGTTCTTTAGCTGACTTGCAAGTTGTGTGTGTTGGGGAGTGTATGTGACAAGAACAGTAAAGTTAGATGGCCAATTAGGCAAAAAAAGTGACCCTATCAGTGCCAGAACTGATGACATTAGGGAACTATAAAATGAGCACATCAGAAATATGTCTTATTAATAGTAGAACACTCCAATCAGTCCTCATTCCATTAACACTTTTCACTCTATATCCTCCATTCATTATTAACCATTATACAACGACCCCCCATTAACATTCTAAAACATGCATGCTGATTGGTCAGCGTGCCCGTTCTAAATCAGACTTATACTAATGGAAAAAGACTTTTTTCCATTAGTATGTCTTTTTTTTTGTATGTGTTGAACAGCAACGGTGAACTGAAGAGCTCCGTTGCTGCTATCTCGCTATGTTAAATGCATTTAACATAGCGGGATAGCTTAAAAAAAAGGAATGGAGATTTTCCTTTTTCCGTTGCTTTTTTTAAAGCTGTCTCACTATGTTAAATGGGTTGACTCAGAGATGCAAGCAAGATTTACTCTGGTGGATATCTCGAAATCCTCAACAATGGTCTCGCCCTTTCACCCCCCCCCATCAACCAATAGCTACTGTGACCACGGATGCCTCCCTGATGGGGTGTGGGGGCTATGTCAGGGAAATTCGGTCAAAGGCACCTGGTTGGAGACAGAGGCCATTTTGCATATCAATGTTCTGGAACTGAGGGCCTTGCTTCTAGCATTGGAAGCATTTCACTCCATCCTTCCGTCAGGGACTATTGCAATCCAGTCAGACAACATGTCAGTGGTCTGGTACATCAACAAACAAGGGGGCACCAGATCTTACCCATTATGCCGAGAGACCTTGAGAATATGGCAATGGGCGATATCTGACAACTGCTTTCTGGTTGCAACACACATTCCCGGGATCTCCAACGTGATAGCAGACAAATTGAGCAGGTGCATTCTACAGCCTCATGAGTGGTCCCTCAATCCTTTGATAGTGGCAAAATTCTTCCACCGCTGTGGCCAGCCTTGCTGTGACCTATTTGCCTCCCCAACCAACTACAAGTGCAGCAACTACTTTGCCCTGGTCCCCCCCACGGGGGCAGTCACCAAGGGATGTTCTAGTCCATGCTTGGTCCTTGGGTCTTCTTTATGCTTATCCTCCTCTTCCCCTCATCTCCCGATTTCTAAAGAAAGCACTACAGTTGAAGAGCAAAGTGTGTGATAACCACTGCTATGCATTTTGTGAACACTGGGGGCTGTAGAGAGACCAAAGGGCAGGGCTCAAAACTGGTAGTGACTGGCTCCTATACGGAAGCGGAGGTATCTTCTTGAGCGTTTGTCCATTTTTATGTGGTAATATGCATCTTGAAGAGCTACAGAGCACATCCAATCATCTTCTTCCAGAAGAGGAAGGATCGACTGAACCATGACCATCTGGAATTTCTCTGTTTTTACAAATTTGTTTAGTGTACTGAGATCCAGAATTGGTCTCCAGTCCCCTGTCTTTTTTGGCACTAAAAAGAACCTTGAGTAAAATCTGGATCCTATCTTGTCTGGGGGGACTATCTGGATTACTCTTTTTTTTGTAGCAGCTTTTTTATTTCATGTGCTGCTGTTTCCCTTTGACTGGGTGGAACGTCAGGTAACACTCTTGATGAAACTGGGCAAAGATGGAAGGGGATGTGATAGCCTCTGGATATAATCCGTTGTACCCAAGAGTCAGTTGTTATGTTTTGCCAGGCAGCTGGGTACAAGGATAAACAACTCCCGACCGCTTCCAGAGGTGAGCAGTCAGGCAACGCTATAGGAGTGCTGATAGGGTTGGCCAGAGAAAGAATATCTGGAACCCCGATTTCACAGACCTCCTCTGCCCTGAAAGGGGTGTTTTCCATTGGAGTTTCCACCTCTGCCTCTAGGGGAAAACTCGGCATGTGTATCCCAGAAAGAACCCTGTGATTTCTTGTGCCAGATCTTTCCACTCCTCTGATTTCTGGAATAGAATCACTGAGGGGTGGAGTGTCTGACACCAATGGCAGACAAGGTCTTGCCATCTTGTTCACACCATGCCAGTGTATCCTTGAATTTTGGGCCAAACAAAGAAGCGGCCTCTATAGGGGCATTCATGAAGGAAGCCGTAAAGGAGTCTGGAAAGTCACAAAGGCACATCCAAGCATGTCGTCTGGTGACTATACCTGGGCCTGCCACTCTAGCCGTCCCTTATGTTGTGTGAGAAATAAGATGCATGGAAGAGTTGGAAATGGACTCTAGGGTGGCTATCTGAGAAGCCACATTATCATGGACTTCATCAGAAACAGCTCCTGCCAAGGTTTCAGAGAGCTGGTTGATAAGATCTCGCTGAAGCCTGGTAAAATGTGACAAATAATTCAAAGATCTTATGGTGAAGGTCGATGAAGCAAACACATGCTTCCCTAATCTGTCAATCAACCGAGACTCCTTGTTGGGTGGATGGACAGTTTGGCTCTCTTCTGCCAAATCCTTCTTAGTAGCAGCTGCCACCACCAAAGCATCTACTGGAAGACCACGTGACCAGTGAGGGTGCTCGATGGGGGGGAGGGTGATAATATTTTATCTGGCCATCTGGCCTCTTAGGTATCGCTTCATTGGTATCAGGAGCCTTCCATGCATAATTAATGAGCTCATCGGTAGGCAGGGTGACCCAGGAGGTAGGGGGCCGGGCATGAAAAGCCTGCAGGAATACAGATTTCTCAGTGGAAGGATTAGTGGGCTTCCAGTCACCCCTCTGTCTAAGGATCTCGAGGATGTCACCCAAGGACACCTCATCAGAGGGTGACCATGGGGACCCTTCCCCATCATCAAAATCCATATCTTCAGTCAATCTTCAGTCAATGACTCCTCAGTGGAGTCCATGTGTTTCCTCTTACACGATTGTCTGGGAGTTGAAGCTTGTGGTAGTTGTGGCACAGAGGGGGGAGATGTCTCCGACAAATGAGCTTTGCCAGCATAGGCAAGTGCCCTCTCCATGGCCTGGAAGGCTGGCCCGCCCAAGGAGGGATGAGAGCCTGGAACCGAGCACCACAAACCCAGAACTGGGGTCACACCCCGCCCCAACAAGCCCGCCCCCAGACCAGGAGTCTCAAGAGGACAGTGAACTGCAAGAGTGAGAGAGAGCGAGCATCCCTGAAAGGTGCCATAGAAAAAAATTGGCGTGGAGCCAGGAATGCCCTCCCCAATGGCACAGCCACTGGCCTGAGAAGAGCCTGATGCCCAGTGCACCGAAGGCCACAAGGACGACTCTGATTCCAAAGTGAGATCCACTACTGGAGTTGGAGGGAGGGAAGCTGCTGTCGAAGTAACAGGCTTCGGGACTTGAGTGGAAGTCGAAGGAGGAGTATACGTTAGGGTGTGAGGCAAAATCCGCTCACCTGAACAAGGGAATGTGGACTTTGAAGGTTGAGAGAGACCTCTGGCCACAAGCAACTGGTCAACAAGCCACAACCCATCCTGCTCAGAAAGACTCTTGGTTGACCTCATGGAGAAGCCTGATGGCGATTCTGGCCTTTCTAGGAAAGGACTATATTGACTGCTTGCAAAAAAATCCAGTGAAGGGGAATATTTGGCCCTTACTAATTCAATAGGTGCAGAGCTCAGAGCCGAGGAAGTCTGCACCGAAGAAAACGGTGTGAAAAAGGTCTGTGCCAAAGATGTCAGCACCATGGTAATTGAAGGTGTCTGCACCGTAAAGGCAAAGGTCTGCCCCGAAGGGTATGGTGTCGTAGTGGACATTGTCTGCACCAGCAATAAGGATGGTGCCAAGAAGGACTGCACCGAAGTATATGTCAGAGCCAAAAAAGTCTGCACCGTGGAGTACAGAAGAGTCATACTTGGAGCTGAAGGTGACTGTACCAACAGTGTCTAAGGGGACTGAACCTGTATTGGCAGTGCTGTTAGGGGTTGCAACAGAACTATCAGAACCATAGTTGTCTGCACCATGAACTCTGGTGCCAATATTGATAAAGGAGACATGGCTGTAGTCAGGATCATTTGGGGCGGTGCCGAGCCTGGAGCCGACAGAGTCACAGGTGGCAGCTCCAGAGTAGTAATCAATTTCACCTTCTTGTGAGTCGATTCCCTATGATCTCCAGAGGGAGAGGAAGGGAGTGACTTTGATGAAGAAGAGGAAGAACACCTCTTGCAGGGTTTAACAGGAGGGGGTGAGCCCTCCGACTCAGAAATAGCCTTAGAGAAAGTTGGAGACCTTTCAAAATTAACTTATTCTTCCTCTCGTTGACAGTCCTGGTAGAGAAGTTTTTACAGATCCCACATGGAGGATCAACAGTTAAGTGGGAGACATTAAGACAGTAGACACATACGTCATGGCCATTTGAAAGTGGTAACTTATGGTTGCAATCTTTGCACTGATTGAAACCAACGGAACTTTTCTTATCCGACATAGCTGTTGTGGAGAAGAAGCACGGTAGCAAAAGGAAGAATAATGGTTACGCAAGAAAAGGGTAAAAAGAGAAAAAGGAGGATTACCAACGATGGTAATGTAGAATTACCGCAAGGCTAGAAAAGAGAGTAATAAAGGGAAAAGACTAAAGGGAGAGAGTCTAAAGTGTGCGATACGGTAGGAAAATATTAGAATAAACTTCTGAGAAAATTTTAGAGTAATAACAATTTATAAACTGCCAAAAAATTAGACACTTAGCTGAGATAATGGCTTGACATGACTGTTCAGGAATGCGGAAAATGAGATCTGAGGTAACAGGGAGCAGAGCATTCTGGGCAGCACCTTGGCTTGAGAGTTTTTGGCTGATGCAAGCTTGATATTGGCCGACTCGGTTCTGAGGACGGAACTGATAACCCCTTCAGTAATGAATGAACGAAGATTAAAAACATCAGATGTTAGTTTTTCTAGCCACGGTGGTGCAGCGGTTAGTGTTGTCACCTCACAGCAAGAGGCTCTCCAGTTCGATCTTCGGCTGGGGTGTCTTCTGTGTGGAGTCTGCATGTCCTCCCTGTGGCTGTGTGGGTTTCCTCTGGGTGCTCCGGTTTCCTCCCACATCCCCAAAGACATGCTGTAAGTGGATTGGACATGCTAAAATTGGCCATAGGCATGAGTGCGTGCATGTGTGTGCCTTCCATGGAAGGTTGGGTGCCAGGCTGGCAACTCGACACCGTAAAACTCCACTGCCAATCATGAGTGGACAAGGTGATCTGCTGTGGTGACCCCTAACCAGGAAAAGCCGAAAGAGAGAGAGAGAGAGAGAGAGAGACGTTAGTTTTTCCAAAACAATATTAAGATCACAAGGAGGAGCCACCTGTTTTCTAAGTGGATAAGTATGTTAAACCCCATTCAAAAATAGCTTGACATGAGAATGCATTGAAAGAGAGGAATCCATGAGCAGACATGCTACACTGGCCAAAAGATGAACCTTGACAGAGGAATAAGAAAGACCAGAGAATAATAATTCATACCAGAGAAATACCAGCATTAAAAGAGACTTGGTTCTTAATGTGCTGCTAATTAAGAAATATTTCCATTTCCTAATATATAATTTTCTAGTATTAGTTTTTTTCCAACATAAAGGTGTTAAAAGTAACATGACCATTAATCCAGTCAATGTAGTGCATAGTTTTCATGCCACTCTCATGAGCCACAACCAGTGACATCCATGTCCAAATAAAGAATATTTCTTTTTCAGTTCCATTATAAATTAGTATGTTTAACTTACATATTCCAAGCACATCGAAAAGGGATAGCATGGATTGGAATGCTTTCTCACTCAGGATGCTAAGATGGATAAAACTGTGGTTTGGCTTATAAGTAAAGCAGGGGACACACTTCATACTCTATGCTAATAGAAGCTTTATAATGTGTTACTGCACAGGAGGTCAACTAGTTTCATAAAACTCCTGCACCGGTAAACAGGTGCCCTCCAGACAAGCAATTTATTTCTTTATAGCAGGAGGAAAATCTTGTAGTCTGGAGGAAAAACAAGAAAGATGGCAGTATGAAAAGAAACAGCAATGGCAAGATAAAAGTCTTTACATACCACAGAGGCAACACCAGAATGTTAATGGAGGGCACACACATATTGTAGTAGTATATACTACTATTTATTTATTTATTCACTCAATTTGATAACCAGGGCACTGATCCATATGGACCTATTTCAGTCTCAGCCCAGACAAATATAAATGACAGTAGACAAGCAAGTTAACAGGAAGTATTATGAATACAAACAAAATATTGTGTGAAGATGGCGATGAATTAATAACAGTAATAATAACAAAAGTACACTGTAGAGGGGACAATAGGAAGGAATGGTTAGAGTAAGGAGGGAAGAAGGAAAAGTGCAAAAGATAGCAAAAGTAAGGTGAGGGCACATAGAAATGAACTAACTACAATATATACAATGTGGAAGAGACATCACATACTAGAATAGAGAAATAATACGAAGAAGACAAAGGTGCCTGACTGGGAAAGGGGAGATTAGGAGGATTAGGTAATCCAAGATATCTGAAAAATTGCACCACAAGAAGCAGAAGAGGGTAAATGGCGACTGATTCACACAAGTAAAAATCATGACTTTTATGCTTTTTATGCCAATATTAGCAAACAGAATATGCTAACAATAATCTACAAATTACAGGAAGAAAGATAACTATCCAAGCAGCTTCATGTAAAATAATGTACTTTGCTTAGATGTAATTGAGCCATTGCCTGCAATCCACATCATAAAATAGGTAAGAATGTGAAGTCTGTAGGTTACGAGAAGAAACAGGTGATTTTACATTGCGGTAAGGAAGATGACATGGAGAAAGTAGTAATAACTTTCCCTATGCCATGGCTAATTCATTATACCATAAGCTCTGCTGAGTGTGCAGGATGTGAAAAAAAGGAGTATTTCTGCAATAGGTCTCTACATTTCTGTTCTAATTTACAGTGGAACCATTCTCAGATATCACAGTTTGCTTGCTCATTTCACAGTTTGTTTGAAGTGTAACCCATAAATTATATATTAAAATCTGTAGACATTAACTCAAAGAGATACTATCCTTCAGGTTAAAAAGTTATATGCCGCTACAAACAGCCCACTAAGTTAGAATACAATACCACCTTTGAATCAACCTACATAATAACACACATTTTTAACCAGGCAGGCCCACTGGACACATAGTCCCTTTTCCAGGGCAACCTGAGAGGAAAGTCAGGTTAAGAGTGACTTGCTCAAGGTCACACAGCAAGGAAATGAGGACTGAATGAATCAAACTCTGTGCCACAAGAACTACAGTTCCCAGGTTATCCCTCTGTGCTAACTGCCAAACTTCCATGGAGCAAGAAACAAAAGCCTTTTTTAGTGGCTATGTTCTATCAGTTTAGGGCCAAAATATTAGTACATAAAGAACTTGTTCCATTCAGGCAAAGGTAAGAAGAGGCACTAGCACTTATATAACCCTACATTGGTTCCCTATTGACATATCACTACTAATAACACTGAGTGCCAACAGGGGGAAAAAACAGCAGAAGAGCAAATCTCAGTCATTGCTCTTCTTTAAACTTGCTTTTTGCAAGGTGGCATCCCCCCCACACCCCTGAACTTATATATATATATATATATATATATATATATATATATATATATATATATATTGCCATACCTCTAAGAAAAGGGAATATTTTAAGAACTGGCCATCTTGGACTTGATATATATAAGTCTGCTTTTTTGGCCATTCAGTCTCTGTATTTCTGGACTCACTCATGTTGGTACCGACATTTCAAATGGTTACTCTCTGCACTGTCTCACTTGCCCTCATATACTGCAATCCATTATTTCCATGTTGCAGTTTTGGATTAATGATATTCTCTACAAAACTGGAAAGCATCCTCTAAAATGATTAAGATTCATTTATTTGACAGCTCAAGCTTAGTTTGGAATGTTGACACTCAGTATTATGAGTAGTTTTGTATTATATCAGCTGGCCAGCAATTGCAAGGACTTCCTACTGTTTTTATAATCACAAGCTTCAGCTGAATCCACTTTGAACAGATATTTGGATGGTCACTTATTTAACCACCAATCCTCACTGTATCCCACCATTCTCCCCAAAGCAGAGGGGTGTAGCATGTCTCTTTAATAGTTCTGTCAACCAAATGCTGTAAAGGGGAAACATGAAAGTGTACCCCATATCCAAATCATAAATTCACAAGGTCATACGTGTTAAGTAATCAACAATTCATCTGTTAGCCACAAGCCATTTATTGCTGTACAAAGATGTCATCTCTTAGGTTCATAGGTAGGTACTAGGCTATTGGCCCTAGGGCCTATATAAGCCGAGCCAAAGGTACCCTGGCTTTCGCCACCCAAGAAAATTATTTTATAGGTTCATAGGTAGGTACTAGGCTATTGGCCCTAGGGCCTATATAAGCCTAGCCAAAGGTACCCTCCTTATTGAATTTGGTGATGGTCTCCCAGGCTGAGCCTGAAGTGGTCCCACTGGATCAATGCTCTAACCTAGTTAATAAAGAATAAATAAAACGCCAGATTCATTAATTCCTGTACTAAGTGTAAACCATTCTGAGTGAATAGGCAACACAATCATAACTCCCACTTTCTTCCTCCTAATTTTTGCTTTCTTACTGATTTTCTTGCAAACTTAAATATTGAGGGGGATTTATAAAGGTTATCACAATGTGTAGACTACATCTACACTTAAGCTTAATCTTTCTGAGTGAACAGAAAGCACAAAAATGTGGTAATGATGTTCTTGAATACAGACTGTGTACACTTAGTGTAGTAATTTATGAATCCAGCCCAAATCTTCTTAAGATAGGCAGCAGTATTACTTGTTACTAAATTTATGGTCACACTCCCAAGCCCTGTTAACATCTTCATAACATAATCCACCATAACTACCTTGTGGTCCTATCTGTAGATACCGTAAAATATCAGCAGCAAATTTCAAAATATCTCAAATTTGGAAAAAATAAACTAAAAAACAAATTAAATTAAAAAATCTCTTACCTGTTGATCTATTGTAACTTTGGTTTCCATGTGAATGACTGGCTCATTCAATGTGTGAGGGTTGGTGTTTATAAATCTTGCATAGTATGGGTGAGGTATATTATGCCGGGTTGGTGACCGAGGATGTTGTGGAAGTGGATCGGGTTTTCTGTGCACATAAGAAAGATTGTACTTTTCCTCACCCATGCTTTCATTTGGTATTCTTTCATCAAATATTCTGTAAGTATTTGGACTGAAATAATAAAGTAAAAACATAGCTCACAATGTAAACCACAGTTTTTAGAACAAAAGCATTTTTTTCTAAAAAAAAGGTTTTGCATAGGTTATCATTTAAAAAGATATATATTATACATATATATTATACATGTACACACATATATAATACATATGTACAAGTGGTTCTACTTTGAAAGCCCAAATATTCAAATCTTATGTGATTGAGCCCAAATGCTCAAATTTTGTATGATCAAAAACATACCAAACAGCTAGTTTTGTGGGGGGGGCTTGCTTTCCCCTGTGTGGGGAACGTACCCCCACACCCCCTGCTAGTTATATATATATTCCAACTCGGAGATTACACCTCAGTGGGGAAAGGACAGACCAATAACCTGATCGCTGTTGTGCCCTGATCCCACACAGTCCAGTTCCTGACAAAAAGCACTGTTCCCTATCTTTTTGCTGGTTCTGTCTTATGGCATTCAAGCATTTGGGTTTGATCTTGTAAGATTTGCACATTTGGGCTTTTGAGGATGCAAAGTAAACCATGTACACATATATATTATGTATAGTTGCCTCTTCATTTAGTCAGTCTGGTTTCTGAATGTCGCAGTCAGTCAGCTATGACTGTGGTTGACCAGTAGTGATGGTTTCTTGACAGTAGAAGTGGTGTGTCCATAGCAATAGTATAATGAAGATAAGTAAGGAGTATGAGGTAGAACTCCAAAGTGGGTGTGTGTGTGTGGGGGGGGGGTGCAGCACCTCCATGTAAAACACTTTCAAGGAATTACTGTGTTTCTTTAATGCTGACGGGGAGGTAAAGCATACTAGAATGGTTAGGTTTTAGATTGCAGTCATACAGTGACACATGAGTCATATCTGATTGCCAGGCCTTTTCTCTGTATCACACACACACACACAGATACAATAAGTCACCAATCCACTTATTGCATGTCTTTTGGCTGTGGAAAGAAACTAGAGTACCCAGAAAAAGCAACCAGAACACAGCAAGGACATGCAGACTCACCACAGGAGACACTCCACCCAAGAAGTAAAGTAGAAAACCTCTTGCTGTGAGGTGATAAAGCTATTCACAGCATCACTGTACCTACCTAGGTTATAGTTAGATATTTAGATTTAGCAATATTCCATATGTATTTTAGAAACTTATGAGTTTGTTTTTGCAATCAGTAGTCCTGGTGTGCAGGCAGATGTGCAGGGCTGGCAATGTCTTATGTTCAATTGTTTAAGTCTTATGTTCAATTGTTTAAGGGCCGAATATCGCTAAAGTTGACTATTCAAAAAAATAACCACGCACAGATATACAGTATATATATATATATATATATATATATATATATATATATATATATATATATATATATATATATAGTTCATAGGTAGGTACTAGGCTATCAGCCCTGGGGCCTATACAAGCCCAGCCAAAAAGGTACCCTGGCTTTTGCCACCCAAGAAAATTATTTTCCTGTGCCACTGTCGAGCAGAGCCACGGAGGTGATCCCCGGGTGACTTTCCTATTTCCCATCCAATCATCAAGATGTTTCTTGAAGAGTGCTAATAAGGAGCTTTGTTTGATATAGATAGGCAGTTTATTCCAGAGTATGGGAAGTCTCTGGGACAGGAATCTATCCCTCCGGCATGTTCTGTTTATTGTGGTGACAAGGTTTAGGTCCCTAGAGCGTGTAGCTCAGAGGGATTGGGATTTCTTTAAGTGGACCATTTCCAATAGCTCTGGGTTTGACATAGCTTTGTATGTTAGGCAGAGATCACCTCTGAGTAGGCGATATGCGACGGAGTAAAGCTGGAGTTTTTTGGGACGGTCTGCATAGAGCATCTGTTTGAGGCTGGTAATCCTCTTTGTGAGGTATTTCTGTGGCCTTTCCAGTTGTTGTAGATGTCTTGTGAGGTACATACCAAAAGGGGCGTTGTACTCTATAATGGGTCTAATGAGTGATGAGTAGAGGGGAAAATTACCTTTTGTTCTGGATGAGAAACCTTTTGTGATGAGGTGTGCCACGTAGAAGGATTTTCTGCCTACTGTGGTGATGTGATTATCAAAGGAGAGACTACTGTCCACCTGTGTCCCAAAGTCTCTTATCACACTTTCCGTATTAAGTATACTACCACCTATGTTGTAGTTCATGGGTACAGAGTTTTTACCAAAGGGGATGACAATGCAATTTTTGGCATTCAGCTTGAGGCCATGGCTTTGACACCAGGCATCTGTCTCAGCCCTTTTGTAGGATGTCCACATCGTTAGGAGTTTCAATTATGGCTCCTAGTTTGCAGTCATCTGCGAACTTAGTTAGCCAAAGACCTTCTGTGTTAGCCTGTACTTCAGAGAAGTAGATACCAAACAGGAGAGGACCCAGGACTGTACTCTGTGGTACTCCACTTGTCACTGGTCTGAAGTCGGATTTGGAGTTTGCTACTTTCACAGTGTGGGTTCTGTCAGTGAGCCAGTTGGCAACCCATCTTGTGACATAAGGATTTATACCCAGTTTAGTGAGTTTATCTATAATTCCAGAGTGGGGGATAGTGTTGAAAGCCTTGGCAAGATCTAGATAGGCTGTGTGAATCACCTTACCCTTGTCTACGGCTTTGGTGACTGCTTCAAAGATGTCTATCAGGTTTAGGAGACATGATCTGCCTTTTACAAACCCAAACTGGGTGGGGTCCAAAGTTTGGAGATTACCAATGTCTTTGTTTATAAGTTCCATGATGATATGTTCCACGGCCTTGCAAACCAGGCTCGTCAGGCTAATGGGGCCATAGTTCCCGGGGTCCATGGTGGCTCCCCCCTTGTGGAGTGGGATAACCGTCGCTGTGCGCCATTCAGCAGGCACAAAGCCTGAGGTGAGGCTATGATTGAACATGGTACTTAGGTGGGGTGCCAGTTCATTCTGTAGTTCATGTAGAACGCAGCCTGGGATGTTGTCTGGTCCCATGGATGCTGTGTTCTTGGCTTTGGAGAGTGTGGTTTTTTTACCTGTGCAGCTGTGATTACAGGAACTTTGCATTCTTCCGCTATAGAAATGAGCTCTTTAGGGGCTGAGAGGGGGGTAAAGTTAGCACTGAACCTATCTGCCAGGATGTTGGCAATATCAGTTGGGTCTGTATATTTAGTGCCATTGTGCTGTAACTCAGAGCAGATCCGAGTGTTGCCATTGAGATTCTTGACATAGCTATAGAATGCTTTGTGGTTGTCTTTATAATCAGTGGCGATTTTGTTTTCGTAACTAACTTTAGAGGATTTTATAAGGGATCGCAGCTTCTTACTGAGGCTGACCAGGGAGCTCCTCCACTCATGGTATTTTACCCTCTTTTGCAACAGTTTCTTCCTTCTGTTGTACAGTTTGTTTATGGCAGGGGACCACCAGATTGGCTTCCTTTTTTTGGAGGATAGCGTCTTGGTTCTGTTTGGGATAGCACGATCCATGCACGCATGTGAGTGCTTATAAAATGCAATTGTGTAGGATTCAGTAGTCGTAACTGTATTGCCCATCTACATGGGTGTCATGAAGTTCATCACTTCTGTCTTAAGAAGCATGAAGTTGGCTTTGGAGAAATTTTTTACCATGGTTTCCTTAATGGGGGGTGGAGGCAGGATGTGGATATCTAGGGTAATTAGCCTTTGGTTGGATCGGACCAATAAGGCGTTGACTTTAGATGTGGAACACCGCTCACTCATGTTGGTAATGACTAGATCTAGGATATTGTTGCCCCTGGTGGGGGTGTGGATAAGCTGATCCAGGTTACTGGAGTTCATGAATTCCAGAAAGCATTGAGTAAAGGAGTTGGTACATGAGTAGTTTTCCCATTTAATGGTGGGGTAGTTGAAATCGCCCATTATTACGGTGTTTGGTTGAACCCTAATATTTTCCAGTACATCAAGAAAAGAGGAGTGGGAATCCTGTGGCATGGTGGGTGACCTGTAGCAAGCTACAATTTGGATTGCAGTTTTGCCCAGAGTTAGTTGCATTTGGATAACCTCGGCTGCATTATGCTGAGCAACTAGCCTGGAGGTGTGGATATCCTTAATGAATATGGCACACCTCCACCTTTGGTGTTCCGGTCCAGGTTACATGGCCGAAAAGTGTGGTATGAATTATAGCCTGGTAGTGCAGGGGTGCTCTCTGGAGCCTTGAACCAGGTGTCAGTCACTGCACAGATATCGATGTTCTCCATTTTAAGGAGTGCCTTGAGTGAGTGCATTTTGAGATTTAGACTTCTAGCATTGAGTAGAATCATACTCAGTTTTTGCTTGCCTGTTCTGGTGGTGAATTTGTCATTTGAGCCTTGCCTAAAAAATGCACTATAGGGGTGCCAAGAACCTTAGCCAGTATCCGGAATCCCAGGGGTGACAGGTGCAGGCTCGAATGAGCAAACGTCCAAATCCATAACCACCGAACACACTTTAACGAAAGCACTTTCATTGAAAAAGCGGTTTCGTTAAAGCTTGTTACTAAAAAAAAAAAAAATTACATTAATGTTATATGTATTTGTGTGTGTGTGTGTAAATACCTACATATGCACATATACACATCCATGTATGCATTAACTGAATATATTTTTTATGATATGTTGGGCTTTTGTGTACTACAGGTTTGATGAGGAAAAGCATTTTCATTAATAAAGTTTAAAAAATCAAAAATGACTGAAAACATATTTACCTTCCCAACATAAAACAATATACAATTAGGATCTAGCATAAATAAAAACAAATCTAATCAGCAGTACTTTAGCTAAAAAAAGTTTTCATTTTCTGTCTACAAAGCTTCTGGATTTATAGCCTAGCTAGTACAGCTTTTTCCTCAGCCCCAAAACATTTAGCAGAGCATCTGAAAAAGGGAATCAATAAGGCCATGGGTCATAAGTCCTGCAGCTGGCACACAGGATTAGGGGTATGAACTATTAATGAGCTGCTTGCTGTAGTCATTGCTCTGAGATAACAATAACTATAGCTGATGATTTTCACTCTAAAATGAGCCAAGGTTTTGATTCCCTCAGCGTCCATTTGCCTACCGTGTGACTCTGATTAAGTCACTCACATAGACAATGTTCCCAGGAAACTGCTAGGTTCCATAAGGGCCTCCTAGTCCACATGCCTAGTAACCATCTATGTAGCTATGAAACTTTAATAAGTAGCATGGAGAATGGCAAAATGTTACATATGAAATAGCAATTCCTCATGAGTGCAGCACAAACTCTAAGGCAGACAAACCAGGATCAAGCACCATTATATATAATCACTGCTCGACCTCAGGTAGGTTATAGCCAAGTAGCTCTGTAGGTAATCTGTGAAGATGAGAAGCTATGCAAGCTTATGGCTGTACCTAGGAGTTCCAAAACAAAATCTGCATCTGGGTCTAGAGCCTAAATTCTGAGTTATCTGGCACTACTTTTGTAGGGGAGGAAAAAAATAATCCTACTGGTTTCTCAGCAATACTAATGACCATACAAATTCAGGCACCAGACAAGCACTGGTAAATATAAACTGTAGTAATATAAGAAAATAAATACATGAACTAAAAGCAATTATGTAGTGGCAGAGAAAACGTCACAACCTGCTCTCCAAGCCTGTCGTAGAATGTGAGTATTCATGAAAGCATCTTTCATGGGCAATATAAATTATAAGAACCTTAGGGATTAAGCTTAGTAGTCAAAATTCAGAATATCCAAGTCTTAAGCACTCAATATTAATTTATTCTAGCAAAAGAGGGAGAATAAATGAAGAGGGAGAGCCAAGAAAAGCATAATAACTGACGGCAGTCAGTAATAATAAGAATCCAGATAACTCAACAGAATTATGAAACAAAAAGTATTAAGTTCTTTACTTCAACAAGGCTGTGCAATTTTAATTGCTTTGAGGCACATGGCATGTTATAAAAAGAAGTTATGCCTTATCATAATGTTCCATCAGTGTTGTCGATCTTCACTAATCCTTGACTGTGGGCTAGGTTCTGAGCCTCGGAATCGACTCGGCTGTTTACTTTGGCTCGCGGTTTTCAAGCTCTCAAGATAGGGTCTACCCATAATGCTCCTCGCTAAATTACCTTGGATTGAGTTTGTCTAAAATGGTGGCAGACAGATAGTAAATAACAATAAAAGACCAGATCTGTGTCCCTATTTTGAAGTCACTCATGGGAGTGTTCGATCCACCAAGAGTCTCAGGCCGGGTGAAGGGGGGGTGTCAAGGATTATGAAGATCGACAACACAGATGGAATGTTATGATAAGACATAACTTCTTTATCTGATGTTGTCAATCTTCATGTAATCCTTGACTGTGAGACAGAGTCCCTAGCTACCTGAATCTTGGGAGGTCTCATGGAAGAATATTCCTGAGCACCATTGAGCCAAATGATGCACGTCTCCTAGAGACCTGGTCCAGTTTGTAATTAGTGATAAAAGTATGAGGAGATGACCATGTGGCTGCTGCACAAATGTCATCTAAGGAAGCTCTGGCATGAAAAACCACAGAAGCTGCTACAGCTATAGTTGAATGGGCTTTCACAGGCCATGGTGAGTGAAGTCCCTTTGAATGACAGATAAAGGTGATACAATCTCTGAGCCATTTGGATAAGGTAACCTTGAAAACTGGGTTACCTAAGGAGAGTGAGGAAAAGGCAACAAACAGTTGGCCAGATTTTCTGCTATCCTTTGTTCTGTGAAGGTAAAAATGTACCTGCCTGTGAACATCTAATAAGTGTAGGCAGTACTATTCCTTATTGGTGAAATTAGGGAAGAAGACCGATAGGTGCAAGGTTTGATTGATATTAAATTCTGAAACTACCTTTGGCAAGAAGGAAGGATTAGTCCTGAGGGAAATCCTGCCCTTGTGAAATATTATATAAGGGGGCTTGCAGGACATAGCTTGAATTTTCGATACTCTTCTTGCAGAAGTTATAGCTAATAAAAACAAAAGTCACAAGTAGGTGAAGGTTCAAAAGGGGATAGAGTAATAGATTGTAGGACTGAGGGTAAATCCCATGGAGCAGTGAGCTCTTTAAACAGAGGCTTTAACATTACGGTTCCCTTCTAAAAAGCTTTACAAAGTTTATTGGACATAAGTGAAGAACCATCAAAACCAATATGGAAATTAGATATCGTGGTTAGATGGACCCAAATGGTAGAAGCTGTAGAGCCAGATTGATAAAGAATGGCCAGAAAATCCAGTACTTTATCCACAGGAGCAATATAAGGGTCAAGGTCATTGTTAAGAGTCCATCTAGCGAATTATTCCCATTTACTCTGGTACAGTTTCCTAGTAGAAGGTTTGTGATGGGCCAAAATGATTTGTCGAACTGATGAGGTAAGGGAAGAATGCCTGGCAATCATGGGAACTGGAGAAGTCATGCTGTGAGCTTGAGATGTTGGAGATTTGAATGAACCATACCATCTGGATGAGATAATAGATCTGGAGCTGGGTCCAGAATTCAAGGTTTCCGAAGTAGATGAGGCCATATGAAGGGAAACCAAACTTGTTGAGGCCAGAATGGAGCAATGAGGATTACTGTGTTCTCCAACTTCTTGGCTTTCTTTAGAAACTGGTATATCAGAGGAGTTGGGGGAAAGGCATACAGGAGACCAGGGGGCCAATCATGGAGAAGAACATCTCTGGATGACTCCCCTGGGGAGAGGGATTAGGTCAAAGACTCTGTTGCACTTATTGTTCAGAGGGCCGCAAACAGATTCCAGCAAGGTTGACCCCAGTGGTAGAATATCTTCAACGTCACCACAGAATTGACAGACCACTCATGAGGCATTAGAATAATTCTGCTCAGTTTCTCTGCTATCATATCAGAGATCCCTGGAATATGCATTGCCATGAGAAAGCGGTTGGAAGAAACAGCCCATTGACAGACTCTGAGGGCTTCTCGACAAAGTGGGTAAGATTTGGTTCCCCCTTGTTTGTTGATGTACCAGACCGCTGACATGTTGTCTATCTGAATTGTCACTGTTCCCAAGGGAAGGGCATCTTGAAATGCTTGCAATGCCAACAGTACTGCCCTCATCTCTAGAACATTGATGTGCAAATTGGCCTCCTGTTGGGACCAAGTGCCTTGGACAGTCCTTCCCAGATAATGTCCCCCCACTCAATCTGGGAAGCATCCATGGTCACTATGGCTTGGGGCTGCGGAAGATGAAAGGATGGCCTTAAAGAATCTCATTGGAATGCAGCCACCAAGACAGGTCTTGTTTACAGAGCATGTTGATCAAGAGGCGGTATGACATTGGCCGATTCATTAACGACCACTGGGAGGCTAGAAGCCACTGTAAAATCAGCATGTGATATCTGGCCAAGGGAACTAGAGTTATAGAGGCTGCCATCGAGCCCAGCGTCTGTAGTATAATTCTGGCTGGAACACTTCTGGTTTGAACTATATGGTTTACTTGTGATCTGAGCTTTTGGGGCCTGTCTACTGGGAGTGAAGCAATTCCCATAACAGTGTTTATTAGCGCTCCAATAAATTCCAAGTGTTGAATAGGTTGTAGATTTTACTTTTCGTGATTTACTGTAATGCCTATTGAAGCGCAAAGATACAGCGTGTAATCTCTTGCCTCTTATAGTTGACGCATCATGGTAGTGGTAAGGAGCCAGTTGTCGAGATAAGGAAAAACTAGAAATCCCTCCAGTCTGAGATGAGCTGCTACCACTGCCATGCATTTGGTAAACACCCTGGGGGCTGTGGTGAGAAAAAAGGGCAGTGCTCTGAACCTGAAATGACTGGCTCCCAGCCAGAAGTGCAGGAATCTTCTGGAGTGTTTGTCCATTTTTATATGGTAATACACATCCTGAAGATCTATAGAGCACATCCAATCATCTTTTTCCAAGAAAGGAAGTATTGACTGTACCAAGACCATCCAGAATTTGGTTTACTGAACTGCCTTGTTGAACTGGCTGAGATCCAAAATGGGGCTCCAGTCCCATCTTTTTGAGCACTAAGAATCTTGAGTAAAACCCAGATACTCTTTGGTCTGGTTGGACTTCTTGGATGACTCTTTTTTCAAGCAGTTTTTGAATTTCTACAACTGCTGCTTCATTGTGAGTGTGTGGAACGTCCAAGAGTCTTTTTTGTGTTTTTGTATTTGACGAAAGGGGAATGATGTAACCTCTGGAAATGATCCCCTGCACCCATTTGTGCGATGTCATCTGTAGCCAGGCAGATTGGTGCAGGGATAATTGTCCCCTGACTGCCTCCAGAGGAAGGCAATCAGGCCTCCATTCAGGAACACTGGTAGGAGTTACCAGAGAGATAATCTCTGGACCCCTGGTCTGTGGGCCACCTCTGCCTCTAGGATGGCATCTTCCATTGTTATTTCCCCCTCTGCCCTGGGGAAAGTCCTTGCCACATGAGTCCTGGAAAGGCACTTGGGACTTTCTGAAACATAGCCTCCCACTTCTCTGGTTCCTGAAGTAGGCTGTTGAAGAGTGGAGAAATGTACGCCAATGGCAGAAAGAGTCTTCCCATATTTCTTACAGTTCGCCAGTGTGTCTTTTATCTTGGGTCTAAACTGGGATGTTCCATCAAATGGAGCATTGATGAACAAAGATTTAAATGGCTCCACAAAGTCACATAAGCACATCTAGGTGTGTCTCCTAATGGCAATGTCTGAACCTGCTGCTCTTGTTGTCCCTTCGGTTGCATGGGCAATTAGCCTCATGGATGAGTTGGAAATTGATTTTTGAGGGTGGAGACCTGAGAGGTAACTTTGTCTCATACCCCTTTGACTATTCCTCCTATGAGAGTATCTGACAGCTCTTTAATCAGATCTCTCTGCAGACTGGTAAAGTGCATCATGTAGTTCAAAGACCTGAGAGCGAAGGTTGAAGAAGCGTAAAGGGGCTTCCCAAACCTATCCATAGACCAAGACTCCTTGTTAGGAGGATGGATAGTAGGACTTTCCTCTGCAAGTTCCTTCTTTGTGACTGCTGCTATCACCGTGGTGTCTACGGAGATAATCTTAGCCCAATGCTGCTCATCCTTAGGGGCAGAAAGGATCAGGTCAGGCCTCTTGGGGATCGGCTCAATGGACTCAGGAATCTTCCAGGCCCACTGCGTGATTAATTTAATGAGCTCATCAGCGGGTGGAGAGATCCAAGAGGTAGAGGGCATAAAAAGCCTCCAGATATAATGATTCCTCCATGGAAGGCTGGAGGGAAGTCCAGCCACCCCTCTGTTTCAGGATTTCCAGGATGTCCCTAAAAGAAACATCATCAGGGGGTGACCTGGGGGAACATTTCCCATCATCAAAAAATAGTATCCTGGACTCCTCTGGGAAGTCTAAATGCTTCCTCTTGCACTTTTTCTTCACAGGTACTTCCTCAGGGTGATGTTCCAGGGAAGTATCCAGAGAGTAACCACCAAGGTGGATCTCTCTTGAGGCTTTTATGCCCCCTGTCTCAGGGATGAGACTGACGGTAATTCTGGTCAAGGGGATGCAGATATTTGGCCCGACAGGGATGCCAAGGACTGGGAGTCCAAGGCCTTCTCCATGATCTGGAAGGCTGGCACCCCCCCAAAGGGATGGGAGACTGGAACCTTCAGAACCACGGTCCCCACCCCACACCGAGGAGGAGGCCTCTGAAGTAGAAGCCTGTGTCGAGCCAATGAACACTGAAGCACTGAGGGGCATGGAAGGTTCCAAAAAAAAAAAAAAAAAAAATCGAACCCTGCCTCTCGGAACCAGTGACAAAGTCTTGACCTCAGGAGATCTCTGGTTCTGATAAGTGGGAGGAACTCAAGGCAATTCTCGGTTCCAGAAAAAAGGCTTCTACCAGAAGAGACAGTCAGAGCCAGGCAGGTCAGTGCCAGAGGCTCCAAAGACTCAACCTGAGTTAGAGTAGTAAGATGAGATACTGTCAAAGAGGGACAGGTCCCAGTGCTGAGTTGGCTGGGAACTAAAAATGGAGGTAATCCTAGTGCAATCAAGAGCTGGTCCACCAGCCTCATGATGTCCCATTCCGAGAGGCTCTTAGTGGATCGAATGGATGACGGCGTAGGAGACCTAGGTGGTCTCATTTCCATGAATGGACTAGGTGGTGATTGATCCGCAAATGGATTGACCAATGGAGAATATGTGGTTCAAGGTAGTATCCTGAATGAAGTCTGCTTTGGTTCTGACAAAACCTCTGGTGCCGAAGCTTTAGGTGTCCATCCCAATGAAATTGTTGGTGCCGAATAATTTTTGCCTGTCAGTGCCAAGGAAACTATCAACACAGTAGACTGTTTGTGTAGTTTGCAGGCAGGACCGAGGAATTGCTCTGTACTGATGGAGATCATTTCTTTGGCTTAGAGGAGGAGAAGGAGGAAGATGACGAGCTGGCTTTGGTCTTCAGACCAGATATGGCCTCTTCAAATTCTCCTTTTAACAATCCTTTTAAGATTCGTTTATTCTTCACTCAGTTAAAGTCCTGGCAGAGAAAGCATGACAGATGGTGCAATCCTCTTGCAGGTGGACAGTGCCCAAACAATATACACAACATACATGCCTGTCTGAATTGGGCATCTTCCTTTCACACTTTTGGCACCTATTAAAGCCAGAGATGCCCTTCAAAGGTTTGTCAGCCATACAGAAAAAAATTAGGCCTAACCTGAAAAAGGTCAACCACAGACACACACACACACACACACACACACACACACACACACACACACACACACACACACACACACACACACACACACACACACACACACACACACACACACACACTGGTTTAAAGAGGGAACAGAGAAGAATTTTTTTTTTTTAATTTTAATGGAGAAGGGAAGAAGATACCAACTATGGTAGCCAGAAATACCTCAAGAGTTAAATGAAGTGCCAGCAATGGTACGTTAAAGAAAATTACCAAAAGGTAGAGGGAAAAGGGAAGGATCACTCACACATTCTAGAAACAAAGAGGAGCGGGTAGAAAAGCTATAAAGAACTAAGGAGATATGAGATGGAAAAAAAAAACTTACTAAAGATAACACCAAAGCTTGAGAGTGGTTGAATGTGTCTGACACACAGAGTGGCAAATGAGATCTGAGGTAATTTAGAGAGGAACATTATGGGTAGAGCCTAGCTCAAGAGTTTAGTAGGCGCAAGCTGAAGTAAATGGCCGAGTTGGTTCTGAGGCTTGGAACCGAGCCCAGAGTCAAAGATTACGTGAAGACTGACAACATCAGATCAGCTATCACAGTTCAGTATTTCATAAAAGTCCCAAATTACAAAAGAAATCAGATATAAAGTATATAATCCATGAGATATGTGGCCATGTTATAAATATGGTGTTAAATTACATGTCTTACTCTGAGAGACAGGGAGTATAGCTTATGCTTTTAAGTCTGAAATGAGCTGACCCTTGCTGACCTGTAACATAAGAAAGAGGTATCATGCTCCTATTATGTTTTGTATCACATTTTTCATTAACTCATTCACTCCAATGGAGCTCAGGAAGTTTGCACTGTAACTTCCAATGGGTGGAGCCTAAGCCTTTTTACAGAATCAAATTATTTCCTCACATTTCAAACAAATATTCATATCTCTGGAACCATGGCGATTATGAAAGAAGTATGAATGGCAAATTCTTCAGCACAAACTTGAGCTGCTCTTTGTTCAAATCACCATAGGCAAAATCCAATACCACTTCCTTGCAAGCTATAGGTCCCCCTTTATGACCCAGGAAACCCATACCATGTATTTAAACTTATTAGAAACACTAACCATCCAACCCAATACCATATTCATGGGTGAGTTTAATTACCCCACTATTAACTGGGAATCCTATAAGACACCAAATGTACATGCACAGAGATTCCTGGATTTTGTAACCACAAACTCCCTCGACCAGACAGTCAATACACCAAGCAAGGGCGCAACCATAAAGAATCTGGTCCTCACTAATATGGGAGAGTGCTGCACACCCCCTACTGTAATGCCTTCCCTGCTAAGGTCAGATCAGAAAATGGTCTCCTTTGAAGTAAAAATAAAACCTGGACCCCCAGCTAAACCTGGAATATTCAGGAGCTATTCTAAGGCTAACCTCCTGCTATTAAGTGAGAACCTGGCAAAATTTCAAGCCCCCATAACTCCTGAGAACACTGCTGCCTATGCAGAACTGTTCACAGAAATCCTGTACAAGCATGTTAATAGCTTCATAGAGGCAGCTGTACCTACCAGGAAGAAGTACAGAACTGACTCAAAAAGCAAGCCAACGTGGTGGAATCACAAAATCAATAGACTGTATAACAGGAGGAAGAAAATCACGTCAAAAGTTAGGAGGTGCAGTACCCAGAAGGATAAAAGCACTCTCACCAAACTAAGCAAACAACTCAGAGGACAAATAAAGTCTATCAAAGCCAAATTTGAGGTAATTTTGGCATCCCAGGCCAAGGACAACCACAACGTATTCTTTAGCTACGTCCACAACCTCAAAGGCAATACACAATTGTGTGCAGAGCTCGTTGTAAATGGAGCCACCTATACTGAGCCAGAAGACATAGCAAACCTCCTGGCTGATAAACTTTACCCCCTCTCCCCCTCAACTTTCCCTCAGGAAATATCATCATATATAACTCCCCCTACTATCACTAGGGGAACATGTCTTTAATGCTCTCTCTAAGACCAAAAACACTGCATCAATGGGCCCAGACAATATCCCAGCATGCCTTCTAAATAGCATGAAACATTACTATTTAACTCTAGCCTCCAAACAGGTATTGTGCCTCATGAATGGAGAAAGGCAACAGTCATCTCTCTGCACAAAGGTAGGCCATCTACAGACCCTGGAAACTGCAGACCAATAAGTCTCACTAGTCTTATATGTAAAGCCATGGAAAGAATTATCAGTGAGATGATCAATAAACACATAGTAAACCTCCAGACACTGGTCCTAACCCAGTTTGGTTTCGTCAAGGGCAGATCATGCCTAATCAACTTGGAGGACTTCTTTGAAAAGGTCACCAAAGCAATGGATGAGGGCAGAATCATTCACACTGCATACCTTGACATGACTAAGACATTTGACATGATAACCCACTCTGGCATTGTTCACAAACTCATGAGATTAGGTACAAACCCAGTGGATAGCCAACTCACAGACAGGACCCAGGAAGTTAGAACTGGGGAGTTCACCTCTAGAAAGAGGCCAGTCACAAGTGAAGTCCCTCAGGGATCAGTCCTTGGACCATTCCTTTTTGGCATCTACTTCTCAGAAGTCAAAGCCAATGTCAGTAATCTCTGACTGACTAAATTTGCAGATGAGTGCAAATTAGGATATGTCATTGAATTCCACACTGACACAAATGTTCTCCAGGAGGGGCTGTCACAGACAAACAACTGGTGTCAGAGCCATGGACTAAAACTAAATGCCAAGAAATGCATAATAATATCCTTTGTGTAGTCATCCATCCCTGGTAACTATCATATTGACAACACACCCCTTAGAGTTGACCGAGTAGTCAGGGACATAGGGACACACATAGATAGTAATCTAGCCTTTAACCATCATGTGTCTATGGTGATGAGAAAAACATTCTAGGTTGCGCAACTTATAAATAAAGGTATGGCATCTAAGATCAAGGAAGCCACTGTTCCACTGTATTCAGCATTCATCAGACCTATCATTGAGTACAATGTCCCTTTGGTATGTACCTAACCAAGCATATCCAACAACTGGAATGTCCACAGAGGTTTTTCACTAAAAGAATACAGGGCATAAGAAAACTGTCCTATGCAGACCGTCTCAAGACCCTATCCCTGTATTCTGTCTCCTACAAGTTTTTGAGGGGAGATCTATGCCTGGCATACATGGCATAGTCAGACCCCACTGTGATGGACCTCCTGCATATCCACAAAACAAACAGCACCAGAATTATCCATTCTAAAGACCTAAACCTTGCCAGTGATATAAATAGGACCTGCTGGAGAGATAGGTATGTATCCCAGAGACTACTAAGTCTATGGAACAGGCTCCCCATCCATGTGAAGCAGAGTTCCTCCCTAACCAAATTCAAGTGCAACTTGGACAATTGGAAGGGAAACCAGAAATTCATCCCTAGTTTGACACCTGTGTCCCTAATGGACACAGATAACTTGTAAATGGTTCATCTCCCAAGCCCTAGCTTGTAAATGTTTCATCTCCTAGGCCCATGCTTACACTTATTAATGGTATCAGAACTTGTCAGAGATTTGGGATGCATGGCTTGGCTTACAAAGGCCCTTGTGGTTATTAGCCTAGTAAAAACATATGAACCTATGAACTTATGAACTATTTTTATAGTGATAGTACTCTTTAGATTCTAGGTCTTAAAATGAATTTTATAAGTCACATTAAACACAGTGGGGGGAATTCAATAAAGCCTACATGGATTGATTTTCCATGTAGGCATAGTCCATGGATCTAACACGGAAACCAGCAGCCATGTGATCTAGTAAATACAGCAGAGGGGTGTGCATGAGCATGCGGACACAAAAGTGTATGTGCATGCATATCACCTCATAAGCAGGTGAAACCCATGCAAATGAGGGTATTTTATGATCCATGCAGGAAGCAGCTAGGTATCCGTGCAGAACCCATGTTGGTGCCAGAAGTGTACACAGAAAATAACCATGTACAGAAATGTAAAAATTGAACAGGGGCTGCAAAATCCGAATTAGGTCAGAAATGTCATGGTAGGCACAGATATGTGCAAAGCTATGCCATGTGAGTCCAAAAACTAATGCAAATAATATAAAATAATATTTATTTTTAATACCCATATTACATGTGAGCGGCATACAGCAATGTGCAAACATGCCATTATGAAAAAAAAATTAAAATATTTAAAAACTGTAAATAACACATATGTGAGAATAATGTATTATAGTGCTCTGCATGCAGTATGTACAATGGTAGATGTCAGTGGTTGCTAAGGAGGCAGGCCCTGGAACAGTGAAGTATCCAGGTTATGTGCAAGGATTTGTATGCAAATGAGCTGGGGTTACTGAATAGCAAAAATGGGCCACTGTGTCCACAGATAAAACCCGTGTAGCCCCAGAACCTTGTTGGTGGCAGTGCAGCAGGTAGCTGACATGAAAAGGAGGTGTGTCACTATAAGTGTAAGCGCATTGGAGCTGAGTAGCACCTGTTTGAGCACCACTCAGCTAAGCAGGAGTGTGTGTCTAGTGCTGCTAAGCTTTATTTAGCTGTGGGGCATGTGTTTTAGCTGGTTTAAGCTATACTGAGCATTCCCATGCATGGGGGTGTGTCCAAACTGCTGAGCAGTGTTTATACTTGTGGGGCGGTTTGCATGCTGTGCTGCAGTGCTTAGCAGGGAAGGCATTTAAAAAAAAAAGAAACAGCCTGGGAAAGCCAATCATGTCTAAATGACTGATAAGCCCTTTTCCACTAAACACTGAGCCATTCAAACCCCTCCATGATATACCTGGCAGGTTGAATGCATCATAGTCAGCCAATCACATAGGCTGCATCTGAAGCACACCAGTATAAAGTATGCATACACCCTACAATATGATTTTTTACCCATACTCTGCACCAATGGAGTACAGACTTGGGAATTTTAACTGACAGAATGCTAGAGGCTGCTGCTGCTCTGCTACATCTGTATGTGCTAGACACTGAGGTCAGTGCTGATGCTGGTGCTGACAATAGGCCTAAACTGAGAAAAAGAAAAGTGTTCAGGCCCAGGGTAACATTCCAGGAGCTACATGGGCTGGAGAGTGTAGAGTGCTACTGGGTGGAGAGGGACATACTACAAGAATTCACCAAGCTTTGCCGCCCTCAACTCAGACCCACAGCCAACAGAGGGGAACCCATCCCAGTGGTAACAAAGGTATGTGTAGCCCTTAGAATACTAGCTACAGATATTTTTCAAAGACCAACTGGAGACACCATGGGGGTCTTACAGGCATATAAATACAGGATACTCCACCAGTTCATGGCTGACATGCAAACACATGGCAGTGAGTGCATTTATTTACCCCGCAGCCCTGAGGAGAGGGTCAGCAGTATGCAATTCTTCCACCATGTAGCACACTACCCTGAGGTACTGGGTGACATAGACTGCACTCATGTACACATCAAAGCACCACCCGGTGAGGAGGGTAGAGTCTATGTCAACCGGAAGGGGTATCACTCCATCAACTGCCAGGTCATGCGCTATGGCCAGGGCATTATCATGAGTGTGTGTGCTTGCAGCCCTGGCAGTTATCATGACTCCCATATCTGGCATGTATTACAGCTGTACCAGATGTTTGCCAGGAGGACATCCCATACGGCCATCTACTGGGGGATGCTGGCTACACACTGGAACCATGGATGATGACACCCATCAGAAATGCACACCCACCTACCAAAGAACACCATAATGAGGCACACACACAAAGATGAAACATCATAGAGAGTGTGTTGTGGCTGCTCAAGTCATGGTTCCACTGCCTCGATATATATGGTGGAGCCCTGCAGTACTCTCCAGCCACATGTGCACAGATATTCACAGTATGT
Organism: Protopterus annectens; assembly: GCF_019279795.1. Classification (NCBI taxonomy): domain Eukaryota; kingdom Metazoa; phylum Chordata; order Ceratodontiformes; family Protopteridae; genus Protopterus; species Protopterus annectens. The sequence goes on along the minus strand of NC_056727.1, from coordinate 113,477,523 downwards.
GCCATGCTACACAATATGATCCTGCAGAAACAGCTGCAGCAGGATCATCACAAGGAAGGGACACACAGCCCCCCACCAGTGCCAAGGTCCCCACAGCCACAGGGGGGACTTGGAAGAGGAACCCGTTGAGCCTGTCTCTGTAGACAGATGGAGGTGTGCCCAGTATGCCCTGGCCTTGGCAAAGAGGCAACACATAGTACATGCACTGACAACCTAGGGTCATAGGGACTGACACCTCACTCCAACTCATATATAGTAAAAAGGATGCCAGCCACACCACACAACCTGTACCTTACCATGTATTGTCTGTGTACTGTGTGCATCAGACAGAGTCAGCCCTGAAGCAATGTTATCTCAACTGCTGCAGTCACAAGGTAAGTCACTCTTCTTTACAACAAATATATGGAGTACTAGACTATGGTAGCATATGTATGGGCCTGCTGCATGTATGTAAGGGATTAGAGTGGACTACTGGGCTGTCTGCAGAGAACTAACAGCTATATGGGACAACAGGTACTCTCTGTCTAATACTGGCTGCCCCATAATATGTAGTAGGCTACAAGGCAGCAAAACCCACTGCACTATGCGAGGGAAATGCCAAACAGTGGAACCATATGACAGATGCATGACTGTCAATTCTAGAGTCCACTACCCCAAACAAAGCCATGTTCCCATATAACTGCAGTAACAGTATGTTAGCAAGGTCATAGTAGCAGACCACACAGCTCCAGGGCTGTCACAAACAACCTGGCAACATGTACTATTTTCACAATATGCAGGGCTCAAAGTTATGTCTGTCTGCTGTTGACAGTGTCAGGCATTAAACTTCACTTTCTGGTTGCTGGTGTGGCTTAGTGGGCTAAGTATATTAGCATGGTTGATTGTGTTCATGGTTTGAAACTGACTGCACCTACAATTTTGCATTTGAGGTACTCCTATGGTAGGAGTCCCACAGACTGAAAAAAATATGTCACTATTTGTTACTGCAAGAAATCTGGACAATGCCAGAGAGAATGGAGGGGCAGGGGCCCACAGCTATGGACATTACACATGCACTGAGTAACCTAGAAGGTGGCTAGTATAACAGCAGGTTGTAACAAGTCAGAGTAGCAGCAGGATGTACAGGCCATCATGTAACTTTGTCAGTACCTAAAACAAGTCAGTGGGCACCATGTAGTTGTATATTAACAAAACAACATAACTGTCTGAGGAGCAGAGCAGACATATAGGGTGGAATGCTGGACATCCTGTGAAACATGTTCAGTCAGAGGTGAGAAGTCTGTAACCCTGTTTGAGGTGTTACAGCATGTTCTCCAGTCACAGCATACCTACAACTACTTACAGCAGGAAATATGAACAAAGCCATGAACAGGAGTAGGACAAAGAGCCACATATACAGAGAAGGATCAACTAGTGGCCACACAAATATAGACAGTGCCGAGAATAAGAGGTCATCAAATAGCATGGGTTCACTGCTGTGGATAGTGTCAGTACATCAACTGTCTGCCATCAGTTCCAAACATCACTCTATAATGATTTGCCACTGATGTACCAGAAAATCACAATGCTATGTAAAATGTACCAGACATATGCTGCAAAACTCTGTACAGTCAATTACAATCTGTACACACCCTAAGTATGATTAAGATATTATGTGCAGTACACAGCGGGGAAACCCTTGGACATAATATCAGGGAGATGCTGGACTGCTTAATCTGGTACAGCAGCCAATTAGCTGTAGCACACAAAATTCTGTACTGGAGTACAGGTAGGTCTGGCCTGGAGTCACCTTGTAAGTACTGACGGTCACACTGGGCATGCTCCACCACTTAGCTAATTTTGTCCCATGTCTGATGGCTTATATGCCTAATGAACTGAGATATGAATATATTACTGTGCATATAAACAGGTATGTATATGTATCTGTCTCTCCATATCCCCTCAGACATGATTACTCTTATCTATCAGTATGTGGCACACATATATATATATATATATATATATATATATATGTGTGTGTGTGTGTGTGTGTGTATGTATCTATATATTTATATATATATATAGATATATATATATATATATATATATATATATATATATATATATATATATATATGGGTTTACTATACGTGATCAAAATCTCACAAAGCAGAATCCCATATGGCTGAGACCATATGATTGACTTTTGAAATTCTGATCATGTTAAAAAAAAACAAAAACAAACAAAACAAACACTAACCTTCACATTACCACCAGGGGGGGCAATTCCCCCTGAACCCCCATTGGGGGGCTATGCCCCCCACACCCCCATAAATTTAAATACACCAACTTCGAGATAACACTACAGTGCAGAAGATGGAAATCTTCTCATTCCGTACTGTACAGAGATGTCCATTCTACATGGTCGATATTTCAAAAGTGGATCATATGGTTTTGGCCATATGGTCTTTAGCTTTGAGAAATTTCAAACATGTGTAGTGGACCTATATATATATATATATATATATATATATATATATATGTATATATATATATATATATATATATATATATATATATATATATATATATATATATATATATATATATATATATATATATATATATATATATATATATAGCCACATAAAGGTGTAGCGTGATGTAAAGCTGCAGCCAATTGCACACCTCCAGGTGCATCTGCAGTTACCTCCTACTGCTCCTCTAGGCGTCAAATATTGCTTGTTCATATTTGCATTAATAATTCCAAAACCATGCTACATACAAGGTTTAAAAATATTTTATCTTGAAGCATACATGATGGCAAACATAATTGTATTTATATTTGACCTATGCCAATGAGTATTTGTTAGAATTGTAAGGTGATAACTTTATTTTTTAAAGGCTCAAGCCATGCCCACTAGGAGTTAAAGGTGCACAATCAAAAGAGCTGTACTGGGGGGAATGAGTTAAACCAGCCCTTAAGGGGCACAAATTAGTGCATTAATATTATTGGATGTGATATTTGAAAACTACTGTGATTGGTTGGTTGTTTACTTAAATGTTTCATTGTAATTCTGATTTTTTAGATCTGATGAAGCATTTGATTTTAAATGCGAAAGCACTTATTTTTATTTTATTAAAGTTTGATGCTATTGGCTGTGGTGGTCGTGTTGGTTTTTATTTTATTTAGTGTCTATATCTATAGGTCTGACCTTCAATTGCTGTTTGATTGGTTATATGTCTGTCCAATGATCAATCATTTTATGGCCCTCTGACTAGTGTCCTCCACAACAGTGGCATTCCTGTCAACAGCTGCTGATGTCATCCACCTTCACAGCAGTGGCAGACATTGTCAGAATGCAAAAGCTCTGTGGCACATGCAATAAGTGCGTAGTACTACAGTGTATACTACTAGATAGGTAGGGGTTCTAATCTCATAAAGAGCAAGTGTGTATGTGCGTGTAAATAACCCCCTTTGCAGCAGTGTGTCTGTCTCACCTATCTGTGTGCAATGGTTATACATTTTCATACTACATAAGCTACATGGCATATGTGATAAGTACGTAGTACTGTAGTATATACTACTGGATATGTAGCAGTTCTAATCTCATAAAGGGCAACTCTGTGTGTGTGTGTGTGTGTGTGTGTGTGTGTGTGTGTGTGTGTGTGTGTGTGTGTGTTTGTAAATATACCCCCTTGCAGCAGTGTGTCTGTCTTCACCTATGTGTGCAATGGTTATACATTTTCAGGCCCTGTCAACTGCCCCTATTGTCCTCCTTTACAGGGCCTACTGATGTCATCCACCTTAACAGTACTGGCAGACACTCTCGGAACACATAAGCTTCATGGCACATGCAATAAGAACATAGTACTATAGTATATACTACTAGATAGGTAGGGGTTCTAATCCCATAAAGGGCAACTGTGTGTTTGTGTGTGTGTGTGTGTGTGTGTGTGTGTGTGTGTGTGTGTGTGTGTGTGTGTGTGTGTGTGTAAATACACCCAATTGCAGAGTGTGTCTGTCTCACCTATCTGTGTGCAATGGTTATACATTTTCAAGCCCTGTCAACCTCCCCACTGTCCTCCTTTACAGGGCCTGCTGATGTTATCCACCTTAACAGCACTGGCAGACACTCTCAGAACACATAAGTTTCATGGCACATTCAATAAGTATGTACTACTATAGTATATACTGATAGACAGGTAGGGGCTCTAATCTCATAAAGAGCAACTGTGTGTGTGTGTGTGTGTGTAAATATAACTGTGCAGCAGTGTGTCTGTCTTGCCTATGTGTGTGTGCATTGGTTATACATTTCAAGGCCCTGTGAGTAGCTACTGGTCCTAAATAGCCCACATCTAAGTATGCATAAATGCTGTCACCACAAACATTTGTAGGCTTGGAACATCTAGGTGACACATAGCAAAGGTAAGATGCATTGTCACAGGGTATGCATGCAGGATTATGCTGTGTGCCCCCATTTCCCATGACACACTGTTCTACACATACGCACCTAGGTGACCATGCACAGATACAGCCATTCCTTGCTGATGTCATATTTCCACTTTACAACCATGCCATTTTCAGCTGCTGTATTGCCAGCAAGTTTCCACAGTGTAGCCACTCAGACCTCTGCTATACAAATATAGAAAGTTCTGAGATGCACCTGTCAGTCTGCAACAACAACACCAATCTAACATCATGCAACAATGGAGCAATCACTTTGATGTGTACTCATGATGCACCCCAGCATACAGCACCTGTCATGGCATAACACAACTGCCCTGCAACATGTCATGTACTGTACTACAGACATCCTGTGCAACAGACACATATTTACATGTCCCTGCATCAGTGGTATGGATGGCATACTAGACACAGTTTCAGAAAAAGAAAAACTCCTAAACAGGATAAACTGAGGAAACACTTTTGTCAGGAACAGAGTCAGGTGCTTGGGAGGAAAATACAGGAGAAGCCCTGTCCTTTTCATTATCAGAGTACTTTGATACAACATACTCAGGATCTGTTGAATTAAGAATGATGTTTAAATTTTCTTGCTGTTCCACAGGATTCAAAGCCTGCAATAAACCCTTAAATAAGCTAAGGTAAGTAATTCATCTTTCTTAGTGGCCACATTGTCTTTAGATGAAATATGTCTAACCATCTGTTTCGTTATTCTAGAGACAGCTCTTGAATGATGCATACTGAAGGATGGCACTTCAACCCATGAAACAGATCTCTTACCCCAGCCACTCCAGGAGAAACTGTCATACCTAAAGATGTTTCTCCCATGCTCGGTATGGACACTGGAACAGCTGCACGGACATGGCTATTCTCCAGTCCATGTGGCAGAAGGAACTTCATCAGAGGATCCCGATGAAATCAGTGAATGATCAGAGGAACAAACTGTGGCCACTGCAGAGTCATGCAGCAATGGCTGAGGAGTAGAATGAGCCTGAGGTACAGGCAAAAGCTCTTTATTTTGTTTTTTCTTTGGAGCTACAGTGGTACGAGGAACTGCAGGATTTGTAAGGGCATCCATGTTCCTGCTGAGGTAGAAGCTTGTTTGTCAGTAAGTGCTGCTGGAATGAGTCGGTCAGATGTTAAGTTTTTATTCTATTGTTTACTAGCAGTACATATACTTGCACTTTCCTACACAGTCCCCCAAATGTCACAAAAGTAAACGCACAAGCAATACACTTTAGTCCTTCACAAATCAAAAGTCTTTTTTCACAGAAAGAGTCTCTGAATTAAAAATGAAACTAGGTTGTCATAAAGTGACCAGAAACATCAAAATACATTTATAGTACCTTTAAACATATAATTCTATCATTTTACTTATAAAAAGTACAAACATAGCAAAATTTTCTCACAAAAAAAGTGCTGCAGACCTAGTCAATTTGCCCCAGCTACTAAAAATAACTTCCCAACAAGATGTTTCAGCTAAAATGTCAATGCAGTAAATTGCCAGTATTATCAAAGAGACCTGGTCCCAACTCCTGTCAAAAAATAGCAAAAATAAAATTTCTCTGTGGAAGGGCTCCCCAAAGGGGCTTATCTGTCAGAAATGGAAGATTGGAGCCAACCATCAATCCTGCAAAACCCAGATGTGCTCCTTCTTTGGTACCAGAAAGTTTTTGAATAAAATCCCTTCCCTGTTTGTTCTGGGGGAACTAGTTCTATGACCTTTAGAGATAACCTTTGCTCCATAACTTGAGAAAACAGAGACGTTTGGTTTGAGGGATGAGGATGAATCCCATAAAAAAGAGGAAGGGACTCCAAATCCCACTTGTACTCTTTCTGAACGATTCTCAGAACCCACTTGGCTGATGTTATCTGATGCTCTAAGAAAACTGAAGATCTATACTTTGAGAAAAATGTAACTGACTGACAGGGTGGAAAAGGTAAATACCGCAGAGGGCATATAGTCAGTCTGTCTTGGGACTGTCCTTAGTTCTGAGTGTCTGCTCTCTTCTTTTTTGAGCCTCCTTGTCATTGCCTTTTGAAATTTTGTTTGCCTGTACCTTCCTATAAAAGAATCCTGAACTGGAAGGAAAGGTCATATTAAACTTTGAGAAGGAGAGTTGAAAATCTGTGTGACCCATTGAATTAACTTCCCTCTTTCATAAAATCTTTTAAGAACCTCAGCCAAAGAGAAGCCACTCTGTCTGAGGGAGAATTAAACATTTCAGCCTTGACATCTGGTAAATTTTGTGAATGTAACCGATTAAATCATGTCATTAGTGATTTACTAGCAGCTGCACTGGGTATAGCATCAGCAAAGTCATAAGAACACATCAAAGAACGTTTAGCTACCAGAGAAACTGATACTACCAAAACATTCAGAAATGCTATAATCTCTGAATAAGGTAAGATAGCAGTGAACTTTCTCACATTTCAAAATGAAATGAGCAGGTATTTTGACATATGAGCCTAAGAATACAGAATTCTGAATGCTGAAGTAGAGCACATTTTATTCGCAAAATCTATTGAAAGCTTTCCAGTTTTTGTCAGAAGGGATAGAGTTAGCATTCGCAAGGTGATTGACAGCTGGTAGTTTTCCGAAATAAATAACTGCAGAGACTGATTTGGGATTAGAAAATATATATTTGTGGGTTTGATGGACCTTTTATAATCTAGAAGACTTTTTATGGACAGGGGGTTTACTGAAAAGCATGCTGTAAGCAGCCACTCTTCTCTGTCCATCATCTATGACCCAAGAAAAGAAATAAAACACACTTTCTGTTTTCATTTTCTAGGAGATGCCTGAGAAAACATCTTCTATGAACCAAAAGAAGAAATATATCTCACTTCCTGTTTTCATTTTCTAGGAGACCTCTGAGAAAATAATCAACCTGATGATGGGGCTTTCCCTGGGAATCGGGCACTGTAGTTCAGCTTTACAATAAAGCATTTTCTGCTCCCTCCTCCAAGACTGACAACAACATTTATACCTTTTCTGATGAAGACAACCTAAAAGCTGCAGAGGATGTGCTTAACTCCCACTCCTTAGTGGCTCCTCGAGGATCAATGTTAGTAGGATCAAGAGAAGATCATAAGCAGTCTAAGGTACCTGATTTGGCCACAACAGAGTTACTCAACAGTGGCTGAGGCAGTGAAGAAGCTGTCCTGACTACTGAAGACTCCTATGAAGCTTCCTTCTCTTTGCAGATGGTATGAGGGAAGAATTGAAAAGCCCAAATTCTGCTCCATGGTTTAGAAGAGAAAATTGCCCAATAAATAGATAACAAAGCCTGGAAGAATCAGTGAACCTCCTGACAGGAATTTCACAATATTGAGGTAAAGATTTTTGTAACAACCACAAAACCAATAGTCCAAGCCCCTATCCATATCATTGACATAAAATACTTAATTTTAACACAAAAATGATAAACAGTTTTTGTCTTTAAGGTAAAGTTAACTACACAAATAGTGTAAATAAAGCTAGAAATAATGGCAAACTAGTCTCTTCCTTATTTCTAGACTTGTCTAAAGCCTTCAACACAGTTTGTGACAGCAAACTTCTACTTTAAATGTCCTCACTAGGTCTCTCAAAAGCTACATGTCCAACAGGTATCAGTCAGTAAAATGTCTTTCCTTACCTCCCAGTTACTACCGGTGTACCACAAGGCTGTATCCTTGGTACCTTCCTCTTTACCATTTTCACCAACACCCTCAGTACATCCACACAGCAGGCCACCCTAAAACAAACTACAGATGATTCCACTCTCATTTGTACATCTGACAACATGATACACCTCCAAAAAATTACACAGGAAGCTTTAACAGCCACTGAAACATGATAATACAATCACTGAAGTCACTTCTCATAGCAAATTATTAGGGGTGATATTGGGTGATAAGCTTACATTCAACCTGCATATACAAAATTGCACAAGAAAATCCTATCAAAAACTAGGGATGTTTTACAGAGCCAAACACTTTCTCACCGATGCAACTAAAACTACACTTGCCACTACTTACCTCCTCCCCATATTTTTTATGGTGCTCCCATCCTTACTAAACTCCAGACTTCACAAAAATTAAAATCTGAACAATGCTATAACAAAGTTGCTAAATTTGCAGTAAATACCCCTTTCAGAACCCACCACTGTATATATAGAACTAAAAAGCCCAAATTGGTTAGAACTGCCTCATCAACTAACATATACACAAATTTTTACCACCTATAAAATTATCCAGCATGCATCTGCCTGTCCAGCACTAAAAAACTTTATACATAACTATGTTCCCAGTTGGTCACTGTAATCCAGTGACCAAAAAACTCCTGTCTGTCTACAAACCTATCAGATTTGCTGGGCATTGTCTGTACTCATATGAGGTTGCTAAGGCCTTGAACTCCTTACCTGTATCCATCAGGTCAATACCCTCCCTCACATCTTTCAAAACCACTCTGAAAGACTTCCTAGCTAAAATCTGGCTCTGTTCTTGCACAAAACCAGGATAAACTATATCCTTAAATGTGAACAATTACCTTTTCATTCCTTATACTTCCTTACTTCTATAAATTTCTCTTCCCTGACTTTCTCTTTAAATATACCATAAGCCTTTTTTCCTTCACTTCATATGGCAATTCCTGTTTGCATTAGACTAACTTACCTGTAGTTTCTCTGAAATGTCTAAAAGTTCTATAAATATGTAATGATTGTCATATAACTTGTATTGATTCTTAATATTATCCCTAATTTGTTACAATTATTTAAACTGCAGATGTTTTATTTTATTTTTAAAGACTGTAAAATTATTGTTCTTAAAATGTTTTTTAATAATTTGGAGATTTTCTCCCTGGGTCTCTGCTGAAAATGTGCTTCTACATGGTCAAACTTGCCTGGTAATCACATGTTAATAAATAAATAAACAAAACATTAACCTTTATGTTGATCACTTGGAGCCTGCAGGGAAAATACAGCAAGAAAGATCTGAAGGTTTGGCATCCTAACCATTGCCTTTATATGGCTCTCTTGAAGTCTTTCAGTGGTTATGGCACATGGAAGGTGCCATGAAGCTTTGCATACTCACCAGGATATTATCCATATAGCTTAGGCTACTGTAACAGTGATCTAATGATGAACATAAATGAAAACCATGTTGTCAAACCATGTTGCCACTACTTGGAAGATTCCCCAGATTTAATTTGGTCCTACCCCTTATGCCTATGTCTAAGAAGGAACATTCTAAGATAGTGGACCGAGTATAAATGTATGCAAAACACATAGTATTAAAACTCTTGGGGGATAGAAAAGGCTCATTATAGCTTAAAAATATAAAACAGTCTAATGACAGGAACTAAAGAGGTCACCTGAAAAACACAAATCACAACAGCATTCACCCCTCCCAATCACATCTGCAATAAAATGAAGTAATTAACAAAATATAGAAATAACCATTATACCTACAGCACCACCCCTAATAACTGCTGTAAAATGTCCCTATAAAAACTTCAATAAACGGATACATTTTAAGCAGAATCTTTTGAAATCCCAATAAAAAGCTCAGTAAAGGAATACATTTAAATAAATGGAATGAAACATTTTATGTATATTTGATGTGGTGTACATTGAAAAAAAAATGTGACTCACAGAGCTCTATGTGCCATACTGAAAACATCGTTAAATTTAGGTTGTTGTGTAAAGATAAAAATGAATGTTACACACCACTTCCATAATACCAGAACCATCAAAAATTTTAGGGAGGTCATGTAAAATTAAATTATTTTATGCAACATGTATTTGTTTCTGTTTTTATTATGATTTGTTGACAGTGATAGTCTGTCTGAACTCAGAAAGAGCTCCTTGGGATTTTTGTATGGAACTTTCGTCCCCAGGCCTAGGGAGGGAAGCTCCAGAAAAAATTCCAAGCATGTGCAAGTAAATCATGGTATACAGTAGTAGAATGCCAAGTAATACATATTTGACAATTACAGCAGTATTCAATAAGTTCCAAATGGTACATAGTAGGACAGACAAAAAAGGAGGAATTTAATTTAATTAATTAATTTATTTATTTACATTTGTTGATCGGGAGTGTCCGACTGGACGCATGTCCATTTTCAGTGGAGGCCGGGGGAGAAAAGCTCCACAGTTAAAATAAACAAGACAGTAGTTACATTGGATTACATAGCATTTAACAATATAACATAGCAATTACTTACAACATATTTACAGATGAAGAACATAGTACATCAGTAGACAACTAGAATCTTTATCTGTGAAGTACATAACAGACATTAACAAATGTTACAATGAGACGTTCCTGCTGTATAATAAGTATTGTGCTTATGAGCATCTGAGCTTGCTATAATCAAGGTAGTTAGTGAAGTGGAAAGAAAGGTAGTGGTTGGATGGGGTGGGTGATTTTAGACTGGGAGTTGCAAGGGCATAGCCAGCATATTTTTAGGTGCACTTTTAGTACAGTTTTGAAGTGGGTGCATGATGGTACGGAGGTAATTATGGGTGGGAGGGAGTTCCATAATTTGGCTATGGTGCAAGAGAATAGTTCTTCACCAGCAGAGTTATTGGCTTTAGTGATCTGCAAGTGTTTTTTGTTGCTGGATCTTAGTGGTCTAGTGGTGCGATAGGGTTGGAGTAGATTCTGGAGGGATGGGACATTTAGTGGATGGTTTACTAGTTTGTGGGTGAGTGAGAGTTGATACCATTGAAGGAGGTGAGGGAGTTCAAGCCAGCCCAGTTCAGCAAGTGAGAGACAGTGGTGACTACGGTAGGACGCCCCTGTGGTGAATTTGGCAATTTTGTTGTAGCAGGCCTCTAGCTTGTTTAGATCGCATTGCCTTAGGTTGGTATATATTGGAGAGGCATAAAGTAGGGTGGAGATAAGGTGGGAATTTGCTATTGAAATCTTTGCTGCTTTGGTGAGAAGTTGCTTATTTCTGTATAACACTCCTAGTTTTTGTGGACTTTTTTATGGTCATGGATATGTGAATGTCAAATTTTAGTTTATTGTCTATTTCCACTCCTAGCAATTTGGTGTGTTCAGTTGGGTATATAGTGGTGTTGTCTTTTGCTGTGATGTTAAAGTGAGAGTTGTTTTGAGTATGTTTGGTGGGTTGGAAGATGAGTAGTTTAGTTTTGTTTGGGTTGAGTATTAATTGGGCATCGGATAACCAAGTTTCAACAGAGGAAAAGGCTTCCTGTGTGACTTTTTGCAGTTTGGGTAGGGACTGGGCTGAGCAGATGATGGTTGAGTCATCTGCGTATTGTATGAGTGTGCCATGTTTGGTGGCAGAGGCTAGATATTGGTGAAAACAGAGAAGAGTAGGGGTCCAAGGATGGATCCTTGGGGAACCCCTATGGAGACAGGTAGTTGGGGAGATATGTCATTCTGCCATACAATGGATTGTTGGTGGTCAGACAGGTAACTCTGAAACCAGTTGGTGACTGATTTAGAGAAGGATAGGTTATTGAGGACAGAGATAAGTTGTTTGTGTGGGACCATGTCAAATGCTTTAGATAGGGCTAGAAAAGTAGCAGAGGAGAGATGGCCATTGTTTTTATGCTGAAGGATAGTGTTAGTGAAGGAGAGTAAGGCAGTGGTGGTGCTATGGTTTGGTCGGAAACCATGCTGAGTATTGGAAAGGAGTTAGGGTTAGCCATAACAATGTATAAAGAAAATATATACATATTACATCATAGTTAATGGTAAACAAAAATAACCAAAAATAGAGTTTGAATATGTTAGAAACATTAGTTATTTTATTTATGTGCCTCCAAGTCAAGCAATTTATCCTTAATTTGTTGGATTTCTTTCTGGTGGTGCTCCATTTATTTTTTATAGTGGCCAAGAAATCTTCATATCTTGAAATCCTACATTCCAACTCATCAAGTCATTTTATCAATGCTTACGTGGAAATATTAAATTCCTCATATTTAGAGGACATGTTATTTCATGACAGATGTTTATTGGTAATAGACCTTCTTTTAAACTGTTGCTATCAGTTTGCATTCAGAACTGTATTTGGAGATAGCTATCTTATGCTCATCTATTGCTAATATCTTTGGTGTCCTAAATTTGTTGTCATTTCTAGCCTTTGGATGAGACGTTAAACTAAAGTCCCATCTGTTTGAGTTGGTGCTAGCTCAGGTGGATGTAAAAGATTCCACACTACCTATTAAAAACAATAGGGTATTTTTATTGATCTATACATTGCATACTATTTACATATTTACATTATTTACATCTATTTACAAATCTTCATACAATATAAACTTCCATTTAAGCATCTCCACAGCCAAAAACATTATTTTTCTCCAGAATCTTTGTCAAAGTCCATTTTTCATTGGATTTGATTTCATTTACTCTCTTGTTCCATATAGTCCCTGAACCATAAAATATTACCCTGTCCATTCTATTCACTTCTTCCAGTTTTTGTGCACCATAATAACCACATTCTATTATGTCCATATTTATTTTCAGAAATTTTAACAGACTTTTTATCCTATTATGTTTATATATTTCTTTCCACAAATTATTAACTCAAGTTTGAATGCCCTTTGTTCAAACCAAAAAGTCAGAAAGCCCTAAACCATGAAGTTGCGGAACAGCGATTTTTTCCCAGGGAAGAAAATTGCTGGGCCATCTTTGGAGCTTTGTTATTTCCTCCACTGTAGAGCAATCTCGGAGTTGGTATATTTAAGTAGGGTGTGTGTGGGTGGCACTGCCCCCACATTGGGAGGTGTGGGGGGCAAAGCCCTCCACTTCAGTTTGTTTTAAAGTTGTGATTTTTTTTTCACGGAGCAGTGATTTTTTTCCCGTGGGAAAAAAATCGCTGTTCGGTGAGTTTGCTGTTTAGGGTTTTCGGACTTTTAGGTTGGAACAAAGGGCGTTCAAACTTATCACCATTTGATGTGGTGATATAGACACTCAAAAACACATGCTCAGTAGTCTCATCAAACTCTCCACATTTATTACATATTCTATCTTTTTCTTGTATGGCATATGTGCCTTAACCATCAATTTTCTAATAGAAAATCTTCATATAAAATCATTACATTCTTTAATTTTTTTTATAGTTATTAAAAATCATCATTATGTTTCTTTTTCGTATCCATTTCTAAATCTTTCCATGAATCAAATCAATAAAATGCTTTCATAATATTTAAGTATCATTCCTTTCTATTTTTCACATATATTCTTTTTATTTTCCACAACACAATTTTTTTTGGTACTCTTTCATTTCTTTATTCACAATGCTTTTGCTTCTTTTTAAAACTTCCATTCCTTCCCATAATTATTTGTATTTATAATATAGTAGTATTTGTATCAAGTTTTTATTTTCCTTCACAATTCCTTTTAATACCTTATATAAAATTAAAGATGCTGCATGTACTATTGGGTTTATTAAACCCAAGCCTTCTTGCTCTTCTTTCATATATATAATCCCTCTCTTGAACAGATTCAAGTCTAGAGTCCCATATAAAAGATAATATAATCATCATTAGTTTCTTTTCATACTTAATAGGAATCATATTGATGTTAGCAACATAAGCAATTTTTCTGATTATCATGGTGTTAAACAAGTGTGCTTTTTTTCTATATGAAAATCTATATGATTTCCAAAAAATAGCCATATCCCTTACTTCTTTGATACATTATCCTATTGTTGTTGTCTGTATTCTTTCCTTCCAAATATTATTACTAATATATCTATATATTTTTAATTGAAATCAACACCTCCTTCAAAAGCAAATCCTTTGCTTTTCTCTTCATTTATACTTAAAACCATTTTTTTGTTTTTTAAATCTATACTTACTTTTTGATTTACTTCTTCCATCCGTGCTTTATTTTTAACAATTAATACAATATCATCCGCATAATTGTACTTCCTTCATCATTTTGTGTCTGCCACTACTTGACATTTTATTAATTTCCTTTACTATTGCATTCATAAATAATGAGTAAATTACACTACTAGCTCGGCAGCCCTGCTTTATTCCACATTATACTTCTATTTCTTCCCCAATCCAGCAATTCATATTTAGTTTCACATAGTTCCTTTCATAAACAGATTTTTGTACTTGTACTATTTTTTGCTTACATTATATGCCTGAAAATTCTCTATAATGATTTATATTGAATATTATCATAAGCCTTACTTATATTCCCCATCATACCATTTGCTTCTACATTTTTATTTATGATATCATCAATTATTTCTTTTATTATCCATAATAACTATTGACTTCATTTTATTTTTCTTCTGAATACATTTTGGTCATATATTCTAGCCATTTTTGTAATATTTTCGTTATTATTCTCATACAAATGTTATAATCCATATTATTCAATGTTAAAGGTCTCCAATTTTTTTATCTCCTCTTTATTTCCTTTTTTAAATATAAATTGTGTAGCTCCTGTACATATCCCTTTCTCTTTAATTCCACTTTCTAACCATTCATGCATAACTTCTATACAAAATATTTTTTGCCATTCCTTCATTTATTTATACATACCACATTCAATTCTGTCCAGTCCTGTTGCAGAATTCATGTTAATATCTTTTAGAATTTAATTCAATTCTTTCATAATTATTTTTTTCCTAAATACTTATTATCTTTCTTTAATTTTTCACCTTTATAGATTTGTTCTATGTTTTCTTCTATTTTATTAAATAATTCCAATACATATTCTTTAATTATTTTGTATATTCCTTCTTGCTGTCTTATTTTCTTACCTTCCCTATTTTTTAATTTTCTTATTTTCCTTATTTTATTATTTTATTCAAATATGGTGAAAAAAACAAACACTGGAAGACTCACCACAGCACAAAATCCTGTAACAATCCTGTAAGGATACGAAAGTCCAACTTGTAAAATTCAGAGTCTTTTATTGAAAGTACAGCACACAAGGAGATAAGCGCTTTCGCGTGTAGTAACACATGCTTCTTCAGATCTATTTTAACAATGAAACAGTGAGTTTAAATACCCTAAGAAAGCTCAATCAGTATTTTAATGCAAATTAATTAAGCAAATTAATTAAGCAATTAAATGCTGAACAAGAGCTCTAACTTTAAAGACACCATACATATTTTGATGTTATTAATGAAATCTTAAATATTGATAGCACAACCACAAAACCTGTAAATAAATATACATATGCTGTACCAACCTACAACATATATAACCTACAGGCAACAGACATAACATATATATTTTTAAAAGGATGAATGATAAAATGCATAATTTATGTAAAACCATGATAAAATCAACAAATACTAAATACAAAACTATCATACACATGATGAAATGTATAGGCATAAAAATCATGGCTACAAAAACAAATAAGAACCTTCTAATCCACTAAAGGTGAACAGTGAATGGAGTAGGTGCTACCTGCTCTTAAGCACTGATCTAAGGGATACATATTGATTAATGCCCGGTGGTAAATGGGCCCTTAACTTAAAAATCCACTGTAGTTCAATGCTCTCCAATAAATTCATATGGTCACCCCCTCTATGGCTGTGTTTAACTATTTGTAGGACTCTAAAGGTAAACATGTGTGTAGTATATTCCATGACATGTTTCGCTAATGCATTCTGTTCTTTATGTTGTCTAATGTCATAGACATGGTTGTAAATTCTTTGTTTCAATTTTCTCTTGGTGAGTCCTATATAGAACGCCGGGCATGTATTGCAATTTGCCAAGTATATGACGCTCTCAGTATCACAGCAAGCATAAAATCTAGGCATGAACGTAAAGTTCAAATGGGGGTGCACAAAGACCTGATCTGCAGTTACATACCTACACATATTACATTTCCCACATGTGTAGGTGCCAGCCTTACCTACATTTTTCATTAATGTTCCTACATTAATATCTATTCTTGGATTATTACATAACAATCTTTTAAGATTTTTGTGATTCCTATACGCAAAGTTAGGTTGATCACCTACTAACCTCCTGATTTGGTCATCTACAGTCAGCAATTTCCAGTTGCTGCATATAATGTTTTTCAGTGACTTATTGCCATTGGTATATGTAATGGTGATCCTAATAACATCTGTGTTATCTTTCAAGTTCATCTTTGATGCTTGACTGAAAACTTTATTAGTCATAACAGGTCTTGCCTCATTCAAAACTTCAGACCTAATTCTCTTTACCATGTTGGAATCATATCCTCTTTGTACAAATAAATCTTGCATTAAATTAGCTTCCAAGTACCTTGATGTTTCATTCTTACACAACCTAACTATCCTAGTAAATTGACTCCTGACTATACCAGGGAACGTATGTCTGGGGTGCATGCTGTTAAAGGATAGAAGCATGTTTTTCCAACATGCTTTCCTGTATAAAGTTGAAACCAGCCTACCTTCCTGTATGGACAAAGTTACGTCCAAAAAATTAATTTCAGTGGGGGATATTTCTGAGGTGAATCTGAGAAAATCACTGGTGCTTTCTAAATAAACAAGAAATGTTTCAAATTCATGTCTTGATCCATCCCATACTAACAGTATGTCATCTACAAACCTCCTGTAGATGACAACCTTTTGGAACAACTCATGACTGAACAGAGATTGTTTCTCCCAGTGATACATCACCAGGTTGGCATACGTGTTGGCACACGAGGTGCCCATTGCCACTCCCCATTTTTGATGGTAAATGTTATTTCCAAATGAAAAAAACATTGTATGATAGGACTAGTTCTAACAACTGACATATCAAAATATGTCTATCATTACTAAAAGCAGTATTGGTAATCAGAAGTTCTCTGATAGCTTGTGTTCCTGCATCATTAGGAATACAAGTAAAAAGATTTTTCACATCAAGCGTAATCAAAAGATGCTTGCCTGTCACAAGGGCTGTGTCCATGCTTTCTATAGCCTCTAAAAGCTGGTATGTGTCCTTCAAAATAGTTGGTATTTGATTTACCAAAGGTCGAAGGGTCTTCTCTAAATAAAAGGAGATGTTGTCTGTGGCCCAACCATCCCCAGAAACAATGGGTAGCAAAGGTGGAGGATATATATTTTTGTGCATCTTGGGGAGGCCCTTTATTATGGGTATTTGTACACTCTCTTTATGAAAAAAGTTGAATAAATCTATATCAAGTTGTCGACACATAAGCATGTCATATATGTAATCATCTATCGCTTTATGGAACTCATGCAAAATGTCAAGGGAAATCAGTCTGTATGTTTTATCATCAGAAAGCATATCTAACATATAGGAAACATAATCTTCAGTATCAAACAATACAAACCCCCCTCCCTTGTCAGTCGGTCTAATAGTTATTGAATCATTCTCTATTAAAGATTTCAATGCCAGACTTTCACCTTTACTCATATTATAGTATGTGCATTTATTTTTGCTACCATAAAAATAACCATAAAGATCATGTTCATATACTCTAACAAAACATTCTAAATGAGGTGGAAGGGGGGGGGAACACTTTTAGCTTTGAACAACGAAACAGCATATTGCTTACTGGTATCAGCACCATCTTTGTTGCCAAGCATCAATTTAAGAGCCATATTTCTTGCAAAGAGTCTAATGTCCACACATACTGTGTGTAAATCACTTCCTTGGGAAGGAATAAAAGTGAGTCCTTTGTTTAACAGAGATACATCTGAATGAGACAATACTGACCTAGACAAATTAAAAAACAAACAGTCTATTGTCTGCGACGCTGCCTGTGTTGTGTTCCTTCTTCGGAGTATTTTCTCTTTCGTTTGTCCCAACTGTTTACTCGCCCTCTTCTTTCTCCGAATTTCTTGATGGGGTAGGGTAAAAAATGGCTCTGCTCATTGTCCCCTTTTGAAGGCAAAACTTTGGGTATGGCTCCAGTCCATGCAGAGACACCTAAGTTCTTGTATGCTTCCTGGTTAGGGAGCGGAGTGGGAAACGCGTTCTCACTACCAGTAGTTGAAATATCCTCAGGTGGTGTAGCAAAAACAGCATCAGAGCTTGCATTGGAAGCAAGGCTCTCAGGCTGGACACCAGATGATGTTGCGTGTGCAGTTTCAGTGACAGTTACTTCCGTTGACGTAGAAAGGGGCTGATCCCTTTCATTATTGGGTGCCGAAGGTGTAAATCTCGGCCAAATGAAGACGTTCCCTGCAGAAAAATCACGGAAGTCCCTCTGTAGTTTACGGTGCTTTCCCAATTGTAACCTGTCACTAAATGCCCTAATTTGCATGTAAAGATGATCTAATTTATTAGAGCATATTTCTTGCTTGAATCGTTCACTCAATTCTTTATTAAGTTGTTCAATTTTACTTTTCAGTTCATTTTCAAGTGGTGTGAAATAGCTTATAATAAGTTGCATATATTTAAAACTAAGATCCAAGTTAAGATCCTGCCATTGCTTAAGAAGTAGAGGATGACTATCCCCATACGTGGGCATGCAAAGGACGCGCATGCCCATAGGAACAACCCTGAAATGTATGCATGCCTCGAGGTGCTTACGCTGCCACACATAGCGTTCATACTTAAACAAGTCATTCTCAAGTTCTTTATACAGCGCATTGAAGTGCTCAAAATCTACAGCATTTTCATGCCCTAGATCCACTGAAGGCATTTGAAGATCCAAGGTCAATAAAGGGTTTGTAGTGTGATGGATTAAATGATTCCATTTGTCAATGGCACTCACCCTCGCCTCTGGATTATAATCAAGCTCCAACGAAACATTAGCCATGGTTGGTGGTTTGAAGTTACAAACAGGCAAAGTCAGCAAAAAGAAACCAAACCACACTCCGAGTCTCCAGAGAAACAATGAAACGTGAAAAAACCAAACACTGGAAGACTCACCACAGCACAAAATCCTGTAACAATTCTGTAAGGATACAAAAGTCCAACTTGTAAAATTCAGAGTCTTTTATTGAAAGTACAGCACACAAGGAGATAAGCGCTTTCGCGTGTAGTAACACACGCTTCTTCAGATCTATTTTAACAATGAAACAGTGAGTTTAAATACCCTAAGAAGGCTCAATCAGTATTTTAATGCAAATTAATTAAGCAAATTAATTAAGCAATTAAATGCTGAACAAGAGCTCTAACTTTAAAGACACCGTAAATACTTATTATCTTTATTTAATTTTTCACCTTTATAGATTTGTTCTATGTTTTCTTCTATTTCATTAAATAATTCCAATACATATTCTTTAATTATTTTGTATATTCCTTCTTGCTGTCTTATTTTCTTACCTTCCCTATTTTTTAATTTTCTTATTTTCCTTATTTTATTATTTTATTCAAATATGGTGCTACATCTTCTCTTTGCTTGTAAACAATATTTTGTTTATATAACAAGATGTTAATTTTTATTTGATTTATTTTATACATTTCTCTTTCTTTTTCGTAAAATGATTTTTTTCCCTAAGAAGTCTCTGAATGTTTCTTGACATGTCTTATATCTCTCTTTTTCTTTTCTTCTTTTCTTCCTTATATGTTCTAAAACATTTTTTATATTTCTCTTTAAAATTAAGCCACCAAACAGTCAAATTCTGATAAAACTCTCTCATATTCATATGATTTTTCCATAATTCCACAAGTTGTTTTTTTCTCTTCTAAATCCAATTCCTTTTCATTAATTCTCTTTATTCCTTTTCCTATTCT
The DNA here is from genome assembly GCF_019279795.1 of Protopterus annectens. NCBI lineage: Eukaryota > Metazoa > Chordata > Ceratodontiformes > Protopteridae > Protopterus > Protopterus annectens. The sequence continues at coordinate 113,457,459 of NC_056727.1, read as the reverse complement.
TATATATTCTTCATTTTCCTGTATTTTAACCCATATAGCCACATGGCTTGAAAATCCAGCATACAATTAATTTTTTAACTTTTAAAATATCAGATATTAAAAAATAATCAATGCCTGTCCTAATTTCATTCCTTTTGTAGAACCAGTGGTTATTCTCCCATACACTTAACTTTCCACTTCTCATAATTTCTTTAAACATTTTAACATTACAATTGCTCTTATTTTTCCTTAAATTAGAATTAAAATCACCTAAAACTATAATGTCCATATTTATACAAACATATTCAAGAATATTTTTAAACATCATTTCTCTCTCTTTTTTGTTACACATGCATATAAAGTTATAATTCTATACATATATTTTTCAATCTCAAGTCTATTACCGTAATCCATCCTAGTTCCACTATGGTTGCATATAATATTTTAATGCTTTCTTGATATAATATACATATGCCCGAGCACGGTTCTTTCCCCATGTTCCAAACTACCACACTATTCCAAAGTTTCAGTTGTGTTCTTTCGTACTCTGTTAAATATCTGATATATTCTAAAACAATAATATGTGCATCTACTGCAGCACACCATTGTAATATCTCTATTCTCCTCTTAAGATTTTTCATACTGTTCACATGTAAAGCTAATATTTTCAGCTTTTAAGAACAATTTGTATAATAAAGTTTTTATCCCTTCCCTTTCTTATTTTCCCTAAGCATTATATTTTTTTGAATTTTCTTTAACTCTTTTCCATAGGTTCATAGGTTCATAGATTAGTACTAGGCTAACTGCCCTTTTGGGCCATTTGGAGCCAAGCCAGTTAGCCCATGTGAGAATCAAACCCTGCACCTTGTGTCTTTAGGTAAACACCTTAACCATTATGTCATCCTCCCACCCCCCCTATCAAATTATTTTTATTTCTTAATGTACGCCAGTCATCTTCTTCCTCACTTGTCTCCTCTGTTTCTTTTTCCTTTTTACTTTCTTTAACTTCATGTACAACTTCTTTATCAGACACATCGTTTTGTACATTTTCTTGTATAACAGAGTCTTCTATTTCTTTCATTTGTATAACTTCATTTTCACTTTCCTGACATTAATTTCACATTCTAGCCATTAATGACCAATATTGTCAAATTTTTTGCACGTTAAATCACATTTTTTTGCATTATGCCCTGTTTTACCACATAAATAAAACATTTTCTATCCCATTCATTGATTAAATGATCATTTTTTTCCACAAACATAATGAGTTTTTGGTTGACCCCTGTATTTCACAAAACTCCTATTACCATGAACATTAATAATACTAGGTACATGCATAACATTATCATTTTCCATTTTCAGTATTACTCCATATTCCCATCCCAAAGTCCATAGTCCTCTTCCATCATATATTTTGTAGTGTCCATTATTTCTTTACAAATAGTTAACAAATCTTCTTTCAGTTATTTTGCTTCAACTTCAGTTCTAAACTGGATCAATATTCTTTTTTTGTTGTCTGTAAAAAAACTTGCACCACATATTCTGACCATGGATAAATATTTTTCTTTTCCTCATATGCACCCAGAAAATTTTCCATGGCCTGCCCTGTCTCATATATCAAGTCACAAAAAGTATCTTTATTAATTAAAATAAATACTCTTACCTCTTTTGCTTCGACACCCAGCGGTGCTATGACAGAGACCCAAACCTCATACCTGTCCAAACTTTCTTCTATTTTTACTGCTCACACATACTATATACTTCTTTTTTGTTTCTTTTATTTCTTCTTTGTTTCTTCTCCAACAGTTTGTACATAAGGTTTTATCTCTGGAACTCTTTCTGGCACAGTCTCTTCTTCTCCTTTTTCTTCTATTTTTTCCATGATGTCACTCCATGAAATTGTTACTCCATTTTCTGGCTCACTTTGGTTTACCATTTCTTCCAAATAATCATCCTGCATCCACCCTACCAAGTTGTAATTATGCATTTTTCAGAGGTAACTGCCTCTCCTGCAAACAATTGCCTCTGAAAGTTTTCCTCTGAATCCATCTGTATTTCAGCTACAACCTCCTTTTCCTCCAATGTCACTGCTTTGTCTGCACTCACATCATCAGAAAGAATGTATGGTAGTGATTCCACCATTTCAACAACATTTTCAGCAACTTTCATTCCAGTTTAAGCAAAAACTGAATCAGCCATGTTTTCTTCCTGTTTTTCTGGACCACCTCTGCTCCTGGAACAGGAACAGGAAGTCTGTTGTGTCACACACAAATGCTTTCACCTACTACCAAGAGTAGGGGATGTTCTCCGATGCCATAGCCAAATTTCCCCTAGTAGTATAAATTCCACCAAGGGCCTCCCCTGAAAAGGGGCTACTAGCTTTGTGGGACTAACACTGTCAACAAAGGATAAATAAAATAAAAATAAAATAAAAAATCAGCTGAATTTACAGATCAAAACTTGTCTCAAGAGAATTCAGATTCCATTTGCCATATTCCTTTCCTGACATTGTACAGGAATCATGATACAGGAACCAAATACATTTTTTTGAGAGAGTTGGCATAACGGTTAAGATCTTAATCTCACAGATGCAAGGTACAGAGTTTAAGTCTGACCTCTGGTTATTGGCTAGGCTGTGGACTAATAGCCAAGCCTTTGTCTATGAGCCTGCTTAAACTAGAATTCACAGGCAAATTACCAACAAACCAAGAAAAAAGGTCTAAGTTAAATGAGTTATTTAGTGACATTAGATAGCTAACACATATATCAACAATCAGGGCACATTTTCAAGCTCCTCGACCTGTGTGATCCTTCTTTTGGAACAGATCCTTATTGGCTTTGACTACAAAGGAAGACTTACTGGGGAATTTAATAAACTTTCTATAGGCTTCGTGCAGAGCCTACATAGAGTTTATTTGCTAGTGTGACACTGCGTGGCTTGCATCCACATAAAATACATATTAATGAGGTGCCGCATGCCAAAGCTAGGTTTCGCGGCTCGTAACAGTGTTGCTAGCCATGAAACCTTGTAAGCAAAAGTGGATAGCAATTCCATGTAAAGGAGAGCACCTATGGTGCGCAAATTTGCATAGAATGCCACAGTGATCACTAAGGCTTTACAAATAGCTGTCATTCTGTTAGTGCAACACATCTGCACAGAGGCCAACTTAATGAGAGTACAAATAACCAGTAATAGGGACATATCTGACATAGATGTCACATAGGAATGTGTTAGAATGTAACACTCTCAAACTCTTACAGCGAGAAATGAGGCCAAAGACATAAAAACGGGGGGACAAAGGGCCAGAAATACGGACAGATTTTGCGCCTGTCACCCTTAGGTTTCAAATACTGGCCAAGGCTCTTGCCGCCCCCATAGTGCCTTTTTTAGGCAAGGCTCAAAAGACAAACCCACCACCATAAATAGCACACGTAACCAAAAACTGAGGGTAATGTTACTCAACTCCAGAAGTCTGAACCTCAAAATGCATGCACTCGAGGCACTCCTCAGTATGAAGAACGTAGACATCTGTGCAGTAACAGAAACCTGGTTTAAGGCTCCTGAGAGCACCCCAGCACTACTAGGCTATAACTCATACCATATCTTTCAGCCACAGAACCAGGACTGAATCACAAAAGGTGGGGGTGTATCCATATTCATCAAGGATACCCACACCTGCAGGTTAGTGGCGCAGCACAATGCATCAGATATCATCTATGTGCAATTAACAATGGGCAAAATTGCAATCCAAATTGTAGCTTGCTACAGATCACGCACCATGACCCAGGACCCCCATTCCACATTTCTGGAGACACTGGGAAATATGAAGGCCCTACCAAATACCCTAATATTGGGTGATTTCAATTACCCAAACATAAACTGGGAGAACTACTCAAGTACTATCTCCCTTACTCAACACTTCCTAGAATTTATAAACTCGAATGCCCTGGATCAACTGGTCAACACCCCCACCAGAGGGAACAACATATTGGACCTGGTCATCACCAACATGGGCGACCGGTGTTCCACACCAGAGGTCAACCCCTCGCTGATTAGATCAGACCAAAGACTAATCACTCTGGATATCAGCATTCTGCCCCCACCCCCAATCAAGGAAACCACTGTGAAAAACTTTTCAAAAGCAAAATTCACGTTACTTAAGACCAAGGTGGAAAGTTTCACAGCCCCCAAGCTAAAGGACAATGCTATCCAAGCTGCTGAAACCTTTACAAAGGCACTCTATGAGCATCTGCAGGAAAGCATGGATCATGCTATCCCAAGTAAAACCAAGACTCACTCCTCCAAGAAAAGGAAACCAGTCTGGTGGACCCCTGCCATAAACAAGCTATACAACAGAAGGAGGAAACTAGTACAGAAAAGAGTAAAATTCCAAGAAGGAAAGACATCCCTGATCATTATCAACAAGAAACTATGATTCCTCATTAAATCATCCAAAGCTAGTTTCGAAAGAAAAATTGCAAACGACTCCAAAGATAACCACAACGCGTTCTTTAGCTATGTCAAGAACCTAAGTGGATACTCTCAGATCTTCTTTGAGTTAGTGCAGAATGGCACAAAATACACTGAACCGACTGATATTGCCAACATTCTGGCAGACAGGTTTAGTGCAAACTTCACCCCTCTCTCACCCCCTAAAGGGCCCATAACCATACCAGAAGATGGTAGGGCCCCATCAATCACTGACACACAGGTTAAAACAGCCCTATCCAAAGCCAAAAACACAGCTTCAATGGGGCTGGACGGTGTCCCAGGCTGTGTCTTACAAAAGCTCCAAAATGAACTAACCCCTCACCTAAACACACTGTTCAAACTCAGCCTCTCTACAGGCTACATACCCACAGAGTGGCGCACAGCAACAGTTATCCTGCTCCACAAAGGTGGAGCCACAATGGACCCCAGGAACTATCACCCTATAAGTCTGACTAGCCTGGTCTGCAAGATTATGGAGTGCCATCATCATGGAACTCATTAACAGAGACATTGGGAAGCTCCAAACCTTGGACCCTACCCAGTTTGGTTTTGTTAAGGGCAGATCATGCCTCCTAAACCTGGTGGACTTCTTTGAGACAGTTACCAAGGCATTAGATGAGGGAAAGGAGGTCCACACAGCTTACCTAAACCTCATAAAGGCTTTTGACACCATTCCCCATTCTAATATTATAGACAAGCTCACCAGCTTGAACATAACCCCCTACATCATGAGATGGGTTGCCAATTGGCTCATGGATAGAACCCACATGGTGAGAGTTGCAGGCTCTACATCCGACTCTAAACCGGTTAGAAGTGGCGTCCCCCTGGGCTCAGTCCTAGGACCCCTCCTGTTCAGTATATACTTCTCAGAGATATAGGCAAGCATAGAAGGACTATGGCTGACAAAGTTCGCAGACAACTGCAAACTAGGGGCCATAATTGATTCTCCGGCTGATACAGACACCCTCCAGAAGGGTCTCACTGACATGGATACCTGATGTCAAAAATCATGGCCTCAAGCTAAATGCCAAAAAGTGCATAGTCATCCCCTTTGGAAAAAAACAAAGTACCCATGAACTACCATATAGGTGGTAGTCCCCTAAATACAGAAAATGTAATAAGGGATCTGAGGACCCAAGTAGATAGTAATCTCTCCTTTGATAATCATATTGCCAAGGTGGTTACGAAATCCTTCTATGTGGCCCACCTAATCACAAAAGGGTTCACATCTAGAGCAAAAGAGGTTATTGTGCCTCTCTACTCATCACTCATTAGACCCATCATAGAATACAACGCCCCATCTGGGATATACCTTACAAGACACTTGCAACAGCTGGAAAGACCACAAAAGTACCTCACCAAGAGGATTATTGGCCTCAAACAGATATCCCATGCAACCCGACTCAAGAAACTCCAGCTGTACTTGGTTGCATACCGCTTACTCAGAGGTGATCTCTGCCTGACATACAAGGCCATGTCCAACCCAGAATTGATGGACATGTTCCACCTAAAAAAAAAAAAACAAATCCCAGAGAGCCACATGCTCTAGAGATATAAACCTCACCACAACAATAAATAGGACATGCTGGAGGGATAGATTCCTGTCCCAGAAACACCCCATGCTTTGGAACAGGATTCCAATATACAACAGGCAGAGCCCCTCACTAACACTCTTCAAGAGAAATATTGACCGGTGGATGGGAAACCGAATATTTACCCTGGGGATCACTGCAGTGGCTCTGCTGGACAGTGGCGCAGGGAACTAATGGCTCTGCTGGACAGAGGCACAGGGAACTAATCTAATGGGGTGGCGAAAGCCAACACATTTTTGCTAGGCTTATAAATGCCTTTGGGCAGATAGCCTAGTACTTACCTATGAACCTATGAACCTAATATTGCACTTCCAAACTTAGGAAGTTGATAGAATATATAGGTTGTACATTAGCATGAACTTTCTGAAAAAAATGAAGTTTGAAACTCAAATGTCAGTCATCAGTTTCTGACTGCACTCAGCAATGACATGCCAATGATTTGCCAGGAAAAACAATGTTATGAGGAAAAGATCACAAATATGAGATAAAACTGCACATTCAGCACAGATCATGACAGTTAAGAGGTATGCACTCAAATGTATGTATTATTGAGTCACAACAGTCCAAAGATCATCCCAGTGATATGGCAGAAAGCCACATATTTGATAAGAAAAACATCTGGACATCCTGAGAGTAACTGGACAGTTGAGAGGTATGAATGTGAAGAATACGATTCAAACACAGTACAGGACAGTGTACCTACAGTGCAGAGTATTGTGATATCCCATTCCTAGCATACTGTACTGAAGCTGTGTTAATGATCTGTAATAGGACTTGGGACTGCCATGTAAAATGATCACTCAGGTGAAATGTGTGCATTAAATAGAGACACACAGACAAATTATAGGAATGAACCCAGGGAAAAAGTACAGGTGAAACTCCCGCATGTACAGCAGAGGATGGCATGTCAATGAAAGGTAGTTGTAGCAGCAACACCAAGCACATATCTATATGGTACAGTATGAACTGCACAGTGAAAATGTGTTGTCTGTGGCTGTCACACAAGGTGACATAACAATGGGGAGGGTGCGTATGTGTGAGATAAGAATCCTTAAATGAATAATGCAGAGAACTTCTGTCACAGATCTGACATACAAAAGGGGTAAGGTGCATATTGGGAAGCTGTGCAAAGTTTTATACCTGAATATGACTGTACTCTCAGCCAAGGTCTCCAGCAAGGTGGCCACAGGTAAAGGATAATAACAAACATTACAAGAACCAACCACAACAATTTCAGAATAATACCACTACTAATCCCTTACCTGTGACCTAACATATGTGATGTGGAGTGATAACAGATGAACCTGCACACACACACACACACACACACACACACACACACACACACACACACACACACACACACACACACACACACACACACACACACACACACACACACACACACACACACACACACACACACACACACCCACACACCCACTTCACAACTATTATGATGCATCCACAGTCTATGAGGGTAGCCACACACACTGCCCTGGTACTGTAATATCTGCAGGTGTTAGGGGAGACACTGCTATATCTGTATGTGACAGTATGGGCAATACAGACTAGTTGCCTTGTATGCATGGCATATATCCATGGCACACTCCACGTGGTCATGAATGATATACATGCCAATAATGCTGTCAAACACCTATGTATGCAGTGTGTGCATAAGCTAAACAGGTAGGATACATACATCTGGTGTAACAAATCTTTAAGGGAAAACACAAAAAAAATACTGGTGAAAAAACAGGAACCAATACTAAACAAAATGACCTAACCACAAGCCCAAAAAGATTTAATATAAAGCGCTTTTCATCACTGTTATACAATAACTTCTTCAGATAAATGAACAAAGATTCTCATAACATTTTAAGTAGTGATCACTGTAAAATCACATGGTAAAGATTTTCCAATCAACAAGACTTACTACAATAGAACTTGTAGTTAAAGTAACAGCACTAGAGTCACTTTTACATTTCTATAAATGCTGTAAATGTTATAGTTATCAGATTATCAAATCTAGAATGTGTTACTAGAATCTGTAATATGGTTTGTAAATACAAGTTGTAAAAGTAAATTCTGTAGTTAAAAAATGATACATAAAGAAATGATACGTAAAAAATGCACATATAAAACCTGTGCCAATATTATTACAATTGTATCATCTATTCAAGCTTTTTTTACTTGAGAAGGCAAGTAATATTACATGCTTCGTGAATTAGTTTCAGTTGAGACTTAATGCTTTTTGCAACCTGGGTCTAAATGAAGCATGTAATATTACTTGCCTTCTCAAGTTAAAAAGCTTGACACAGAAGTGATACCCGGGGTAAACCTACGATCTCCCATCCACTCATCAAGATTCCTCTTGAAGTGAATCAATGAGGGACTCTGCCTAACCTGGACTGGGATTTTATTCCAGAGTGAAGGGAGCCTCTGGGTTATGAATCTGTCCCTCCAGCATGTCCTATTTATTTCAGTGCTGAGGTTCAAGTCTCTCGAGTGCGTAGCTCGATGGGATTTGGATTTTCTGAGGTGCAGCATGTCCATTAATTCCGGGTTGGACATGGCTTTATATGTCAGGCACAGATCGCCTCTGAGCAGGCGGTATGCCACTGAGTAGAGCTGGAGTTTCTTTAACCGGGCAGCATATGGCATCTGTTTGAGCCCTTTGATCCTCTTTTTGAGGTACTTTTGGGGTCTTTTCAGTTGCTGCAGGTGTCTGGTAAGGTGCATCCCAAAAGGGGCATTGTACTCAATTATGGGCCTGATGAGGGATGAGTAAAGAGGCACGATGACCTCCCCTGATCTAGATGTGAATCCCTTCATGATTAGGTGGGCTATATAAAATGTTCTTCTAACCACTTTGGCCACGTGGTTGTCAAATGAGAGATTGCTATCAACTTGGGTCCCCAGGTCCCTAATCTGAAATGAATCAGTGGTACTGTGTTATCAATTTAAGGACAGAAAGAATGAGAGCATTTGAGCATTTGTCTTGAGAACATCTAACTCACCAGCACTCTGCCTGTGTTCTATATGTAAGTTTATTTTAGAACTGTGTTTTCTCTTAGATATAGCTAGGAAATAGGAAGATCAGATTAGTCTTTTTTTCTGTATTGAAGTCAGAACTTTTCTACTGTATTATTTTAAGAATTTCTCAGTGATCTCTGAACTCTTGACTAGCACTGTGTAGTAAGAAGTATTGTCTTGTGTTTTTATTATTTATTATTAAATATTTTAAACCTTTCAACTGTGGCTGTTTTGTGCAGAGATAATTAAAGTTCTGAGAGTACATTGCATGTATTTAGCGATATTATACAAAGCCACTCCAGTACATTGCATGTATTTAGTGATATTATACAAAGCCACTCCAGTAGCCTTGTTGTTCAGTCACACTTTACCATTTGGATAATAATATTGCACAGTATAATTGGCCACCCTTTCATTAGAGCCTTTTAGTAGCTGATAAATATTATTGGGTGGTGGCAAGTGGTACTACTGTATAGTCCAGCTAAAAGGGGCACAGCTAGAGAACCTGTGCCAGCCTTCCCCAGGAGTGTCTGAGTGGTTGTATATAACTCATCCCAAAGTGTGTGTGTGTCAGCTACTTGGGCAGGGACACAAAGCACTGGTTGGACGGAGAGGGTGCTGGAGGTTTTAGCTTGCCCACTAGGCTGAGATCTGGACCCTACAGCTGTGCCAGTGGAGAGTCTGATTGGGGACCTGGAGAAAAAGGGAGAAACCATCCCCAGACTGACTGTGATGTCTGTGTGCTCTTAAGGGAAATTGTACTTTACTGTGTGTGTATTTATTATTCTTTCCCTATATCGACACTCCTCACTGGTGTTAATGGTGAAGATTGAGGCTCCTTGATTGCTGGCCCAGTGCACGGGCATCACCAATGCTAATTTAGTTTTGTAATTAGCTTTAGGGGACTTTACAGGATGTCTAATTTGCTTGTTCAAGCTATGGAGGGTGTTATTCTGCTGAGACTGTTCCCTCTAATTCCTGGGCATCAGTTTCTTTCTCTTGTTGTATAATCTATTTATGCTCGATGTCCACCATGGAGGCTTGTTTTTTCATGAGCAAAATTTGATCCGTTCTGGTATGGCTAAGTCTATACACCTATAAAGGTGTGTATACAGGGCATTTGTGTACATCTCTGTATAGGAGTCATTGGTGGCAGGAGTGTGAAACTATTTATTCCATCGCTTAGGAGGCTATAGTTTGCTTTGGAGAAACATTTCAACCTTTTGGATTTGGGGGGGGGGTTCAAGTACAATTGCTACACTGAATGTGAGTGATTTATGGTCAGACCTTACCAGGGAGGGTGTCACACATGGGGTGGTGCAGCAATCTCCCATGCTGGTGAGAAGTAGGTCATGGACAGTCCAGCCCCTTGTGGAGGTGGTGACTAGCTGTTCCAGAGCATTTGTATTTACAAAGTGCAGGAATCTTAAGGTGAGCATGTTTGACTTCATTCATATATATATTCTGATTGATGGAAGGATAGTTAAAGTCACCCATGCATAGGGTGTTTGGCTGTTATGAGTGACTCAGGTAGGTCCAGCAAGGCACTGCGTGTTTTTCATGGTTCATGTTGGTGGACCTGTAGCTACCAATGACATGGATGGGGGGGTCTTTCCTACAGTTTCCTACCAGTCTTGAGATGTATTTGTCTTTTATGAAGATGGATAGACCTCTTCCTTTGGTTCTTTCATATTCATTATGTGGCCTGAATGTGTGGAAAGCATTATAGCCTTTCATGGCCAGAGTACTCTGTGTGGCCTTAAACCATGTCCCTATGACTGTACAAACATCGACATCTTCCCAAGTAAGTAGTGTCTCCACTGAGTGTAGTTTCTGATTTATACGCCTAACATTAAGCAGCATAGCCTTGAGTTTGTCTTTTGAGAATATTTTCACATCAGGAATTTTTATCTAAAAAAGGCATGATAGGGAATGCAAGTACCTTGTCCAGTAACTGAAAACCAAGAGGTGACAGATGAAGACCATCCCTGGCAAAGCAGCGTGGTCTGTCAATCATATCATCCCAGGCTGAAAAATACTGGATACCCCTGGCCTGACACCAGTAGCTAAGACAATTGTTGAAGATGATTATTTTGTGTGTGTGTTGAGGCATCATCCTTGGTGAAGGTAGACTGCTACTTAGGGCTCCAGACATACCCATCTGGGACACATAATCTGAGAGCTCAATCATATCTCTCTTCATATAGTCCAGTGAGGTATGTCTCAAGTTATTTACTCCAACACAGAGTATGACAGAGATGTAACTGTGCTTGCTGTTGAGAGACTTGACCGTGCATGACTTTGCAGATCCTAGCACCTGAGTGGCAGATGACCATGACTTTCTTCTTGTACAACCTGATGAGGGGGACATCTGTGTGTCTCACTATGAATTTACCTATGACCAAGACATTGGTTTTCAGGTGCTTTACCTTAATGGCTTAATTACATTTGTTTTTATGTGTAGATGGTTATGTTGGGACTATTGTGTGCAGAAGGTTTGCATTTGCGAGGTCTCTGCTCTTTTTAGTAAGTTTCTAATGAGTACCTCTGCATATGTGGGGTTATATGTTGTGCACTTGGTTTGTTGAGGAGGTGAAGTGTGTTTGTTGATAGCCTGTTTGATATTTGGTTTGTTGTTACCTGACAGAGAGAGCATTTATTCTAGATTAATTGTACAGTTGCATGTTTCACACATTGTATTAGTAAGTTTTAGGAGTACATGGTTATCAGTATACTTGAGGCAATTGAAGCCGAGCTGTGTAAAAACACAAGTACACTTATTAAGCATATTTAGATGTTCATTGTTAACAGAGCAATTTTGTGAGCAGCAACAACTGGGCCTGTTTATGAGAGACATAGGTGCCACCCCAGAGGTGACATTATAATCACCCAACCAGTAGTAAAGGTCATGCTTGAACAGGGTCATTAAGGAGCACTGCTTCACACTTGGTGGCAGCCTATTACAGAGGAGTGTGAGTGGCTGCGGGATATATCTGTCTCCTCAGCATGTTCTATTTATGTCACAGGCTAAGTTGAAAATCCTAAGCCAAGCTGTTCCTGTCCCATTTGATTTGTAGATGTCCAGCATTTCCAGTAGGGTAGGGTCTGAGACTTCTCTGTATTTCAGGCATAGATCTCCTCTCAGCAGCTTGCAGGATACTGATTACAGTGACAGGTCTTATAGTCTTTCCATATATGCAATTTCTGGAGGACCCGCATTCTCCCAGTCACAAACCTCTTTTTTTCCAATTGATGCAGTTGTCTGGTGATACAGACAGAAGGGGAGCGTTGTACTCAATTAGTGATCTGATAAGGGTGGGTATAACAGAGCTATGACCTCCGTGGTCTTGGATGTGATGTCCAGATGTATGAGGGTATAATGAAGACTGTGTGTCTCAACACTATGGACACAGTGATGGAAATGAAGATTGCTATGAACATTGTTCTCAAGTGTTTGAGCTGAGTGGGGTGCTATGTATATTGTAATTAGAAGAAGTACTTCATTGCCAAAGGGGACAATGAGGCATTGTTTGCTGTAAGGTTCAGTCTATGAGTTTGGCACCAATCATTTGTCTCTGTCAGCCCTTTCTGTAATATGTTATCATTACTGGGGGGATCTATAGGATTGCGTTTGATTAACAATCATCTGCAAATGTGGTAAACCACAGACCATCTATTGTTGCCTGTGCTTCAGGGAAATAATTTCCACACATCTGAGGCCCCAGCACAGATCCTTGGGGTATTCTGTTAATAAGTGGCTTGTGGGGGGTACAGTCCCACCACCAATTCCAAGGTCATGACAGCCACAGGCAGCTAAAGGGTCAGAAGGGGCACCACCAGCTGCTGTGGGTGTAAGTAGATATAGGCATGCTCAGTATGCCCTTGCATTGGCTAATAGACAATGCATAACATACTCACTCACCACCTGGGGTCCTAAAATTGCCTTCCTACTCACATATATATAGTAACATTGATACCAGGCAACTCACACAACCTTTACCTCCCCATGTACTGGCTATGTACTGCTTGCATCAGACAGAGTCATCCCTAAACTAACACTGTGGCAACTGCCACGTTTACAAGGTAAGTCCTGAACCTGGAGTGCATTGTTTAATAATATTATGGCATATCCTTGTATTTCATTACTTGGTACAGTAAGCAAGTAAAAGGTGGGAGATTTGTACAGAAATTACCTTAACATGGGACAGAAGAGACTTATTCGACTAATATGTATCCACATCAAAGATTCACAAAGTCATATTTCTCAAAAGTACTGATGATCACTGCATACCCTCAGTTTAGCACCATATGTTTGAAATGGAAAATCATTAAAGACAGAAGTTAGAAATTAATGATACACAGTGCAGTTTTTGAATTCACAACCCTCACAAGGTCAACCAACAGGCAAGATGCAAAACAAGGAGAGCAACAAGAGCAGCAAGTACTTGTTTATGCCACAGCAGTAACTCACCTTTGCTCTCCCCCCAAAAATAGCAGTGCATTCTTGTTTGTGCCCTAACAATGACTCACCTTTGCTTGCCCCAAAATAACAGTCTATTCTTGTTTCTGCCATAATGGTAATTCAGCTTTGTTTCCCCCCTCAAAAGAACAGTGTACCCTTGAATGTGACATAACAGTAACTCACTTTGCTCCCCCAAAGTGCATTCTATGCTTGTTTGTGACATCCAACCTGCCTTCAGTTGTTGGCAACTGCATATCATATTATTCCCAGTTAATATCCTCACATATTTTAAGGCCAGTGATACAGAATGGCTTACACACTGCATGTGTCAGAGTACTGGTCAGATAACTGATAAATGAACAAGAAACAATGAAAGGTAAGACAGAGCTGTATATTTCACTAGTTCCAAATATGACAAATTTAATAAAATGTACAATAACAGTTTATGGTTTTATTCGTAGGTTAACAGGTGTTTACTAGGCTAACAACCACAAGGGCCTTTTTAAGCCTAGTCATGCATCCCAAATCTCTGACAAGTTCTGATACCCTTCATAAGTGTAAGCATGGGCCTGGGAGAGGAACCATTTACAGGTTACCTCTGTCCATTAGAGACATATATGCCAAACCAGGGATAAATTTCCGGTTTCCCATCCAATTGTCCAAGTTGTACTTAAATTGGGTTAGGGAAGAACTCTGCTTCACGTAGATGGGGAGCCTGTTCCATAGACTGTGTGGTCTCTGGGATACAAACCTATCTCTCCAGCAGGCCCTATTTATATCACAGGCAAGGTTTAAGTCTTTAGAATGGGTAATTCTGGTGCTGTTTATTTTGTGGATATGCAGGAGGTCCGTCAGCGTGGGTGTCTAAAAATGCCCTGTATACCAGGCATAGATCTCCCCTCAAAAGCCTGTAGGAGACAGAATACAGAGATAGGGCCTTGAGGTAGTCTGCATAGTACATATTACTTATGCCTCATATTCTTTTAGTCAGGAACCTCTGTTGACATTCCAACTGTTGGATATGCCTGGTTAGGTACATACCAAAGGGGGCATTGTACTCAATAGCAGTATACATTCTGTTACAGTTGGTTGTGTGAAGAATGGCTTCAGTTCTTTTCTGCAAAGCTATTTGTGTGGCAAAGAGGGAAAAGGCACCCATCTTGTTTTCCGAAGGTGCATTGGAGTGACAGCTGAAATCCAGACCTATGCAGAAATATCTCATGTGCACTAACATTTTCTACTGTGTTGTGCAGATTGTTTTTCCTCATTTCAACTATTTCTCCCTTTTTTCTTTTCTTTTTTATTTGACACTGTTTGGGTGATGTGCTGCTTAGTGCAAACACGGGAGCTGGAGAAAATGAATGTCAGGCTTGGCTGTTCTTATCTCATTTGCATGAAGTGCAGCAGTGCACAAACTGGATAAGTGGACCACCCAGAAAGTAGACAGCCAAATAGAAACTGAATACATTCAATCAATGCTATTGCCTGTGACAGCTGGTATAAGTGTAGGGCTGGAATACAGATGGTCCTGGGTTCTAGTACATGATGTGCAACCTTTGTTTTACTGTTGTAACACTGCAGTTTATAGCAATGAACTGGAACATGAACAGCTGTTATTTCAACTGTCTTATAGCAACAGGTGTTAGTGTAGGACTGCCATACACATGACCCTGCATTCAAATGCAGCATATTCCATACACTTTTACTGTTGTTCTACTTCCCATTATAGTCACTCTCACTTCTAACACTTGATATAGTGCACTTGATATTAATTATATGTATGATGGCTGAGACACTATTGTGTCAGTTTATTTATTTATCTATATAGTATCACATTTATTATCAAATGTATGGCTGAGGGTATACTGTGACCTATATTCCTGCAAATATATTTCTGCTCTCTAGACTGCCATGACCTTCACATTTGTCAAGCACACATACACAACTGCGTGTACATCAAATAACCTTGAAATTGCATTGCTTGCCACTGTTGCACACTCCTTACCATTGCAGACCCCAGAGCACACTTTTTGCACAATGGTAAGCGGTACACAATATTTTCAAACAGTGTGCACACTCTCAGTAAACACGATAACTGGAATTGGTGGGACACCATTATTCTTCATTGCAGTTGATCCATGATAGACATGGCAGGAGTTCATGGAGAGGGTGTGAGATTTAGGGCTCAGAGTTGGGGTGTCCAGTAGTCCAAGATTTTTTTGGACTCCTAGTGAAGCATCACAGTGTCAGGTTGCTGTAAGGAGACTGTTCTGGGTCCCAGTGTAAGTCAGAGGCTTGGGATAGTTTGACCTGGGCTATAACCAGTGCCACTGGTATACTCCACACTGGTGACCAATGTAAGCATCACAAAACTGACCTCTGGAGGAGGAAGAATGGTACCCTCGATGCTTGGATCAAGGAATTTGGGATGGTGGACATCCCCCAGATGTGTAAGCATCAACTACAGAGAGTACTTGTAAGACTTAAATAGCTGAATATAGGCAACACTGGCATTCATAATTGTATTCTGTTCTATTCTGTTTTTTCCATAGCTGCCATGGAAAGGAAATGCAATGTTAGGACCCATGGCACCAGAACGGTGAGGATGAGGAAGGCACGTGGTATGTATGCAGCATAAGAGTAGCATTATTGTAGCATTAAATATTAAAGATAGCTTGTTTGGTATTTTATACAGTTGTATCAAATTGAGCATGTATATCTCAACTGTAAAACCAAGTATGAATGCATTAGTCTGTAGCACACACCAAGAGTACAATATTAGATGGTGGGTTCAAATACCACACTTCCCATCTATACAATACTGTTAATTCTTCAATTATGTGTAACTTAAAGGTTTAAAGTAAAAGCTCTATACTAGTGCTCTATACTAGTGGCACACATGCCGTGCTGTAAACTGTAATCTGTATAACTGGAACACACACATATGTACAATATATGCACATGTAAAGGAGTACTTGCTTCAGTCTGTAGTATAGTGTGCATCTGTTTGGAGCTGGTAATAGTTATCTGTCAGAAGGCGGTAGTCTTAAGAGTAAAGGTTAAGATAATAGAGTCAAATAATTGCATTAACGCATTGTATGTTACATATGAAGGTACTAACTGTATCACTTTTTTTCTCTCATCCAAACCCTTATCTCTCTTTATTTCCATTTGTTTTATATGATTATGTGTAGTCAAAATGTGTTCATGTCACCCATGTGTACCACATCACAAAATGCTCCACAGCTCAGCGGGGTAGGCCTGCCCCACAGGATCCACCTGCCCCCACTCCACAGGCCCCAGCACTGTTGCCCAGCACATCTGGGGGTCAACTTGGCAGTACCACCTCTGCTGCCCCTGCACTACCTGCCCCCTCAGGTAGTTATGCTCCAGAGGATAGTCCAGTGGTTCCCACTGGGAGCAGTGGCAGAGATGGTGAGTTTATCACCCATGCTGAACTGCCAGAGAAGGTTTGCAGGGTTGTGCAATACTGAACTGCCAGAGATGGTGAGTAGGGTTGTGCATCGCACTCTTGCTGCATGTCTATGCCAGATGGAGGAGCTGTTCTCCCTCATTTTATGTAGGACCAGGAGTAGGAGAAGGAAATGTCTAGTGCTCCACCAGTGGTAGAGCGACGTAACAGTGATGACATTCCAGTGGGTGAGGACGCAATTCTATCAGCCAGTTTGAGGAGCATGGGTCCTGGATGGCCCCACCCTTCCGCCATCCATGGTGTCTACCAACCTCTTGTGTCCATCACCATCCCTGTGCCTTGTCTTGCTTGTCTTATCTGTTTGCAGTTGTTCCTCACCTACCCAACTTACCAGACCCAGACATACCTACATCTCCTCCCCAACATTCCTCTCTCTCTCTCTCTCAAAAAAGAAATGGGCACCTGTGCCAAAAAAAAAAAAGTTTCCATACATAGTTCCCCATTTTACATGTGTCTTCTTGACACACTTGATTTGGTCCAACTGGCTATACAATATGATTGTGTTGTGGCCACCCCTCTCTCTGGTGGAGACAGTCCAAATTCAGCTAATATTCTGCATATATCATCAGATTTTACTGTCAAAGAAATGGATAGCTATGGTTCTTTCCTACCTCCCTCCTGCATATTCCTGCATTGCTTTCCATTCGTTCTTCCCCCTCCTTGCTCCCCATTTCACCACTGTCCTATCGTCCCCATTTCTTTTCTTTAATGCATTATTGCACACCAACATGCAGCAACTGTAATACAAAAGTACTTAAAAGTGTAAGATTCAGTTGTATTTGAACCCAATACCATCTGCCTCCAAAAAGGAAAGTATCAGTTGTATCGAATACCATCTGCCTCCAAAAAGGAAAGTATCACTGCATTAGCACGTGTGCCACAGATTCGGTTAAGTAGCAGATGTATTCCAGACAATCAGTACTAATTGTCAGAGTTTAGCATCCCCATTTCATCACTGCCCTATCTTCTCCATTTATTTTCTCTAATGGATTACTGCTTGATGGTGTGCATCACACACTAATACACAGCAATGGTAATATGAAAGTACTTAAAAGTGTAAGATTCAGTTGTATTCAAACCCATTACCATATGCCTCCAAAAAGGAAAGCATCACTGCATTAACTGCATTACCACCTGCTGCAACAGAGTCAGTTAAGTAGCAGGTGTATTCCACAAACTCAGTACTAACTGGCATACTTTAGCAATGCTGCCACTGGAATCATTATATGGCATTCCCTTATACACTACTCATTCTTAAGGTCTCTCTTTTGCCCGTTGTGCAATGCCATGCAAACAAGATAAGCACAGTCAAACCTTCCATTCATTCCTCAGTTGCCTGTGATTGTGCTGAGCCACATCGCACAAACAATTGCCAAAAATAATAAAATAATAAAAAACTGACAGAAAACACAATTTGTACAGAAATGAAGAGGAGGTTGGATGTTAATGAAACAGAACCTGTGAATTGTAAACTGTTTACTTGCATTTCCAACCTTGACAGACATACATGTAACACTTTGCAAGTTTAGCTTGACACACCCACCTGATGTAAGCATTCACAGTTACCATATATTAAACACAAACAATGAGGCAGTGCCTGCACTATGTTTACATCCCTACACGGATCCAGTTTTTTGGGATTCAGCAAGTCTAATGGGTTCAGACCTCATTTGCATCTTTATTGTACTAACAGCCCTCAATTTACATCAGACGCCAACCATGTAGCTAGGGAAACTGAAGGGGAGATGCATTGTTTATGTGTTGAACACAGAAGAGAGAATATTATTTCGGAATATATCTGCACAGAGGAGTACTGATTTTTAGATGATATGCCTGCATCTCGTCAGCTACATATTGCATATGCTGACATGTAACTATGAATAGTCTGTTTAATGTTTTTTTATATTTATTTTGATTAGCACACACTTTAACACTTTTATCTGTCTGCATTACTTTGAAGGGTACTGTTCATTTGAGGCTGGGGGAGCAAAGCTGCATTCCTGTTATGGCATAAAAAAGGATTATGTTGCTATTGTTACTTTCCTTTTGTTGCATCCAGCCTGTATCTAATGTTGTCACATGTTAAGGTCAATTCTATACAAATCTTGCACCTTTTACTTTTTAGTCTGTCCATGTAGACTCCTTTCTGTGGATATATTCCAAAAGTTTTGGAATTCACAGGGATCACCAGCACAGAGTCTACACAGTTGCGTTATAGCTTGTTGAACAGCTCCACTGTGTTAGACTGGTTAATTACCATGTAATTCAGCTGCTTATGCTGTAATTAGCATGCCACAATGTTTAGCTTGTTTGTGCGGGGGTGCACGCCTCTACGCGGTGCTTACTGGCTCTATAAGCTGCCGTGCCCATGTGCACATTACTCCACAATGCACACACGGTGGAAAACAACCATGTAGGCTTTATTGAATCCCCCTGCTAGACTTGAAGATCACATCCAACATGTAGTGTCTTGCAAAAGTATTCAGGGAGATGTATATTCAGTGAAGCACACATAACTGCTACACAAGTATCATCCAAATGATGCTTTCCTGAAAAAAGTTGAAAGTTAATTACTACTGTGGTAGAGTGAGCCCTTTGCTCTGCAGACAAAGGTATACTGTGTCTTTGGCAGCAGAATTTGATACAGTACATCAAACATTTTGACAGGTTGACTGAAATTTTGAGGGCCAATTTTCTTTCTTTCTTTCTTTCTTTCTTCTTTGTAGTTTAGAGATTGTACTAGCAGAAGTTACGGCCAACAAAAATAATATTTTTCAAAATTAACTCTTTAAATCTGCTTTAGCAAAAAGTTCAAAAGAATGCTTAGTTCATTTCCTTCATATGAAATGTAAACCCTAAGAAGGATCAAGTTCCCTTTTTGGAGAATTAGTGATAAAAGTACATTTAAGAAAGGTCCTAGAAACTTTTTGGGATACCAAAGAAGAAGATTTAACATCCTGATGAATATTTGAAATGACTGCCAAGTATACTTTCATGGAAGAATAGCTTAAATCAAAATCAAAAGTTTCAGACAGGTTGTCAAAAATGTCTGATACAGAAGCAATAAATGGGTTGAAACTATTGGTTGCAGCCCAAACAGAGAAATGTAATTATATATCATAGCTCCTTTTTTCCCTTTGTTACATCTCTGGGAAAAATATCTTCAGCTAAACAATTGTCTCCCTCTAATTGCTGCAGCCTCTAAAAGAAATGTATTCACCATTCAGTCAATCTCAATCTCCATTTGAAGATTCATCACTCTCCCCAAGAAATAAACACCCCTACAAAAGCACTGAAAAAGCTAAGTGGCTACCTGTGAATCAATGTGTTGACTTTTTACTTGCCTGTCAACTATTTAAACTTATCAAGAATAACACCTTCCCCCTACTAGCCTCCAGACTATTCAGAGATGCACTAACTTACATCTTTAGAAATCTTAACCACTCATTCTCTCCTCCAAACCCTCCAAACTAGGCTTCACTGCATAGACCATGCTTTGTCAGTCCCTGGTCCTAAATGGTGGGAATCCCTCCCTTCTTTTCTTAAAGATCATTTCTCTAGCTTCATTTTCCAATCCATAATAAAATCACATTTCAAGACTCTAGGAAAATGCAACTGCTATGGCTCTGATCATATAACTTAATCTCTTCATACCCTCTTCCTTCTACATGCCATGCTCTGTTCTTAGAGCATGCCAACTCTGATTTTCACTCTGTATATAATGCATGTATATATTGTGTTTTGTCAGTCACTCTGTATATAATGTCATTTATCTATTGCCTTTATGCACTCAAGCGAACAATGGTATTTACTTTGTATATAACATATGTATATATTACATTTCGTCATTCACTCTGTATAACATCATGTATCTATTGTGATTACCCCAGGCTGAGTGTGAAATAAGTCCATGGGATCAGTGCTCTACCCTAGTTAACAAATTCAAAATAAATAAATAAATAAAATAAGAATTTGTATCACCTTGTCAAGGGAAGAAGGGACCTTGACCATCAATAAAACTGGAATAACAATGTGATTAGTTGAAGAGCATGATCCAGGTGAGGCATGCTGGATGAGTGAGTCATAAGGTTTCCAATGAGCCATAGTCAAAGAGGCTTCTCCAGAAGATGAGGTCATGACAGAGAGAGGGAGTCAAATTTGTCAAGGACAAAACAGGATCATCTGAATGAACTTGGATTTGCATGGCTTGGCTTTCTGAATCAACTTCAGGATTGGAAAAATAAATAAAAAACATAAAGGAGTCCTGTAGGCAATTTTGCATGGCATCATCTCTGGGTTATACCCTCAGTGTATTAAAGGAAAAGGAGATGCTGCACTTGGCAGTAGAAAAGGATGCAAATAGGTCACAGCAATGTTGCTCACAGTGTTAGAAGAATTTCTGTGTTGTTTCTATATTGTTGACAGGCTTAGAAACCAGTCATGTGTTGTCAGTAAAGAATGACTTAGCCATCTACTAAAGAACTGGCTTTTCTTGTGGTAATGTTCACTATCAGAATAGATCATGGACATAGCTCATTTTCAGATGTCTTTTATTTGATCATGTTCCAGCTGCTCATGGCTCAGTTTCTCCCATCTGAATGTCCATCTATATAGATGAGTGCAAGAGACTCAAATGCATGTACTTTATCTTTAAATATACTTTTTCTGTGACCTCAGGGGTAGTATATCTAGGTATCAAGGGTTTGAGGACTCTGCCCTACACACACTGGGACTGTAAGGACACATGCCTCCGTGGAAGAAAACACAGTTTTACTTGCTGTTGATTGCAAGTACATGGATTTGTGAGTGACTGGCAGTAAGTTACTGGAATGTAAGCAGTTAATACTCAAGCTTCTTAAGTACATGCCCCATTTCCATACCCTCACAGCTACTGAACAGAGTGGATAGGACTGAATTCCACTCTGATTGTGCAAGAAGGGCACCACTGCCATCTTAGTGTGGACAGTAATTTCCCTTGAGGAAGGGAATCCTCAGAGGCCTGCAGTGTCAGGAGGACTGCCTTTATTTCAAAAACACTGATGAGCAGACTAGCCCCTACCTATAACCATATTCCTTAGACTTTGCATGTGAGATAGTGCCCCCCTCCCCCCGTAGAGCAGGGCCATCTCTAGCAATATCAACAACTGAGTAGGGACTAGAAAGGGACTGACAAGAGATAGGTATGTAAGGTTATTCCACCATGCCCAATAGCTCTTGCACGTCCTAGATACATGGTACAGATATTGGGCCTGTGTGCTGATATTGCATGCAAATGTAATATCTAGCAGTAGAAACTATGTAAATAGTTATAGCAATGAAACTCCAGACCTTGAGACAGATGCAGAAACTGAATGTGTGCATGGATAATTTGGTTCAAGTATTTTGAAGTGGAATGATACTGTCATGTAGAGGGTTGGCATAATGGTTAAGGTGTTCACCTTACAGACCCAAGGTGCAGGGTTCGATTCTCACATGGGGTAATTGGCTAGGCTTAAAATGGCCCACAGGGACAGTTAACCTAGTACTAATCTATGAACCTGTGAACCTATGTAGAAGACAGGACTTTCAGGATATAGTGCCCAATGTGCATCCAATGAATAAGAGTGTCTGAATGAGCTCTTTCTGGTAGTCTGTACTATTTACTATGGTTTTCAAAGACTGTAAATGACAGAGCAATGACTCTTTTGATGAAATTCAGCTGTCTCTCACTGGCACGGCTAGGAGCCAGTTGTATCAGTATGGAAATACAAAGATCCCTTGCAGCTTTTGGTTCTCTCCCACAACAGACATGCATTTAGTGAACATCCTTGGGTAAAAATCAGCTCAAATGGCAGCACTAGAACTAGCAGTGGCTGACTGCTTCCCAGAAGCATAAATACTTTCTGGACTCATTGATGATTTTGATGTGAAGGTAGGCATCATGAAGGTCACAAGAAAACATCTACCCTTCTAAAAGACAAGAAAGAATGGCCTTCACCATGAACATACACAAAGACTCTTTGGGGTTGAACTGATTTAAGCCACTTAGCCTAAGTATTGGCCTGAGCTTCTTATCTTCTTTGGAACTGAAAAAAAAAACATGGAGTAAAATCTGATCTTTTTTCATCTAGTGGAACATCTTGTATGGGTCCTTTGTGTGAGAGGCTTAACACCTCTTTTCTTGCTGCATTCTTCTGATGGAGTGGAATGGCAAAGGAAGAGACTGTAGTTAGAGAGGGGTATGCAAGAAGTGATACAGCATCAACATAGTACTATCCTTATCCACGTGTCACACGATCACCAGTAATATGGTCAAATGAAAGGACAGATGACCTCTAAATACCTCCAGTGTGAGACAGTGAGGTAAGGCCTCAGGTACCAGTTTACCAGGAGGATCAATGTATCCCTGGTTCTGTAAATTATTACCACCTCTCTGATAGCAACAGTTCTGAAAATTGGTGCAGCCATAAGAGGATTTTTTCCAGAACTTTGATTGCAGCCATAAGAGGATCTTTCCAGAACTTTGATTATTTGTGCTGTTCATAACAGCTAAACAAAGCTAATGTGGGTTCCATTGTTTGAGAGAACAAATGTTGGGGAGTCTCAAATTCTACTCCAAGAACTGTGAGGGTCTTGCTCGCCTTTCCGTTTTCTCTATTTTTACTTTTATTTTTGGGCTGAAAGCGCTGGACTGCCAAAAGGGACATTTAGAAAGGTTGCTCTCTGTGAAATCCATAATATGTGGCCAGGCATGATAACAAGTTGTCAGTCCAGCATTTGCTGTTCTTCCTGCACCATCCACAAAATATTGGGCTGGGTACATGGTGAGGTTCATAGTGGAAGGCATGACTACCATCTGAGATTATAATTTAAACTTCAAACTTCCATCTAACAAACACTCCAGAGAATGGCTCATCACACTATCTGTCATAAGAAACAGAGCTTGTGTGACAGGTACTTTACAGTCATCAGATTAAATATGCAAGATGTGCAAACATGATTGCTAAATCTGTCCAATGTATGAGATTCATTATTCAGACAATGCACAGTGGACTCTGTACAGTTGCAGCCTATTATGGGTTGTTCCCACAGCAAAGGAATCCACCTTGTGAGTATCCAAAAATATTGTCTGGTCTTTTTAGTAAAGCCTCCACAACATCAGGATTCTCCCATGCTGTTTTGATCACCAGACAGACTGTGTTGTGGATTGTTGCATGAAAGGCCTCCAGCAGGATGAGGTGAGGAAAGGATGGAGGTGCTACATTTGGGCAATCAAGGATTTTGGTGGAGAATCTACACCACCATCTTCACTGATACCTGGAGTTAGAGGCTCCTAGGGGACACTGCATGCCTCCTCTTGCACTTGCATGTCTTACCCTTGCAGGGAGGTGATGAGTCTTTTGAGAAATAAGCAGATTGCACTTCACCAGATATGGTAGATGTATTCCACATAGACTTATGGACCTCTCTATCTCAATCTGAGAGAAGACAGATGGACATGGAACCAGAGAAAGGAATGTCTCACATGGAGGTCAAAGTCTGTATAGGTTCTAAGAAAGTAAATGCATCTGAGTCTGCACTGTTGGTATCAAAGCAATGACTGAACTCATACTTTTGAGTTGTGTGTGGCCCCAAATAACCAAAATTAGAACCTGTTGGGCTCAGTGCCAGGACAGAAGATATAAGCCTCATTCTTTATTTGTGGATCTAACTCCAATAGTTGAAGCAAAGATACCAATGGTCCTAAGGTTGTCTTCAAGAGAATCAACCCTGTAGGTTGCAAGGCTGGCCCACTGACTTCAGTATCAGGCCCAAAGGGATCATGTCTGACACCAACACTTGGGGAATAAGTCCAAGCTTTGGGGCCAAAGACTCCCCTGATGTCAATGACATTTATACCAAAGTTATTGGTGTCAATATTAAAATCAGTATAAAGGAAGTTAACAAAACAGCACTTGCCTGAAGCCAGGACAGCAACCAATGTTGACCACTGCCACTGATTCAGACATCGATTCTTACAAGTAAAAATTCAACCTCACATGGACTGGGACTTGTAAGTGCCCCAATGAGGAGTCATGTTGGGAAAATACAGTGAGGGAAGGACAGCAGCTATCATTCATGGGACCTAAAAGAATGCATCCACCATCTTTGTGAATCAATCTCTTTAGGCACAGATGCACTGGAACAGGAACAGATGGACCAAGTGGAAGAATGACTAGAGGACACCAAAATATTTCTCACTTCAAGATACATGAAGGAATACTGATAGTACTTATACATTTGTAAGGAAAACTTTCGATACAACAATAACAGACTGTAACAGCAGAAGAAGAAACAGAGCAAATGTTCCTTGACCTTTTGCCTCTTTGATCTGAAACCTGGATAGGAATATCACATTCTGTGCTTATTAACTGTATCAGCCTTATGCTGTCTTTTAAGTATGACGTCCTAATCCTCATATTTTTCTCTAGAGTTTTTAGTCATAGGTTCAGCCCTTGTTCTTAAAGGAGTCAACTTTGACAGGAAATTCAAGGTTGTTAAAGTTTCCACAGAAGAAGATACAAGAGCCATCCTTGTGCTTCAACAATAACGGAAAGTACTGTCTCCAAAACAGTAAACACAAAGGATAGGGAATATGTATTTTTTTTTTTGCCAATTTTGGTTCCCTGTGGCTGACGATCAGTTGCCTCCAGGACTTCTCCTCATCTCCAGAGTCTACCAAACCTACTTAAGCTCTCCCAGACTATCTGTGACCTACGTTAGGGGCCAGTAATGTGATAGAGGCAACTGGGACAGCATCATTCTTCTGTTGGGGGGTTTTGTGTTGCTTTAATCCCCACCTCCTGTGTACACTAGTACTGCCCCAATGGGTGGGACATGGAGTGGATATCAGTTCTGCTTACTCCTTACTTCTGCAATGAGCTTGATGTCAGTAGGATGTCCCAACCTCTTCCTAGCAGCATTATGTAATGTATCTCCGGTTTCCACCACAAAGATCAAGGTGACAGTGTGCTCCATGCATATGTGTGTGTGTGTGTGGGGGGGGGGTGCTTCCATCCTTCCCCTACAAGATCAAGTGGCCCATCTTCCCTGCCTGTGCTGTATTTGCCCAAGCTAATAAACTCAGGTCAACCGGCCAAAGTTAGGACTTTGTACCCTTATGTCACCAGTGCAAGCAATGAAATGTTTATCTTGTAGTGGAAATCCCCACAGTTACATTTCTTAAAGGCTTTGCTCTTTATGTTAAACAGTTCATCTGGTAAGAATTAGCAAACAAAGGTTGCAGTAACACATACACTGGCAACAGTCACCAAAAGTAAACAACAAATCACAGAAATAAAATGAAGATAGACCAAGAAAACATACAGAGGTAGTGCTAAAATTTCTTTGTTTAACAAATACCAAGTCTTAACAGACTAAAGAAGTCTAAAGTTCTTAAGAACATTAGATAAATAAAATGAGAGGGCTAGGCAAAAATGCTTAAGCATACCACTCAACTGTTCAGATTTTCGCAGAATGTCCAGACATTTGCCTTTTATTTTTGGTCTGTTCCTCAAAAAAAAAAAAAAGAAGTTGCGTTTTACCATAACATTCCATCTGTGTTGTTGATCTTCTTCACTAATCCTTGACTCTGGGACTGTGGGCTCAGTTCTGAGCTTCGGAACCAACTCAGCCATTTACTTCAGCTCGCGCCTTCCAAACTCTCAAGCTAGGCTCTACAAATAATACGCCTCTCTAAATTACTTCAGATCGAGTTCACATAAATTAGTGGTAGACAGATAACAATAAAGAAAAAAGACCAGATCTGTATCCCTATTATGAAGCAAGTTTCGGAAAAATCTGATCCAATAAGAGTCTCAGGCTGAGGGAAAGAGGGGGGAATGTCAAGGATTAGTGAAGATCAACAACACAGATGGAACGTTATGGTAAGACATAACTTTATCTGATGTTGTCAATCTTCACATAATCCTTGACTGTGAGGCAGAGTCCCTGGCTACCTGAATCTTGGGAGGAACCATGGAAGAATATTTCTGAGGACCACCAAGCCAAATCATGCACGTCTCCTAGAGACCTGGTCCAGTTTGTAATGAATGGTAAAAGTATGAGGGATGACTATGTGGCTGCTGCACAGATGTCGTCTAAAGAAGCTTTGGCATGAAAAACCACAGAAGCTGCTACAGCTATAGTTGAATGGGCTTTCACAGAATGTGGTGGTTGAAGCCCTTTTGAATGACAGATAAAGGTGATACAATCTCTGAGCCATTTAGCTAAGCTAACCTTGGAAACTGAGTTACCTAAGGAAAGTGAGGAAAAGACAACAAACAGTTGGTCAGATTTTCTGATATCTATTGTTCTGTGAAGGTAAAAACGTAACTGCTTTGAACGTTAAAGTGTAGTACTCTCCCTTATTGAAGAAATTAAGGAAAAGATTGGTAGGTGCAAGGTTCGATTGATATTAGATTCTGAAACTACCTTTGGCAAGAAGGAAGCCTGAGGGGAAACCCTGTCCTTGTGAAATATTATATAGGGGGGCTTGCAGGACAAGGTTTGAATTTCCAATACTCTTCTTGTGGAAGTAATAGCTAATTAAAAAAAGTTCCCATGTCAGAAATTTTAAGTCATAGGCATATGAAGGTTCAAAAAGGGATAGAGTAAGGGATTGTAGGACTGAGAGTAAATCCCATGGAGCAGTGGGCTCTTTAATGGGAGACCTTAACATCAGGGTTCTCTTCAAATAAGCTTTACAAAGTTTATGTGACATAAGTGAAGAACCATCGAGACCAATACGGAAATTAGATATCATGGCTAGATGGTCCCAAATGGTAGAAGCTGAAGAGCCAGATTGATAAAGAACATCCAGAAAATCCAATACTTTTCAACGGAAGCTTTATAATGGTCAAGGTCATTGTGAAGAGCCCATCTAATAAATTTTTCCCACTTACTCTGATGTAGTTTCCTAGTAGAAGGTTTGTGATGGGCCAAAATTATTTTTTGCACTGGTGAGGAAAGGAAAGAATGCCGGCAATCATGGGAATTGGAGAAGCCATACATTGAGCTCGAGAGTTGGAGAGTTAGATGAACCATACCTTTTGGATGAGATAAGAGATTCAGAGCTCTGTTCAGAATCCAAGGTTTCTGAAGCAGATGAGACCATATGAAGGAAAACCAAACCTGTTGAGAACAGAATGGAGCAACGAGGATTATTGGGTTCTCTGAAATCTTGGCTTTTTTTAGAAACTGGGATATCAGAGGATTTGGGGGAAAGCATACTGGAAACTGGGGGGCCAATCATGGAGAAGAGCATCTCTGGGTGACTCCCCCGGGGGGAATTAGGGCAAAGTAACTGCTGCACTTGTTGTTCGGGCGAAGCAAACAGACTGTAGAAAGTTCAACCCAGTGGCGAAATATGTTCTTCGTCACCACAGAACTGAAGGTCCACTTGAACTGCATTAAAATAGTTCTGCTCAGTTTGTCTGCTATCACACTGGAACTTCCCGGAATGTGAATTGCCTTGAGAAAGCAGTTGGAAGAAATCGCCCATTGCCAGATTCTGAAGAGCTTCTCGACAAAGTGGGTAAGATTTGGTTCCTCCTTGTTTGTTGATGTACCAGATCACCAAAATGTCCATCTGAATTGCCACGGTTCCCAAGGGAAGGGCATCTTGAAGTGCTTGCAATGCCAAGAGCACCACCCTCATCTCTAGAACATTGATGTGCAAATTTGCCTCCTGATGGGGCCAAGTGCTTTGGACAGTCCTTCGCAAATAATGCCCCCCCATCTGGGAAGCATCCATGGTCACTATGGCTTGGGGCTGTGGAAGGATGAATGGATGGAGTGAAAGTATTTCATTGGAGTGGAGCCACCAAGATAGGTCTTGTTTGCAGCGATTGGTGATCAAGATGCGGTATGACATTGGTCGATTCATTAACAACCATTGGGAGGCCAGAAGCCTTTGTTGAATTTACATGTGATATTTGGCCAAGAGAACTAGAGTTATAGAGGCTGCCATGAAGCCCAGCACCTGAAGAATGAGTCTGGCTGGAATACTTTTGTTATAAACTATGTGATTTACTTGTGAAATGATCTTCTGAAGCCTGTTTACTTGAAATGAAGCGATTCCTGAAACCGTGTTTATTAAGGCTCCAATAAATTCCAATTGTTGAGTAGGTTATAGATTTGAATTTTCGTAATTTACTGAAATGCGCAATGAAGTGCAGAGATGCAGGGTGTAATCCCTTGTCCATTCTAGCTGATGCCTGGTAGTAGCAGTAAGGAGACAGTCATCCAGATAAGGAAAAACTCGAAATCCCTGTAGTCTGAGATGAGCTGCTACCACTGCCTTGCATTTGGTAAACACCCTTGGGGCTGTGGTGAGACCAAAGGGCAGGGCACTGAAATGGAAATGACTGACTCCCAGCCAGAAGTGCAGGAATCTCCTGGAACATTTGTCCATTTTTATATGGTAATATGCATCCTGAAGATCTATAGAGCACATCCAATCATCTTTTTCCAAGAATGGCAGTATTAACTGTACTGAGACCATCCAGAATTCAGTTTGCTGAACTGCCTTGTTGAACTGGCTGAGATCCAAAATGAGTCTCCAGTCCACTGTCTTTTTGGGCACTAAAAAGAATCTTGAGTAAAACCCAGATCCTCTTTGTTCTTGTGGGACTTTTTGGATGACTCTTTTTTTGAGCAGTTTTTGAATTTCTACAACTGCTGCTTCCCTGTGACTGGGTGGAACATCTGGGAGTCTTGATGTAACCTCCGAAAATGATTCCATGCACCTATTTGTCCAATGTTATCTGTAGCCATGCAGATTGGTGCAGGGATTATCATCCGCCAACTGCCTCCAGAGGAAGGGAATTGAGCCTCCATTCAGGAGTGTTGGTAGGAGTTACCAGAGAAAGTATCTGTGGTTCCCTGGTTCTGCGGGCCACCTTTGCCTCTAGGATGGCATCTTCCATTGTTACCTCTCCCTCTGCCCCGGGGAATGTCCTTGCCACATGAGTCCTGGAAAGGCTCTTGAGACTTTTTGAACCATAGCCTTCCACTTCTATGGTTCCTGGAGTAGGCCCGTTGAGGAGTGGAGAAGTGTACACCCATGGCAGAAAGAGTCTTCACATCTTTCTCACATCTGGCCACTGTGTCTTTTACTTTTGGGTCCAAAAAGGGATGTTCCATCAAATGGAGTGTTGATGAACGAAGATTTACATGGCTCTGCAAAGTCACACAGGTGCATTCAGGCATGTCTCTTAATGCTTACACCTGAATCTGCTGTTCTTGTCACCCCTTTGGCTGCATGGGCAGTTAGCCTCATGGACGAGTTAGAAATTGCTTTGAGGGTGGCGAGCTGAGAGGTAACTTTGTCTGATGCCCCCTCAGCTACTGCTCCTGTGAGAATATCTGGTAGCTCTTTGATCAGATCTCTCTGTAGTCTGGTAAAGTGTGCCATGTAGTTCCAAGACCTGAGAATGAAGGTTGATGAAGCGTAAATGCACTTCCCGAACCTATCTGTAGTCATGGACTCCTTGTTAGGAGGATGGATAGTAGGACTTTTCTCCGCAAGTTCCTTCTTTGTGGCTACCACTATCACCATGGCATCTATGGGGACACTCTTAGCCTAATGTTGCTCTTCCTTAGGGGCAGAAAGGATCCGGTCAGGCCTCTCAGGGATCAGCTCAATGGAGTCAGGAATCATCCAGGTCTGCTGTGCAATCAATTTGATGAGCTTGTCAGTGGGCAGAGAGATCCAAGAGGTAGAGGGTCAGGCACAAAAAGCATCCAGGTATACCAACTTCTCTGAGGAAGGCTGGAGGGAAGACCAGCCATCCCTCTGTTTCAGGATTTCCAGGATGTCCACAAAGGAAACATCATCAGGGGTACCCTGAGGGAACCTTCCCCTTCATCAAAATCGGTATCGTCAGTGAAGTGCTTACTCTTGCACTTTTTCTTCACAGGTACTTCCTCAGGGGATGTTCCAGGGAAGTATCCGAATAGGAAACCACCAAGGTGTTCTTTCCTGAGACTTTTGTGCCCTCAGTCCCAGGGATGAGGCTGACAGTAGCTCTGGTCAAGGGGATGCAGAAGTTTGGCCCGACAAGGATGGCAAGGACTGGGAGTCCACAATGGACAAGGCCTTTTCCATGATCAGGAAGTCCGGGCACCCATAGAGGGATGGGAACTCTGAACCATAATAGAATTCTTTGGAACTGTGGTCCCACCCCGCACTAAGAAGGTACCCTCAGAAGCAGAAACCTGGTTCGAGCCAACAAAAGCCAAAGCACTGTGGGGTATGGAAGGTTCTGATAAAAAGGAAGTTGAACCCTGGCCCTCAAACCCGGCAATGAAGTTTCAACACCAGGAGACCTCTGGTTCCAAAAAACCAGAGGAGCTCAAGGCAATTCTTGGTTCCGGAGAAAAGGCTCTTACCAGAACCAAGACAGTTGGAGCCAGGTAGGTCAGTGCCAGGGACTCCAAAGACTCAACTGGAGTTGGAGGAGGAAAATGAGTAGGTGTGAAAGAAGGACATGTCCCAGTGTCTTGGTGGGGAACCAAAGATGGAAGCAATATCCTCGCCATCAAGAGCTGGTCCACCAGCCTCATGATGTCCAATTCTGAGAGGCTCTTAGTGGATCAAACAGACAATGCTGAAGGAGACCTAGGCGGTCTCAGTTCCATGAAGGGGCCAGGAGGTCAGTCCAAAAATAGATCGACCCAAGGAGAGTACTTTGTCCTTGGTATCGATATCAAAGTGGTCTACTTCATTACCAATTAAACTTCTGGTGCCAAGGCAGTAACTGTCTTATCAGAAGTTGTGGTAGTTGCTGAGTCTGTCTTGTCTATTGGTGTCGTGGAAACTGTGAACACCGTAGGCTATTTGGATAACTTTTCAGGTGGTTCTGAGGAACTGCTCAGAATCGAATGGGAATGTTTCTTCTGTTTGGAAGAGGAGGAGGATGAGCTGGCTTCAGGTCTTAGACCCAGATATGGCCTCTTCAAAGTCCCTTTTTAATAAACCCTTCAAAATCAAATTGTTTCTCCACTCAATTAAAGTCCTGGCACAGAAACCATGACAGATGGTGCAGTCTTCCTGCAGGTGTACAATGCCAAGGCAATACACACACGGGACATGCCCATCTGAACTGGGCATCTTCCTGTTGCACTTCTGGCACCTCTTAAACCAGAACTACCTTAAGGTTTAACAGGCACACCAGATTTATCAGCCATGCAAGAAAGAAGGCTTAGTGCTGATAAAGGTCACACACATTCACAAGAAAGGAGAGGAAAGATCTTTTTTGTTTTTTACAGAAGGAGAAAATGGTACCAACTATGGTAGCCAGAAATACCTAAATAGGTAAAAGAGTACCAGCAATGGTACATAGAGAAAAACTAACTAATGCTAGAGGAAAGGGAGAAAGAGATCACACACGCACACAGAAAGAAACAAGAGGAGTGGTTACAAAAACTAAAAGTATTTAAGAAGATAAAAATAGATATATGAAAGGAATTCAGAGAAAATCAGAGAAAGAAACTTACTGTGAATAACTACAAAAGCTTGAGAGAGGTCGGATACTTCTGACACATGAAGTGGCAAATGAAATATGGGGTAATTTAGAGAGGAGCATTATGGGTAGAGCCTAGTTCGAGAGTTTGGATGTTGGAAGCTTAAGTAAATGGCCGAGTCAGTTCTGAGGCTTGGAACCGTGCCCAGAGTGCCACAATCAAGGATTACGTGAAGATTGTTAATATCAGATTTAATAGTTTTCTGGCAAATTACTGAGGATTGACGTTACTAAATAATGACATAAATTTGAGTTTCAGACTTTCTATCCTTCATGAAATGCATGCTAACACAAATCCTATTATTATATCAGCTTTCTAAGGTTATAGGGGCAATATTTAAAATTTGTCCTTATTTTTGGCCTTTGACCCCCATTATTTTAGGCTTTGTTTAGATTTCTTGTGCTAACAGGTTGAGAGGTATGTACTTAAGTGAGGAGGGGAATGAATAATTAGAAACTTATGTTGAAAATGGCAAAAAAAGTGGAAAAAAGTAACCTAAGAGTCAGTAAACAGAAGCAAGTAGATAAACAAGGAAACTAAATTAGAGAAACTGCAAGAACTGAAAACATGTTTTTCAAAAGAAAAAACAGAACAATAATAAAGGTAGCCTTGGGCCATGTCCCATAAATGAATGCTTATGCACGTCAAATGTAATCTGGAGAAGAAGCTTGAATGCAGTGTTTTATATATAAAGGGGAGAAGGCAGTAGCCTAGGAAGGTCTTATATACTGAACTTCCTAAGTTCTTACAGCCTTATTCCTGACTGTTAATGAGGATGGACAACTGCATCTCAAATCAATAGATTCAGCTCCTTTCACATAGGCACTGCACATAGAAGACTCTCTTGTAATAGACAGTATTCATATTCAGTTCTCTGTTGCTTAGGAAGTAAGCACTTAGTGATGCCACCAGCTAGTGCTATTAATTAGAAATGAAAATAATGTGGAAACAGGGTTATGAAAATGACTGCATAATGACATGCACATTCTAAGCAGTGTACACTGAGCTGCAAATGAGTGATATTGTAATGATACTGGCTGTCATGAGTTGCCTACAAGTAGGATTGGGAGGAATACTTGGGCTTCTTACATTATTGGACACTACTTATCCATAAAGCCACTGTACTGGCTTGATGTGGCAGGAATGAAGGCCCACCCTGATGGGGATGTGGCACTACTACAGAAATGGGACCCGAATGGAGTCTGCTAGGAAGGTGCCTTATTCCTGAAGGCTGGTAAGCACCTCCATGTATGATGCGGAATGGTGGAGTGAGACATTCCTAGGAGAAGAATGTGCACCTTCTGACAGTCTTCCAATATGAAATCCCTGTGTACATAACCATTCCCAAAGACAAACAACAACACTGGAGAGAGCTTTGAGTCTGCATTAGATCTCTTCCACATGGAGGTAGACTTCATAGTGTGTGCCACCATAATCCCATGAGATGTAGCATGGCATCATCACTGGACTCCATGGCATCACCATGAGTTTGACATTACTGCATGATATTCTCTACAAAATCTCACACCACACCAATCATGTCAATATGAACAGAAGCAGATTGTTCCCAGATGATAGGTCTGCAGATCTGCTGATCAAACACTACAGTCATTTGCATATCGGGGGGGGGCTGCAATGACAAGTCACTGCACTAGGAAATCACTGCTAGGATGTCATAGGGTGAGTATACCCACATCAGATGCAGTGCACTCCTCTGCCACTACCTCCACAGGGGGAACGATTCTGATACTTTCAGTTATGGGGTGCCCCAACAAGGATGGTTGGCACTCATCCTGTATAGCATGTAGCTCAGATTTGGGTTAACCTCTGTCTTCATTTGGACTATGGATGGTGGACAACCCCACTTGGCATCATATGTAATTGGCACTGATACTGTTTGTCAGACTACAGTTGCAAATACTTTTTTCTATCATTCACAGCAGTGCTATTAAAAAGCCTATTTCTTCTGAAAGATATTAAGAAATACCAGGTGGGCTATTGTGGGAAAGTGCATATGTGCTGTGCCTGTTGCTTGTATATATAACATGGTGTACTCTTATCCTGATGTCACAACTCATCCCTTGTGTATTGTCTACTCTTCATTGTCATCACAGTCATCTATCCACCCTTAGATTGTCTCTATCCAGCTGATGTCTCCCCCTCTTAGTGTGTGCACATTCATATTTGCTTGTCTGTAATGTTTTTGTTTCGTTGTGGGACCTGATGATTATCCTCCCCAACCTTTCCTTCTCCTGCTTCCCTGTCACCCTACTCATCATCCTTTCTCTTCTTCTTTACACTTACACACACACACACACACACACACACACACACACACACACACACACACACACACACACACACACACACACACACACACACACAAAATGGAGTACATATCCCTATAAAAAAATTGTCTGCCTTACCCCACTCCCACCTGCTTTTCCTTTACATTTCCCTTCTGTGTGTAACTCTGCTTGCTATGTTACCCCATTTCCTACCGTCCTATACTCCACTTCCATCCCCTTTCATAAAACCGATAAGGTGTCAAGATGACTGGACACCAGACAGCAGGTGTTTACACTTTCCTGTAAGGTATTACTGTATGGCACTTAAAAAATTTACCAACAGGATATCAGAGTGGAGCACAAAATAAATCTACCAACAGAAGCCAAAGATAATCAGAAATTCTTCTTTAACTACATCAGACAATTAATAAATAATACTTAGCAAAGCTTTGAATTAATTTATAATGGTAAAAAGTTAAAACAATCAAAATTAAAATAGAAATAACAAAACAGAATATGTATTTTGTATATATACATTATACACACACAAATGAATTTTTATATGATAAATGTTAGGTTTTTAAATATTTTCTAACATGTTTTGGTCATCTAAAGAGTCTTAAATCTGATTTATTGAATGGTTATCAGTTTTAATTTGTTGACATTTAACAAAATTGCAGCAAACAGTCTTAATTGTCTTAATTTATAATGGTATTGCCCATTCCAACCCTAACAATACTGTTAATATATTTGCAGATAAATTCAGTGTCTTCATACCATAAACAGAAAGTTCTACAGATTTCATAGTCCTTTTCTCCTTCAAGATTGTTGTGGAATATATCTAAGCAGCACTCTCTAAATTTAAAAATATTACCTCTGTGGACCTCTAATACACTTAGCTGTATTAGTAATACATACTAAAAGTGACATTTTGTGTTGTTAAAGGCCTGACCCTCCTTACTGTAATCAGTACTGACAAACATGCCGTCACTGAAAAACTAAAACTGCCAAATTTAAACTTAGCCAAAGGATATGTTCCAGTTATTGAAAATAGCTATTGTTATGCTCTTCCAAAAAAGGTGTGTGTGGGGAGTACCTCAAATCCCAGAACTATAGCTCCATAAACTTAATTTGCAAAGTCAAGGAACATATTTAAGCTCGAATACAAAAAAAAAATCATATTGTTCTGGACCCACAACAATATAGTTTTGACAAATGACATGATCAACAAGATTAGTGCCATAGGCGCCTCCTGCTCAGCCTTCTTGGAATTCACTGTGACAATAAGTGCTGACACACACACACACACACACACACACACATATAAATATATATATATATATATATATATATATAAATATATATATATATATATATATATATATATATATAGGGATCTACTTCTTCTTATTGAATTTGCACTTCAGTGAACGTAGTTTAGTGGCACCAGTTGTTCATATCTGCACATTGTGGAAAATACACTTCACATGAGCTAAATCTCTGAAAGTTAAAGCAACATCTTGTGATGTAATTGTGCCTTTAAATGAGTTCAGCCTTTGACATCATTTCAGTTGTGACACATGACGGATGTTATGGTAGTGTCAGCAATCTTTAGTGCATGGTAAATTATTTTTACATTGATCGTAACTTTGAAATGGAGATCGCGCTACAGTAAGGATAGGGAAATCTACCCTTGCTGTCACTGTACTGCAATCTCTGAGTTGGTATATATAATTTGCAGGGGGTGTGGAGGGGCGCAGGGAGGTTTGCCCCCTGCAAAAATGTTAGGAATTGTGTGGTTTTTTTTGCTTTTATTTTTTGTGTATGTGTATTTTTGGTGTTTTTTAGTTCGGGAAAGTAACTGTGGGACTAATGTGGTTTTGAACAACCAGTGTTGCTAAACTAACATTCACTGTAGTGTAAATCCGATGAGAAGTAGACCCATATATATATATATATATATATATATATATATATATATATATATATATATATATATAAACACACACACACACACACACACACACACACACACCTATTTTGTGTTGAGAGGTTTTAAGTTCCCAGTAAGGTAGCATTGGAAAGGAAAATGGGATTTGTCATGCCTAGATTGCTCTATGTGGGAACTGAGAGTTTTTTTTAAAACTTGATAACAATCCACCATTACTGAAATCTCTTCCAACTGAATGCTACTGTGGTTGGGTGGGCACAAAATATGCAATAGTTCTTTTTTCTTCCTTATCGTAAATTTAACTCTATAAGTGTTAATTTACTGGTATGTCTTATGGCTAAGGGAAATGGACATCTGTCATGGTTTGTTGAGTTTACTGCTTTTTTTTCCTTTTGAGCCATTTACTAACATCAAGCTTAAACTATGGTGATAATAATAGCCACCTGTATAATTACTGGATGTGTACTGGGATAAAATGTCAATGTTTTTCATAGTATCTATGGATTTACTCTGGAAATTGTTGTTCAACTGTATAGGTGGAGAAACTGAAGAGTGGAAGGTGGTGGAGCAAGGGAGACCCATTACTTATACTGGTAAGAACTTTTTCTAAATCGCTCCCTTTTTTGGACATGATGACTTGATTGGTTCTCTGTCTAAATAGAAGTAGCTTGCCTCCTCCTTGGGAGAAGTAGAACTAATTTACTATTGAAGTTTATAAAGTTTGCATTATAAAATGTTAAAGTTAATATAAATGCTTTTTTGGATGTACTGATAAATTAGTGTAGTAGATGAAAATAATTCCCTGTTAGAATGATTTGTATGGAGTCTGAACAATCCTCAAGAATTCTTTAGCAGGGTCTTTAATTTGCAAATAAAGGTAGTTTGGTTTCAGTTAGAGTTCACTTGGACTTCTATCTGATTGGCTAGGACATAAGGTTCATAGGAGAATTCTAGGCTAACAGCTCAAGACCCCTTACAAACCTAGCCAGATTTACTCAGGTTTTACCCAATTTTCTATCCCTAGGGGAAAGACAACAAGGGTCAGCGAGTATAGTTTCAACAATATTACAGGGTGCTTCTGCCCATAATGGACATGGGCACTACTCCAGGAGTGAATTTGTGATTTCCCATCCATTGGTCCAGATTACGCTTGAAGATGATCAGAAAAGGGCTCTACTTCATGTGAATAGGAAGCCTATTCCAGAGGAATAGCAATCTCTGGGATACATATCTGATCTCCAGCATGATTTATTTGTGTCAGAGATCAGGTTTAAATCCTTGGAGTGAGTAATCCTTGTGTAGTTAGTTCTATGAATATGCAACATTTCCATCAGGGCTGTATCAGAGACTGTCTTGTAGGTCAGGCATGGATCACTCCTCAGTAATCAGTAGGAAACTAAATACACTGATAGGGCTTTTAATCAGTCTGCATGACATGTTGGCTATACTCTGTTTTTTTTTTTTTTGGTGAGAAACCTCTGAGGATGCTCCAACTGTTGCAGGTGCCCGGCGAGGTACATGCCAAAGGGTGCACTGTACTCAATTACTGGTCTGATGAAGGCCAAGAACAGTGGTACTATGACATCCTTGATGCTATGCCCTTAATTATAAGCTGAGCCACAAAGAATGATTTCCTTACCACAATAGACACCTTGATCTCTCACCACTGGGTCCACTCTTGGGGGAGTGCTATCAATTATATAACTTGCAGAGGTAATTGATTTCCCAAAGGGTATTATTATTATGCATTCCTCTGCATTTAGTTTGAGGTCAAGGCTCTAAAACCAATCAGTAGTCTGTGTCAACATTTTCTGTAAGGATATCAACATCATTTGGGGAGTCAATGCTTGCCCCCAACTTGCAGTCATTAGCAGACTTGGTCAGCCAAAGGCCATCTACATTTGCCTTGACATCTGAGAAGAATATCCCAAACAGAAGGGGGGCCAGCACTGAGCCCTCTGGTACTCCACGGGCGACTGGCCTCTTGTTAGATGTGGATTCCCCTGTTCTAATAACATCCTATCCATGAGCCATTTGGTTATCCATCTGCTGACATAGAGGTTTATGCCCAATTTTATGAGCTTATCTATAATACTCAAGTGGGGTATTATGCCAAATGTCTTGGCCAGGTCAAGGTAGGTAGTATGCACTGTCTAACCCTCATCTGTAGCCTTGGTGACCTTCTTAAAGAAGTCTACCAGACTGAGCATGCAGGGCCTGCCCTTTACAAAGCTGGACTAAGTCTAGATATTTTCTGTGTCATTGTTAATCAGACCTTCGGGGTAGGTAGTTTCCTGGGACCACTGATGGTTACCCCTTGTGCAGAGGGATGACTTTTACTGTCCTCCGCTCTACTGGGACAAAGCCTGTTTGGAGAGTGTGGTTAAATAGAGATCTGAGTGGGTGCACTAGGTCATGTTTCAAGCTATTTAATAGGCACCATGGGATTCCGTAAGGGCCCATTGATGCCATGTTTCCAGCTTTAGAGAGCGCAGTGACTACCTGTTTTTTTGTGATAATAAGCAAAGGAATGGTAGGGAGTATTTCATGGAGACCAGGGAGTGACTGGATGTGATGAGGGGTGAAATTTGAGCTGAATTTATCAGCCAACATGTTTGTTTTTACTTCTGGTTGAGTATAGGTAGTGCCATCTGCTGCCAACTCAGGACATTGTTGAGTGTTTCACTTAAGATTTCAGACATAACTAAAAATACTTTTTGGTTATCCTTTACTTGGGGGGCTATTTTAGTCTCGTATTTAGCTTTTGAGGACTTGACTAGTTCCCTGATTTGTCTGATGAGACTAATGAGATATTTTTTTCTCTGTTGTGCACCCTTCCACATGCTTCTATACAGGAATTTCTTCCTTCTGTTATATAATCTATTTATGCTAGGGGTCCACCAAGGTGACTTGTTTTTCTGGATAGACCTGGGTTTATTTCAAGTCAGGTAATGCCATTTCTATGCAGTTGTTTAACTGGTTATACAGGGCATTTGTGTATACTTCTGCATATGCTTTTGTGATTTTTGGGGTTAAGTGGGGCTTTAAAGTTACCTCAGAGGTTTGGCCTCACTAGGGTAAAATGGCAGGGACTTTACTAATTATTTTGCAGATGGCAAGAATCGTGACCTGGAATGTAAATGTGGTAACCCTTCAAATTAACAGGGATACACTTCTCTATTATATTTAAATATTGGAGACAAAGATGGCCGCCATTCTGTAGACACTGTACATCTACAGCTCTCCAGATACTTGGAATTAAAATCAACCCTGAGATTATACTACAAGATTTTTTGTATTAATCGCTGGATATAACTATTCTACTACAATCAAACATTGCCTGAGAGGTAAAAGAACAGAAGGAAACTAATTCAATTCACAGGATTAAAGCTGATTGTTTGCCTGACTCTGAAAAGAGTATTAAACAAAAGATCTGTCTGATTTCTGTTTCACGATGTCAAAAGAGGAAAAAAGCATGGAAACAGCAACAACTAAAACCAAATTATCAGCACTGCAGTCACCAGAAAAAGATTCAACAATCAAAAGACAGAAAACTGTAAAACAACAGGAACTTTTAAAAGCTGGAATGACAAATAAACCGGATCAACTGGCTAACATGGAAGACATCAAAACTGCTTTGTTGCCCATACAAGAAGCTTTAAAAGAACTTTCATACCAGGTACTTTCTTTTGATGCCACATGCAGTCAAATTCTTGAAAGGATAGACAAATCAGAAGCTAGGATATCCGAAAATGAGGACAGAATAACATTGCTTACAAAAAAACAGATATTCATGACCTGGACATTCAATCTATGCAAAACAAGATTCTGGACTTGGAGGCAAGATCCAGAAGGAACAACATAATTATAAGAGGAATTCCTGAAACTATTCAATATAATGACCTAATGTCTACCATTATACAAATACTGGAAATATTGTTCAAAGACTCTGATATGGCTAAGCAAATTGTTATAGAAAGAGCCCATAGAGCTCTCAGGGAAACACAAGCCTCAAATATTCCTAGACCGGTTTATGTCAAAATTCTTAATTACCAGGATGTAAATAAAATAATTCTAACTGTTAAAAAGAATGGAGGTTATGTTATGTGGCAAAATAATAGAGTTTCTATGGGTCAGGATTTACCATTGCAAATAAGACTAGCCAAACAAGCATTAGCTCCATACTGCAAGTTCCTTATTGAAAAAAATATTAAATTCCAGATGAAATACCCTAATACATTAACTTTTACAGTTGATGGATCCAAATATTCCATTTCTACAAAAAAAGAAGCAAAACTTACCTTTTTGAAGATTTTCAAATCCCTCCCAACTTCAGAAGCTTAACTGGAACATTCAGTCTGTTTACAGCAATGTGGATACTGGGATTCCATGCCTACTATACCTCGAGGCTCCAAAATCCTTTGTTTGTTCTTTCTTCTTCACCAGGCCCCTTGGTTAATAATTAACTAGTTTTTTTTTTGCAGGTCCAGCTTGTTTACGAAGATTCCACGAACTTGTACAGCTTCTATGAACTGTGATCCCTTGTGAGGCAACAGGAAGTCCTTTAGATGCTGCTGAGGGTCCGTTTTCGTCGTGGCAAATCCGGAAGTCCATCCGCGAAATGGTTCCCCCTTCGTGAATTCGAAAACAGGATTTCTTGACCAGGAAGTAGATAGAGCTTTGTGGAAGCAGGAGAACCTACTGGGAATGAAAAACGAGGCTTTGTGGACTTTTAATGTGTGTTTCAACTTTTATTTCTGTAAAAGGGAATGTGACTTCATTCAGGTAGGATTTAAAGTGAATATTAAGGTAATGGTTAAAATGTGTCATTTAACTAAC
Source organism: Protopterus annectens (assembly GCF_019279795.1). NCBI lineage: Eukaryota > Metazoa > Chordata > Ceratodontiformes > Protopteridae > Protopterus > Protopterus annectens. The sequence continues at coordinate 113,415,781 of NC_056727.1, read as the reverse complement.
ATGGTAGAAGTAACATAAAGTTATCATAGTTATTTTACTTTCCTAGGTAGTTTGCCTGAATGTGGATGTGCCAATAATATTGTACTGTACTGCAATATTTATTCTCCTGCTTTTAGATTGTGTTTTAATATTGTAAATATTTAGATACAAAGGGGTTTTAATACGAGGATAGTAAGTAAATTAAAAGCACACAATATATCCTGGTATTCCTAGTGAAATGGAAACTTATTTTTCTGATGTGGTTCTGAATGTTTTGTGAACTGTGCTATTTAGATATTGTGTATATATTTAAATATAGTATCTGCTAACAATAGCTAATGTTATTTGTATTCACCAATGCTGCTGTCATCACAATGTTAAATAAATTAGATTAGATAAACAATGTCAAATTTAATGCTTTAAATATAAATTAAACATATAGTGTATTATCTTGAAGTTAATAACATTATTGTTTAATAGGAGAACTGTAATTTATCTGCTTAGGTTAGATTTAAATAAGATAATTAGATATTCTAGGATAATATAACCAAATTATAGAACTAATAATATATGTGAACTATTGGAGAGGTAGAATAGTAATTTTGCATGTAATGAATATCATTTGTGTTAACTAAATAATGTGATCAAGAGCTGTAGATAGATACCAGTGTTTAGTAGGGAATGTTTTGGTTAGGTTTTATAGAGTTAGATGTAGTTATTATAGGTTTTTTGCATGTTTTTAGTGTGTTATTTTGTAAGATAAAGAACAAATATTTAGTAATGATGTACCAATAGAAGTTTATACAATGTAAAAAACCTATGTTTGTCGTGGTCCAGGGGAATAGTGGATAGGCACTGGTTAGGGATAGGACGTCAAGATTGCTTCCAGATATTACATAATGTGCTAATACATCTGAATCTAGTATTGTTTTGCAATTTTAAAATACACTTTAAAGTTTTAAAAATCTTAATATGTGGATAATAGACTCATGGAATGTTAAAGGCTTCCAGAACTTGAAAAAAAGGAAATTATTTTTTCATTTGCTCCTCCAGTCAAAAGCATGTTTTATTTTGTTACAAGAAACCCATTTGGCTAATGATCAATGGACTGCCCTTAAAAATAAGAAATGGATTAGAGAGGTGATAGCTTCAGAAGGGACAACTAATAGTGCAGGGGTGGCGATTATTATTAAAAGTCAGTACCAAGAGAAAATCCTAGATTTTAAAATGGACAAAGAGGGAAGATGGTGTTATGTGATTCTCGTATCCAAACTTTACGATAAACCGGTGATACTTCTTAACATATATGCCCCATGTACCAATCAACAAATTTTCATAACATCACTTTATTTTATCCTGAATCAATATAATAATTACTATATAATAATAGGAGGTGACTGGAATACATACCAAGACCCTAAATTAGATAAATCAAGCTCTCATAGGTCCTTTAATAACCAAGCAGTGATAGCATTACAGGAATTTAAAACAGATTTTAAATTATATGATCCATTTAAATATAATAAGAATCACATGAACGTTAATAACTTTACATTTTATTCAAGTTGTCACAAAATGTGGTCCAGGATCGACTTTTTTCTAATTTCAGACGCACTAATGTTTTTTGATCCTTATATATACATACAAGCTCGACATTTGTCGGATCATTCTAGGATCACATTAACTTTTAATAAGGACACTAGTCATAAGATATGCTTTAGAGGCTATAATTGGACATTAAATCCATATCTATTGCATAAAGAAGAGGTAATAAAAGAAGCTCAGGAGTTCTTTAATCAATTACTAGCTAATCTTTCGGAACACCGTCATCCATCTGACATAGAATGGGCAACTACCAAAGCACAAATTAGAGGAATGTTTCTCCAAAAGGCTACTTATTATAAGAAATTACAAGTGAGAGACATACAAGAATTGGAAACTAAAATTAAATTACTGGATCAGGATCTAATTGGGAATTATAGCAAACAAACTGAAACGGAGTTATTAAAATGTCAGAAGGACCTTTTTTTACTACAAAACAGTAAATTATCATTTTATGAGCAGAAAATGCTCGTAAAATATGCCAATCACATACAGACCCCTCAAAAGCACTAGCACGTATTATTAATCAATCGAAAATACCTTCTCAAATCTCTGAAATACACTTTAATAATAAAACATATACCAATACTGAAGATATCATGAGGGTATTTGAACTAATATTTTCACAAGTATATGGTGAACAACAGGAAGTTAATATAAATAAGAGTAATAATGATTTTCTGCAGAAAATTATCTTTCCGAAGATTGGTGATGAGCTTCATATGAACTTAATTAAACCAATTTCTTCAGAGGAGATAACTGATGCAATTAAGAAGTTGAAGCCATATAAAGCTCCGGGACCAGATGGATTGACCACAGAATTCTATAAAACTTTTAGTGATATATTGGGAAAAATACTTCCACAGGTATTTAACTATATAACTAACAATAAAATCACTGACCTGCACTTTAATGCTTCGAAAACTATTCTTATACCGAAAGAGAATACTGATTTACATAACCCGGATAATTATAGACCTATTTCACTTTTGAATATAGATATGAAAATTATGACATCGATTTTGGCTAATAGATTGAAGAAGGTAATTAACCTGATAATATCAGATGAACAAGCCGGTTTTATAAATGGCAGACAAACTACAGATAATACGTTATCACTTCATACACTGATTTCTTATGCCACTCACAGGAACTGTAATGCATATGCACTCATAATTGACGCACAAAAAGCTTTTGATAGAGTGAACTTAGAATGTTTGTTTGATACTTTAGCATGTTTTAATATACCACAAGAATTCATTTTAACTTTAAAAAAACTATATAATAATCCTTATACAAATCTAGTTATTAATAGGAATCTCTCAAAAAGAATTCAAATTAAGAATGGTACCCGCCAAGGGTGTCCGTTATCTCCTATATTATTCAATTTATATTTGGAACCATTATTTCTACATATCAAACAAAATATTTATCACAATGCTCCAATAATTTATGGTACGAAGATTTCCATGGCTGCTTTTATGACGATTTGAATATTTATTGCACAACACCTGTTTCAGATATTAAGAAAATATTAAAAGCTGTGGAAGACTTTGCAAAAATATCTAATTACAAAATAAATTAAAAAAAAAACAAGGTATTCCCATTAAAGACGCCTACACCCTTCTCGCTTTTACCATTGGTAGGGCAGGTAAAATCCGAAAAAAAATAAAATATTTAGGGTTGTTTTTTCAACAGATAATAGAGACTTTTACGTAAATAATGTTAAGTTAATTTGGGAACAGATAGTATCTGATTTAAAAAGATGGGATAATTTGAAACTACCAATAATGGCAAAGACCTCAATTATTAAAATGAACATACTCCCCAGAATACTATATACCTTTAGAGCTACTCAAGTTCAAATTTCTAGGAAATTCTTCAAACAACTTCATACAGAATTAGCTAGATTTGTATGGGAACCTAGAAAAGTTAGGATATCTTATGACAAACTGATGACTCCGAAAAATAGGGGGGGGTTGGAACTACCGAATTTTGAAACATATTATTTAATAATAAACGCTAACAGAATTTTAAGAATAGTTAACTTTGATAAGATCAATTCGAAATGGGCTCCTAAGTGGTTGATTTTAAATCATAAACATGTTGCTGGTCTGGGTATTAATTGTAAGGCATTACCTTTTTTAAACAAAGATACCCTTAAAATGTACGTATTGATGGAGCATATTAAAATATATATAATATCAGTACAAAGTCTGTTTAACTCACTAAATCTTTTACAATATATGATGATTTTTCAACCATTTCACAAAAATCCGAATTTGAAAATTGGTAATCAGTTGATAGACCTTAAGAAATTCCCACTTATAAGTAATTTAACCATATTTGATTTATATCCCTTTCTAGGAATCTCAATACATAACATACTAAGAGAGATGGATCTCCCTAACTCATATTTAATTATAATAAGACAGTTAATGGACTTATCAATAAGCTATTTTAGTAATAGGAATTTTAAAATTAAAGAAGAAGATTTAAACATTTGCCTAAACTTATGGCAAACCTTAACACAGGAATGTAAATATATAACAGCGTCATATAGTTTGATGAAAGAGGTGAAATACAATAACCAAATACTTTTATCGAAATACTGGAAGGAGAAATTGTTAACGATTGAGGATAGTAAAATAGTGAGAGCAATTAACTTAACCTTAAAATCAGTGTCCCTTCAAAAGTTATTATTTACTCAGTTGATGATATTTAATAATGCGTATTATACGCGTCTTACTTTACATAAATTTAACTCAAAAAACTCACCCAAATGCCCAGATTGTATAGATCAAACGGCTGACCTTTTACACATGTTCTGGAGTTGTAAATGTATTTTTAAACTCTGGAATTCTTTGAAATTCCAACTACAAAAAATGGGATATCAACAGTCTATACTTTCTTGAGAGTTTATGATTCTGCATATTCCACCAACTAATTTGGATAGATCCCAAAGGATCATACTCGTAAATATCTTTTTGTTAATGAAGTTATATATAGCTACAAATTGGCTGAACCCATCCCAGACTTCATGGGAAAATTTCAAGAGTGTAGCGATAAAACATATCTTAGCACATAAATTATTAATTAGTGATCATAAGAAAAGTGTAAATAATACAAAAATATGGGAGCAAATCTTTAACATTGTCTTAGCTTAAGGTTCCATTCCACTTTTCTCCGGGAAGTACAGACTAACTATCGAGTTGTCTATAGATAAGTATTATACTGATACTAGATTTTTAGTCTTTTTTTTTTTTTTCTCTGTAATATCTATTTAGAAGTGTATAGTTATGTATAATGACTCTATGTAACTGTTGGAAGCATTCATGTATATATTGTAAATAGGTTGTAGTATTGTATTAACATTTAGAATAAAAAGAAAAATAAATAATTATTATTGAAAAAAAATAAATAATATTAAACCCAGGTATAATGCTTTTCCAACAAACCCATTATGTAGGCATAAACATTTGAAATTGGAACAACATGGTTAGAAATATGATGAATTTGCATTTTATTCTGAAGGTAGAAGGAGGGTGTGGTTACATTAATTAAAAAAATTGGTGTCTTAATATACAAATGAAAAACAGATAAATGGGGAAGATATAGTAGTGAAAGGTTAGTTGGAAGGGATCCAGATAACCATAATTAATGCATATATTCACCCAGGCACTTTAAAGCATAGTTTAGCTGACATCCTGAAATAAAGTGTATACACACAGAAGGGCTTAACAACATGGGCAGGGGATTAGAATACTATTCTTAAGGAAAATTAGGTGTTTTCTAGCCCAAAACTAGGTACATTCCTATTCTAGGTAAATTGTTAAGAAGACTTGCTTCTGCAATCAACCTGATTTCAATAGTCGAAATGAGCAGGACCTGGTTACATCTGTTATTCACTGAGATATTGATTTTTCTCTAAAACTGATAAAATATATGTCATGATAGAGCATGCACATGTGCTTTTCCATAAAGAAATCTTTCCTATAACTTTATCACATCATGCACACTTAATAGCTAGCTTTAATCTAGGGAGTTCTCCATTAAAGATGTGAGGAGCTAACCTGAGGCTGTTTCAAAAGGAAAATCTGGAGAAGCACTTTAAGGAAACACTTGGGACTTGTTCAGACTCTTTGTAAATGACAGATTCCTACTCCCCAAATTCCTGGGAATTTATTAAACACAAAATAACCATTTTTTTTCACAAAAGGGAATGCATGGTTACAAGAAGGGTATACCCAGATCTGTCAAATCTGCATAACAATGTGTGGGAAGCTCAAATAATGGTGAGAGAATGAGCAGATAATACCCTTACCAGGTTTGAAAAGGCAAGAAAAGCATTAGATAATTAATTCCAATATAAAGTTGTTTGCCAAACAGATATTTAGAGTGAAGACTATTTGATTTTATTTCCTCAGACCAAAGGTATCTCGCAATAAGATTAAGACAACAGTCTGTTGAGAGAACTATTACTAGAATTCAAAACCCACATACAAGTTTGGAGGTTACATTAGGTACTCTATGCAGAGCAGCTGGTCCTAGACCTGCAGGTGAACAAACCCAATAGTATCTAGCTGTCTTGCATCTTCCTGTTTTAATTTCAGAACAAGGAGATAATTTAATGCAGCCATTTTCAGCAAACAAGGTAAGGACTGTATTTAACAAGAATGGATTACCTACAGTGGGGTCTATATTATATGCTCAAAGAGACTTTTCCTCGAACATATAATCATCAACACTTAAAGGGCGAATGCTCTAAAATGCAAACGGCCACATCCGCAAAATGTTTCCTCTGGAAAAAATTCACAGGGCCATACACAAAAAAACACAAACTTCAAAACCCTAATCTAGTGGGGGGCTTTGCCCCCCACACCCCCCGACATGGGGCCACACTCTCCCTAACTAAATATACCAACTCCAAGATTGCTCTACATTGGGGAAAAAGGAAATTCCCGATAATGGTCAACTGAATTTTTTCCCCAAGGAAAACATTCGAGGACGTGGCTGTCCGTGCTTTAGAGCATTCGCTCTTTAGGTGTCAATGATTATATGTTCAAAGAAAAGTCTCTTCAAGCATATAATATAGACCCCTATAGAGGTATTTCAAACAGGGGGGGTAAGTATTTATTGAGGTCTTTACTAAACTTGACATCACAGCCCTTTCTACAAACAGCATTCCATGGAAGCAAGCCAGCAACAGTGGCTGTGAAACCAAAGCCTGGCAAGGACCCTTTACAGGTAGAGTCATATAGATCTAAATAATCTTGTGCCATACTCTATAAACCTTTTATTTCATCATTAGCTAACATGATTTCTCCCTTCCTATCTGGCCTGCTTCATCCAGATGAGGTATGATTTGTTAGGGGAAGCATTATGTTAGGTTAGTTGCTAAAATATCAGTAATTATATATCATGCCTACAGGAACAGGAAACAACTGCTATTAATTTGCCTTAATGCAGAGAAAGCTTTTGACATAGAAAGTGGTATTTCACTTTGTTCGTATTTGAAGGTATGACTTTCCAGCAAACGTTATACATTGATTTGAAAATTAAAATTAAAACTAGAACTAGGTTTTCCAATCATGTAACCTTACAGAGAGGTATGACACAGGGGTGCCTGCTTTCCCCATTGTTATTTGCACTTTACTTGCAGCCACTAGCAGTCAGATTAAGATTTGTTTTATAGTCAGGATATGTTTTGAAAAATAACAATATAAGTTTATCCTTATATGCCAATAACATGTTGTTTACTTGTCTAATCCAGAGATGGAGCTGGAAACTGTGTTTTGTGAGCTAAATGCTTTTGGAGAAGTCTCTGGCTGCAAGATTAATCAGTCTAAAACAAAGGTAATTAAAATATACTTCTTACTCTCTGAACATTTGACAAACAGATTTCCTTTTTTGTATGGTCCAAATCAGTTGAAATATTCATGAGTAAAACTGACCAGTACATTACAGGACTCTGTAAATTTAACTTCTGATGCTATCTTGAAGAATATAAGAAACTGTTTTCAGTTTTGGAAAGGATTAAAGTTGGACTTTCAATAAAGGATTGTGTCAGTTAAGTGGGTTGTGCTCCCTCTAATACTATATGCTTCTCAAGGTTTGCCCTTAAACCCTAACAAAGAAATTCTACCTAAAATAAAAACAATGATTACTCATTTTTTGTGGTTAGACACTAAGCCTAGGGTCTCGTGTGATATCCTCTCACCCCCCCCCCCCGAGAGATGGATGGCCTCTCAGTACCAGAATTTGAAGGGTACATTAAAGTGGTGATACTCAAACTGTTACATGGTTTCCTCGCCATACACTAATCCAATATGGAAAAATATCCTTGTATCCCAAGTAAAGAGATTATGCACTTTTTATAAATAACTTCTCTCAAGAAGAACTACTGCTCTCCAGATCACAGAACCCATTCTCAAAAGTTGACTGTAACAATAAATTAGCGATATGAAATAACTAAAACATAGCAGTGGATATAGAAGCTATGCTCTATTTACCTAACTAATACTGGGGTGGTTTTCAAGTTATAGATTAAAATCAAACTGAAGAAATATTGAGCTTTGTAATACTGGAATGGGTTTCTGGTCAGAAATGTCATGGCAAAATGACCTTATCTGAGGGATGGGACTGAGGGATGCTGATAAATCTTGGGTGGAGAAACTGTTGCACTTCTTTTCAAAAACAAAACTAGGTACTATCACTAGATCAGAAGGGCACTCTGGGTATTATGATGGACAGAGGTTGTTATGATGGACAGTGGCTAGGAAAAGATTAATTCCTCATAAGGGACTCATTTCAAGGTTATATAATTTTCCCTCTCTTAAATTGCAAATGTTGATTGGTTATAGAATAACATGTGAGAAAGATCTTGGTGTTGATATAACATCTATTCTAAGACAAAATTTCTAAACTTTATAGATTTAAATTCTTTGGATGGCAATGTTTATGTAAATATTGTTAAATGCCAGCTAAATTGAGTTGTATTTTTCCTGACATACATCCTGACATACATCCTATATGTTGCAGAATTAATTTAGGAGAAATTGAGACATGGAGACATTTTCTGGGATTGCTTAGATTTACTGCCTTTGAAGACAGAACTTCAGAGCACTTGTGGTAAGTTATGGCCAGGGCTGATTAAGTTGACAACTCCACATTTTCTTACTGGATTACTCTAATATAAGGCTTTCTAATCAAGGTAGAAACTTGTTGCACATGGTTGTGATACTGGGTAAGAAAGTCATTATGGAATTTTCAAAGAAAGAAGGTTCTTCTCCACCAGATCTTTGGGTATTAATAAGGGAAACATGGGAGATTGAAATATAAATACAAAATATGAAGATTCATACTGCAATGCATATTAAATGGTCATTATGACCAGAACTTTTCCTGAAGGCCATTAAGCTTGTTCATGGTCCCATATAGTAGATTATCCATCCTATCTATGGAAGAAGCCCAGGGGATGTCCATGGTATACATTTTGTTTACAGATACTTTAGTTTGTCAAGGATTAAATTATTTAACTGATGATACTTGCAGTACACTAAAGTGGTAATTGGGGATGGGGTCTTTCTTTTGTTTGTTATTTGCCTGATAAATATGCTATATGTTGCCTCAACACTGTAGTATGTTAATTTTTGTTCCAAAAATGTTTTAGTTTCCTTCATACTGTATCCATATTAATTTGACAGATAAAAGTTAAAGTGTTATTAAAGCAGTATATAACTAAACAATCATTGGAAATGTACAGCAACCATCAAGGAAATTGATAAAAAGACTCGAACAGAACTATATACATCAAGTACTACAAAAAACAGTTGATAGAAAACAGAGTCATATTACTAGGTTACAAAGCGAAAATAATTCAAGCTTGACTCAAACATCCACATAATAACACCACTGAAGATTTAATTTAACTTTCTAACTATTTGTACTAGTTGGAGCAGAATATCTTTTAAGCCTGGCTTAGTCTTTTAATATATGTTCAAGGAGAAGGTATCAATATTTCTGATAACAGGAACGTTTACTCATATTCTTTGTTATAAGTTTATGTGAGGATATATATTTAATAGCCATGGTTCTGAAGCCTATCCAAGAAAGTTTAGAGTGGTCCAACCAATTTTGAGTCACATACAATTTGACTAACACAAAAAGAGTAATTAAGATATGCAGTTTTTGCTTTGATAGTTTTTGGGTAGTGATATTAAGAATAGCAAACTCATAGTCCATTTTTTCCAGTCTCACCTTAAGAGAACACCGTTTGTGCGTGTATTTACAGTTCAATAGAATATGCAGTAAATCGGCTTTGGGGAAATGAGCAGCATGGGCAATGAGAAGAGATTTTTGAGTTGAAACTATTAAGTATCACTGGAGTATAATATGCATTATTATTAATCATTAGGTGTGTATAAAAAAGATTTTTAAGTGGAGTCAGCTTCAGAGTGGATTCAATAGCTTGAAACTTCAGCTCATCTGTGAATTCCTTGTTCATTTCAGTCCAGTACTTAGAGTATAACAGAGACAATTGATACTTAATAGAGGTAATTAATTTATAGACATTGGATACCATCTTTATTGTAAGATAGAGTTTTAAGTGATGTTATCCAAGTGAGATCAGATTCATTTATATCTGGGACTATTATTATAGCAGATGAGAGCTTTCTAATTTGTCTTAGTATTATAGTATAACTTTTATGCAAGTTGAAAGCTACTCTAACTTGTTCAAGGGATTTCTCTTTATATTTGGAAATATCCCATATACTACAATATTAATAAGCGGGTATTTGTCCAAGTTTATCATATTATTATTCAATTGAATATTTGGGTTCAGGTGGCCTTGTTTAAGTTTAAAGTTTCTAGCAGATTCTGAAATACTTTGATTTTATGTTTCAGAAAGATATGTAATTTAAGCTTCCCACAGTTATCTAGTCTAAGAAAAGGAAGAGCTCTTGAATTAATGTTGGTACTTTTGGCATGTTCATATGAAATCGTAACCCATAGAGGGGTCCATTCTTTGCTTTTGGGCCTGAATTCTGAAATTTGTATAACTATATTTGAACAAATTATGTCATAATACAACTGGAAGTCTAGTAAGCCAAGACCCCATTCCCTTTGGGAATATATCAGTTTTGAACAGCTGATTCTGGATGACTTGGGATGCCAGATAAATTTGGACAGTTCCACGCTAATTTTATGGAAAAATATTTTGGGAACAATCATATTTGATGTGTTAAATTGATATAATAATTTAGGTAGAATGTTCATTATAATTATTGCAGCTTTTGACAGGAGTGATAGTTTAATTCGCCTCCATCTACGAGTGTCCTGCAGAATATTTGCCCAGGTTTTAGATAGATTATTTTGCCTCATAGATTGGTGGTTGTGTTCAAATGTTATTCCTAAGTATTTAAATTAATATTCTCTCCCAATATCAGAATCCAATAAATAATTTTTTTATTACTTAAGGGGTTTATTGGAAAGATAAGAAATTTATATTGATTTATTTCATAATTTGAGACTTTAGAAAATTTCCCAGTTTTGGATAGGATTTTATTTCAATCTTTATTTGGAAGTTCAAAATAGACATTTCGATCATCAGCAAAGGCTGATAAGGTTACCTTATTGTTCAAATTTGTAGGGATATGATGAAATGTTTTTTTGGGGATATAGATAAGAATAAGGGTTCAATATATAAATTGAAAAGGTAAGGAGATAGGGAGCAGCCCTGCCTGGTCCCATTTAAAATCCTAACACGATTTGAGATTGTTTTATTTATGTAAAGAGATGTATATGAATTATTACAGATTAGCTTTATCTTATCAATAAACTCCTTTGGAATACTATAATAAGATAGTGTTATTAAAAAATGTAAATCAAATTTATCAAAGGCATTGCACGTATCCAATACGAGGGCATGCCATGGACTTCTATTATGTTTAAGGAGTTGAATCACTGAATCTAATGTCAAAATATCATCCCTTGTATGCCTATTATTCATAAAGCCAGATTGTTCAAATGATATAATTTTAGGCAGAACTTTCTTAAGTCTCTCTGCTAACAGTGTGGACATAATTTGTATATCTACATTAATCAAAGAAATTGGCCTGTAGTTGAGATGTTTGGATTTACTGAAATTATTTTTTGGAATAAAAATTGTTTTTGAATTATTTAAATACAGGTCAGTAATACCGTGCTGTCTAATATAACTGAAAATTTTCAGGACGATGGTCAATAATTTCTGGATGAAGGTCTTGTAAAAGTCAGTTGTATACCCATCTGGACTGGGAACCTTGCTTGGTTTCAATTTATTTATTACATATATAATTTCCTGTTGCGTGAAGGGGGCTTTAAGTCATTCTTTTTGTATTTCACTAATTTTTGGGAAGTTAAGGTAATTTAGAAATTCCTCAAATTTATGTTTTGTAGCTTGGTTGTTAGATGGGCCATAAATCTTCATGTAAATCTCTTCAAAAAGATTCAGGATTTACAGATTAGTATTAAACATTTTTCCTTCATAATGTATTAAAGATATTCTGGAGGTTACCTGTTTAATATTTATTATTCTCGCTTACATTTTTGAGGGGGTTTGTGCCCATTCAGAGTATTTGGCCAAGGATTTCATTTCCTGAAATGTATATTGCTGTTAGTGCATTAGGTATAATTTTTTTTGTAATTTATTTCTTGGGAATTTATTTCTTGGGACTCTTATTTTGAATCTTGATCATTTTGATTTTTTTTCTATCTCATTTATTTCAGCTACTAATTTATCTTCCTTCTGTTTAGAGGGTCTATATTAGAATGTCCACATGGCAAAAGAGCGAATGCCCTTAAATTAACACATCTTAAGTGAAACCACTAAATATTGAATGGCCAGAACAGTGATTTTTTTCCCAGGGAAAAAAATCACTGGGCCATTGTTGGGAATTTGCTGTTTCCTCCACTGTAGTGTGATCTCAGAGTTTGTATATTTAAGTAGATGGGTGTGGAGGGGCTGAGGTGTGGGGGTGAAATCCCCACTTTATTTTGTCTATCAGTTTGTTTGTTTTTTTTTTTTTGCTGGCCCAGCAATTTTTACCCTGGGAAAAAAATCGCTGTTCTGGCCATTTGAAATTTAGTGGTTTCGCTTAAGATGTGTTGACGTAAGGGCGTTCGCTCTTTTGCCCTGTCGATGTTCTAATATAGACCCGTCTTTATATAGTTTCTTATAATATGTTGTTTTTTTTTTAAGACCCCCCTTATTCTAGCTTTACATGCTGCCCACTGGACATTGTAAAGGATATTTTACTAGACTGCTCTCTAGTTCTTCTAGGATATTTGTTATCTCCTAGACCACATCAATCTTGTACAATAAGTTAGGATTCAGAGACCAATTCCAGCCTAAAGATCTTGAACTTATTTTATTAGACCACTTAAGTTTTATTGTAATTTTGGAATGGTCTGAAAATATCTGGGTTCTGCTAAATATCTAATCTCTCCCTTCAGGAAGGTTTCTGGGATTAGAAATAAAAATCAATTCTTGATACTGGATTTATAACATTTTGAATAATAGGTAAACTTGTCTTTTAGTGGGACACTGTTGCCAAAAGAAAAAGGGTCTATAAGATTAAAGTCGGACATTAAGTCAGCTAAAGCAAGTGAAGCTGGACTATTATATGAGTTATATCTGCTGGTTCTATCGAATATCAGGTTTATTACTGCATTACAATCACCACCCAATATATATAATAGTAATCGGGGAATCTACTCAGTACATTACAGATTTCAAGAACAAAATCTTGTTGTCTTGTACATGAGCCATATAAATTAAGAAAAAGGATGGGTTTTGGGAAATGGAAATTGTTGGCTACAAAAAGGCCTTGCCTACCATTTACATCCGATTCCTGGATAATAATTGGATTGTGAAAAGATTTTTAACTAGAATTGCCACTTCCTTAGACTTAGTAAATAAATAAGTAAAACAGCAATAGAACCAGCAGAAGACCAATTATTTTAGTGTAAAAACTCTTTTAATCACTATTCATCAGAATGTCACCAGAAAAACAAAGAGCAATCATGAACTCACTACTTAAATACTAAAATCATTAAGCTGAAACCAATCAAGGCTAACAATTTACAATTAAAGTGAACCACACCACTCATCAAGTAAAAAAGAGCTTGTTAAATATATATAAAAATATATGTGTAAAACACAAGTATTATTTAATATTTATCTTTCTGTTTTTTTAAAAAAACATTTAATGTTAACTGTGTTGTTCAAACTAGGATGCATATAAGAGGCAAGTCTAAGTTCCCACTCTGCCTCTTTTTGTTCAACTACACACTTAAAATCACCACCCCTGATATCTCTGTTAACTAACTCCAGCACAGTAAATGTGAACTTCTTCCAATGTGTACACACTACAGAGTGCTTATATAATGCAATATTCATGTTTCTTGTCCTAACAGCATATACATGCTCCAAAATACATTTATGCAAACATATAGTGGACATTCCAATGTAAAAATCTGGACATCCACTGCATGCACTGGTGTGGATTACATCAGGTGTTTTTTGGTAAAATATACACACTTGAGTAATCAGAGTGTGATTACATATACTTCCTTATTAGATATACTGTTAGAACATAGTTATTTTTTGTTTAACGACAACTTTTATAGACAACTTTCAGGTGTGTCTATGGGTGCAACAGTGGGGCCTACATATGCCAACCTGGTACTTGGATGGTGGGACTTGGAAATTCTCCCACATGTTGAGTGTTATGACAAAGTTGGCTTTTATAAAAGATTTGTGGATGACCTCTTCTTCATTGTTAGGAAGGAGAGTTTCAACATGGAAAGTTTCATTGAGGCACTTAGTACTAGTACCCATTTTTTGAAATTTACACTTGGGGGCTCAGGTTTGGCAGTTCCCTTCTTGGATGTAATGTGTTTGCTAATAATGTGGTCAGTACTATCCACAGAAAAAAATATGTTTTGTAACAGTTATATACATTTTAAATGCAGCCATCCTACATTTATTAAAAGGAATATTCCCCGCGGTCAGTTTATATGGGCTTCCCAGATGACCATAGAAGATTCTTCATTTTTGGAAGAAATAGAATTCATAAAGAATTTATTTTTGGAAAGGGGATATCTGGGTGAGATGTTGGATAATGCAGCTAGTGAAACAGTGTCTAGAAAGGACATGGACTTTCCCCCAATTTTGAAAAAAGATTTTTTCAAAAAGGATGGTTGCTAACACTTGTGGTACAAGCAAACCTAGCTTTTGCTTGAACATGAGTGTGGACAATTATCAAATTCGTAAGATCATTCAAGAAAACTGGAAGGTTATTTTGGGCAACAGTGATATGGTTAAAGTAGTGGGCAATGTACCAGCTTTTGTATACAAGAAAAATCAGAATATTAAAGACATGCTGGAAACCAAGGACCGTGGTCTTTGTCACTTGGACATCGGTAGAATGGGAATGTGTGCACAGGTTGTAAAGCATGTAAGTACATACAAGTGGGTCCACATATTTTCTTGCAGCATCTAGATTATAACATTACAGTTCCAGCTAGAATAGACTAACACCGAAGGTATTGTGTACGTTGCTATGTGCAGTGGATGTCCATCATTTTACATTGGAATGTCCACTAGATGTTTGCGTAAACATATTTTGGAGCATGTATATGCTGTTAGGACAAGAAACACGAATAATGCATTATATAAGCACTCTGTACTGTGTACACATTGGAAGAAGTTCACATTTACTGTGCTGGAGTTAGTTAACAAAGACATCAGGGGTGGTGATTTTAAGTGTGTAGTTGAACAAAAAGAGGCAGAGTGGGAACTTAGACTCGCCTCTTATATGCATCCTGGTTTGAACAACACAGTTAACATTAAATGTTTTTTTAAAAAAACAGAAAGATAAATATTAAATAACACTTGTGTTTTACACATATATTTTTTATATTTATTTAATGAGCTCTTTTTTACTTGATGAGTGGTGTGACTCACTTTAATTGTATAGCCTTGGTTGGTTTCAGCTTAAGGAATGGTTTCAGCTTAAGGATTTTAGTATTTAAGCAGTGAGTTCATGGCTGCTCTTTGTTTTTCAGATGAAGTCGTTCTGACGAATAGTGATTAAAAAAGTTTTGACACTAAAATACTTGGTCTTATGATGGTTCTATTGGTGTTTTACATATTTGTTTGCCTTGGATAACACCTTTTGCTGTTTGGCTGCTGCTATTCCTGTTCCCTTAGAATAAGTGTTACACCCTGATGCCATTTTTTTCTCTTTGTCTTTGCCCCAATCATTTTTCAACGTATGTGTTTCCTGAAGAAAATGTGCATTGGCTTCAGATTTAAATGTTAAATGCATAAGTATTTTTTTCTTTTCCTTATGTAATCTTTTCATGTTCCAAGAATCAGCTATCCACATTCCTTCAGTTTTATTCCATATCATTTACATTTTATTTTAATGATTTCCTTCTAAATAGCATAATAGGTAAAATACACCAAAATAGCAGGATTGTCTTTAAAATTGTAGCAATGAACCCTTTCAGAACAACCCCATTGCCTAACCACCTAACCACCCCTTCTGAAAGAGAGTAACATACAGGGATAAGGGTCTATAAGTTTTCTTTGAAAAGTAAACAAGTATTGAACCTTAAACCTCTAACTAATAAATTATCCATAGTTTTTGAAAAAAAGTATATAAAGACCTATAAATTCCAAGATTAGCTATCCTTTAATAGTACATCATTAACTAGCAAAGCATGGACTAGAGCATCCCTTGGTGACTGTCCCTGAGGGGGGATCAGGGCAAAGTAGTTGCTGCACTTGTAGTTAGTTGGGGAGGCAAATAGGTCGCAGCAAGGCTGGCCCCAGTGGTGGAAGACCTTTGCCACTATCAGAGGATTGAGGGACCACTCGTGAGGCTGTAGAATGCACCTGCTCAGTTTGTCCACTATCACTTTAGAGCTCCCGGGAATGTCCCTTGCAATCAGAATGCGGTTGTGTGCTATCACCCATTGCTATATTCTCAAGGCCTCTCAGCATAATGGGTAAGATCTGGTGCCCCCTCATTTGTTGATATACCAGACCACTGACCTGTTGTCTGATTGGATCGCAATAGTCCCTGACGGAAGGATGGAGTGAAATGCTTGGAACACTAGAAGCATTGTCCTCAGTTCCAGGGCACTGATATGCAAAAGGGCCTCTTTCTCCGAAAAGGTGCCTTGGATTGAGTTTCCCTGACATAATCCCCCCACCCCATCAGGGAGGCATCCATAGTCACCGTGGCTATTGGTTGATGGGAGGGGGGGTGAAAGGAAAAGACCATTGTTGGGGATTTTGAGACATCCACCAGAGTAAATCTTGCTTGCATCTCTGAGTCGCAGTTATTTGAAAAGACAAAGGGTGTTGTAGAGGGTACCACTGAGTGAGAAGTAGCCATTGAAGAAGTCTCATGTGGAATCTGGCTAGGGGAACAATGATAATCAAAGCTGCCATTGACCCCAGTAGCTGAAGTACAGATCGAGTTGGGGATTTGTGGTGACAGAGCGATTGAACTTATCTTATTCTCTGAAGTTTGTGTTCGGGAAGGGATGCTGTACAATTTCTTGTGTCCAGCAGTACCCCTAAGAATTCCAAAGACTGAGTTGGGGTTGTGTTGGATTTCTCCCAGTTTATAGTGATTCCCAGGCTTCGAGCTGTTAAGAGAGTATACTGCAGGGCTTCTTCCAGTAGATGCTTGGTGGGGGCAGTAAGGAGCCAGTCATCTACATACGGAAATGCCTGGAATCCTTGAAGTCGCAAGTGAGCGATAACCACTGCCATGCATTTTGTGAACACTCTGGGGGCTGTAGAGAGACCGAAGGGCAGGGCTCGAAACTGGTAGTGACCGGCTCCTATATGGAAGGGAAGGTATCTTCTTGAGCGTTTGTCCATTTTTATGTGGTAATATGCATCTTGAAGATCTACAGAGCATATCCAATCATCTTCTTCCAGAAGAGGAAGGACAGACTGAATTGTGACCATCCGGACTTTCTCTGTTTTTACAAATTTGTTTAGTGTACTGAGATCTAGAATTGGTCTCCAGTCCTTTGTCTTTCAGGAGCGCTGATAGAGTTGGCCAGAGAAAGAATCTCTGGAACCCTGGTTTTGTGGACCTCCTCTGCCCAAAAAAGGGCATCTTCCTTTGGAGTTTCCCCCCTCTGCCTCTAGGGGGAAACTCTGCACATGCATCCCGGAAAGAACCCTGTGATTTCTTATGCCAGATCTTGCCACTCCTCTGATTTCTAGAGTAAAATCGCTGAGGGGTGGAGTGTCTGAGACCAACAGCAGACAAGGTCTTGCCATCTTGTTCGCACCATGCCAGCATATTCTTGAGTTCAGGGCCAAACAAAGAAGCAGCCTTTATAGGGGCATTCATGAAGGAAGCCTTAAAGGAGTCTGCAAAGTCACAAAGGCGCATCCAAGCATGTCGTCTGGTGACTATACCTGCACCTGCTGCTCTAGCCACCCCTTCCATTGCATGAGAAATAAGATGCATGAAAAGTTGGAAATGGACTCTAGAGTGGCTATCTGAGAAGCCACATTATCATGGACTTCATCAGAAACAGCTCCTGCCAAGGTTTTAGAGAGCTGGTTGATAAGATCTCGCTGAAGCCTGGTAAAATGTGCCAAATATTTCAAAGACCTCATGGCGAAGGTCAATGAAACAAACACATGCTTCCCTAATCTGTCAATCACCCAGGAGTCCTTGTTGGGCGGATGGACAGTTTTGCTCTCTTCTACCAAATCCTTCTTAGTAACAGCTGCCACCACCATAGCATCTACTGGGAAACCACATGACCAACGGGGGTGCTTGGTGGGGAGGCGATAATATTTTATCTGGCCTCTTAGGTATTGCTTCCATGGTATCAGGAGCCTTCCATGCATACTGCACGATGAGCAGGAAGAGCTCATTGGCAGGTGGGGTGACCCAGGAGGTAGGAAGCTGGGCACAAAAGGCCTGCAGGAATACTGTTTCCTCAGAGGAAGGATTTGAGGGCTTCCAGTCACCCCTCTGTCTAAGGACCTCAAGGATGTCATCAAAGGACACCTTATCAGAGGGTGACAGTGGGGACCCTTACCTGTCATCAAAATCCGTATCTTCAGTCAATGACTCCTCAGTGGAGTCCATGTGTTTCCTCTTACATGATGCTTTGCGGGGGTGCTTCCTCAGTGGGAGTTTCTGGAGAAAACTGCAAAGAGGCGTTCTCCTGAGAAGGAGAGACCTGAGGCTCTTGTGCCCAGTGTCCGGGAGTTGAAGCTTGTGGCAGTTGCTGCACAGAGGGAGAAGATGACTCCAACAAATGAGCTTTGCCAGCAGAGGCAAGCACCCTCTCCATGGCCTGGAAAGCTGGCTCGCCCAAGGAGGGATGGGAGCCCAGAACCGAGCACAACAACCTCGGAACCAGGGTCACACCCCTCCCCAATGAGACTGCCCACAGACCGGGAGTCTCAAGAGGTGCACCGAAGACCACAAGGATGACTCTGGTTCCAAAGTGACACCCACTATTGGAGTTGGAGGGAGGGAAGCTGCTGTCGGAGTAATAGGCTTCAAGACTTGAGTGGAAGTTTAAGGAGGAGTATACATTGGGGTATGAGGCAAAATATGCTCACCTGAATGAAGGAACATGGAATTCGATGCTTGAGAGAGACCTCTTGCCACAAGCAACTGGTCAACAAGTTGCAACACATCCTGCTCAGAAAGACTCTCAGTTGACCTCATGGAAAAGGCTGATGGTGATTCTGGCCTTTCCAGGAAGGGACTATACTGACTGCTTACAAAAGGATTCAATGAAGGGGAATATTTGGTCCTTGCTAATTCAATAGGTGCAGAGCTCGGAGCTGAGGAAGTCTGCACCGAAGAAAACAGTGTGGAAAAAGTCTGCGCTGAAGATATCAGCGCCGTGGTAGTTGAAGGTGTCTGCACTGTAAAGGCAAAGGTCTGCCCTGAAGGGCACTGTGCCATAGTAGAAAGTGTCTGCACCGGCAATAAGAACGGTGCCGAGAAGGACTGCACCGAAGTACATGTCAGTGCCAAAAAAGTCTGTGCCATGAAGTACAAAAGAGTCGGGTCAATTTTAAATAAGCGAACACTTATTCATCTACCCTAGTTCAGCAAACACTGAAAATGCCGAACATCCCAGGGAAAAAAATTGCTGCTCCACAAAAAAAAAAAAAAAAAAAAAAAAAAAAAAAATTAAAACAGTATTTAATGAAGGGGCCTTGCCCCCCACACTCTCCCCTACTTAACTATACCAACTCTGAGATCGCACCACAGTGGAGGAAACAGCAAACTCCTGAAACCAGCCCATCAATTTTTTTCTCTGAGAAAAAATTTGCTGTTCCGGGTGTTCGGGATTTTCAGTGTTCGCTGAAATAGGGTCGATGAATCAGTGTTCGCTTTTTTAAGCATTTGCTAATTTAATATAGACCCAAAGAGTCATACTTGGAGCTGAATGTGACTGCCCCAACCTGTATTGATAGTGCCATTAGGGGTCATGACAGAACTGTCAGAACCATAGTTGGCTGCACCAGGAACTCCAGTGCCGATATCGATAAAGGAGACATGGCTGTAGTCAGGATCATTTGGGGCGGTGGTGGGTCTGGAGGCGACAGGGTCACAGGTGGCAGTGCCGGAGTAGTAATTAATTTCACCTTCTTGTGAGTCGACTCCGTACAATCTCCAGGGGGAGATGAAGGGAGAGACTTTGATGAAGGATAGGAAGAACGCCATTTGCTGGGTTTAACAAGAGGAGTGTGAGCCCTCTGACCCAGAAATAACCTCAGAGGAAGGAGACTTGAGGAGACTTTTCAAAATTAACTTATTCTTCCTCTCGTTGAGAGTCCTGGTAGAGAAGCTTTTACAGATCCCACACAAAGGATCTACAGTCAAGTGAGAGACATTAAGATAGTAGACATACAAGTCATGGCCATTGGAAAGCGGTAACTTACAGCCCCAATCCTTGCACTGCTTGAAACCAATGGAACTTTTCTTATCCGACATAGCTGTTGTGGAGAAGAAGCACAGTAGCAAAAGGAAGAATAAAGGCTACCCAAGAAAAGGGTAAAGGAGAACAGGAAGGATTAACAACGATGGTAATGGAGAATTACTACAAGGTAAGAAAAGAGGGTAATAAAGGGAAAAGACTAAAGTGTGCGATAGGGTAGGAAAATATTAGAATAAACTTTTGAGAAAATTTTAGAGTAACAACAATCTATAAACTGTCAAAAAATTAGACAGCTGTGAGAGTGACTTGACACGGCTGTTCAGCAATGCGGCAAACAAGATCTGAGGTAACAGGGAGCAAAGGATTCTGGGTAGGACCTTGGCTCGAGAGTTTTTGGCTGACAAAAACTTGATATTGGCTGGCTCGGTTCCAAGGACGGAACCGATAACCCATCAGTAAGGAATGAACAAAGATTAACAACATTAGATGGTAATTTTGTGGCTGTTGCAGATTATAAATGTTTTGGTTTTATCAGTCAGCAGGTTTTTTTTGAACATCTTGAAAGTTAAGGAATTTGGCATATACATGTCTAGGTTTGTCATGGTCCTGGTTTCTGTGAAGTGCCCGATGAGCTCTTTCAATAACCATTTCTGATGTAATGGTGTCATTTTGAAGCAGGCATCTAAAGATCTGCTTGAGGGTATGGGTTAATTGTGACTGTCCATATTTTTCAGGTATGCCTCTTATTAAGATATTGTTATGTCTGCTTCTAGCTTCCAGATCAGTTATCTTTTGCTGAATTTCTGTAATCATTGTATTCTTCAGTTCTAATTCCTTCTGTAGTTTTTCAATTTTAACTTCAGTTGCATGCACTGTAGCTTCAGCTTGGTCAAGGCGCGAGACTATTTGGTTTACTAGATAATTGTTCTGAAAAGCTGTGGATAGCTGTTTGCAAAGGAAGAAGAGCTGTTTTTAACTCATCCATGTTAAACACTTGATCCAGCTTTGGTTTTACACTGGATTTCGTATTTTTTTGTTGCTGCTTGGTTGTTCATTGTCTTTTAACAACAGTTTCCTTTTCTGGTGAAACAATTAACGATAGTTTGATTTTTGTAGTTTGAGTATCCATCCCATCCATTTCACTGGACATTTTGACCAGTTGAAAACCTTTTATTCCTCTATTTCCAATGGGGTTGCAGGCCCAGTCACATGTAGTGTGGAATTCCCAACCTCTTTATATTTAAACTGTCAGTTTTTAATCTGGTAGATGAAAACGTCTTCTTTCAGCAAGTAATTAAATGCAATTTAGAACCCCAAAAAAATTTTCTGATATGTTTTTAGGTTATTAGTATTTGGCCTACAGCAAGTTTTTAAAGCAGTTACAAGGACCCACTTGGAAAGGGTGTTTACTGGATATCCACCATCTTGGAATCCCGTAGTATGTTAGTTTATACTACAGTAATTTGTCATTGCTGTTTTACTTTAAGTTATTCAATTGTGTTTTTACACTGTTAGGAATAATTGGGTTGGTTGCACTGTTAATAAAGGTTGTGTTTTTGAAAAAAAAAAACTGAATCTCCATATACAAATAAGACATGATTAAGGGATAGATTTATTACTCAACACTTATCTCATCTCTGGGATAATCTTCCTTTTCATATAAAACAGAGTGATGCTCTCACTTCCTTATAGCAAACATTGATGCCTGTATAAAATCATCTTGGGTTTGACTTGTTTTTACCCTCTTAGTGACAATAGGTACCCTATGAGGGTAGGTATTAGCAAGGTGATTATTGTCCATAGGCTTACTCTGCTTTGTAAATTCTGTGATTCTGTGAATGTATGACAGCCTATTCCAGCATGTACTGGCCTGAACTATTTGCTGCCACCTAATCTTGTGAGATTCACACTAGATGTCAGTAGTTGCTCACTTGCTCTACAAACTATTTATTGCTATGTTCCACCTTACTTGGTCTCAGCTGTTTAACATTGCTCTGATTTCCACATCAGGGCATAGCTACTAAGATGCACAGTTTATGTGCCATTTGGATATTCACATGTGCTTTACGTTGCTGTATACCCCTGCTATGCTTCATAAGCCTTAATCCTGTGCAGACTGACATAGTCATAGAGTATATTTCCTCTGACTATAAAATCAAACAAATTATTGAAAAATAAAGTCTTTGATGGCTATTTTGTAATGGAAAGTGTTAGAGGTTTCATTTATAATCTCCTTCCTCCACCAAAATGACTACTTGGCATTTATAACAACTGTAATTAGGCTAACTTGTGCCTATAGGCAGCTCCCATACTATCGCTTCCCCAAAACCTAAAGTTAAGGACAAAACATTCTTCCAAAGCTGAGACCCAAAACAAAAAGAAAGTCTTCCAAAGTTGAGGACCAACAAAACTAGTCAACCAGAGGAAAAACTGGACACAGAACAGTTGCAAAGAGAAGAAGAAATGATATTACTCATAGCTTCTTAGATAAATCCTGATATTGCACTAGTCTTATTGGCAACTACCAATTACACCCCTTAACATCTTGTGCCTGGGAAAGCCACCCCATTCTACCACTCTATTTACACATCTACTTTGAAAATAAAACATAATATGACAGCTAACAACAACAGACTTTATTAAGAACACATCTTACATATATATAGCTATGTATATATCTATAGCTCTCTCGCTCTCTCTTTATATATATATATATATATATATATATACACACACACACATACACACACACACACACACACACACACACACACACACACACACACACACACGTACACACACACACGTACACACACACACACACACACACACACACACACACACACACACACACACACACACACACACACACACATTGCAGATGATGTTTCAGTTATTTCTGTTCATGAGCTGTCAGTATATCTAGCTGACATTCAACATAACTTTTGTAATGCTGAATATTTAGAAGACATAACTACTGTGGTTATCACAGCTGATCTTGATATACTAGGAATCTCTTCATCAGTCACTCTTTTGACAGTTTGCCAGGAAACTAATTTTACGACTTCAGGACATGTATCATTCATAGGGTATCTCTTTGGAAATCACATTGGAAAGTTCTCTGAATGCTTAAGCACTTAAAGGTATCACAAACACCACTTCTTTGCCTGATAATTCACTTGAAAACATATTTGCTCCAGAAAGATTCCCGTTATTTCTTGTAATCCTTTTGTCATCAGAGGTTTGAACAATAAATTATCTTAGCTGTTCAGTTATCTTCAAAACAGCAGCTTCTGGCTGTCTCTCAATACAACTCCACAGGTTTATCACTTTATCCAATTCCAGAAAAATGTCTAGCATGCTGATTAATGCAAAACTTTGGTCTTGAGAAATTCTGTTTCAGTTTGGTTATAACCTGAGTTTGATTTTCAAGAAACAGAAAATACGTAAACAAAGGAATACTGCTTTTGAAACTATGGCAAATAAACAACTGAGCAAGTGATAAACAATTTGCAATGTAGTATTTCAATGCTCTAATAAGGCTAAGTGGCATCCCTGTTGCTTATTAAATGCAAACTGGACAAGGAATCAATTACCCAAGCATGACTTAGCAAGGCTGAATTCCGCAGTTGCTGTTTTCCACAGGAAATAAGTGGTGGTGCCAATTTAAATGAGCAGTAGGGGGGATTCCATTCTTAAGAGTTCTCCAGTCTTCATAATTCATGTTTTTTGTGGCCATAAAGTCACTGACTTGAATATGTATGCAGTTTAAACATAGAATTAATTTTCTCTCTCTCAGATTCAGTACTTCAAATAGATAGTACATGACACTCTGCTCCTGTCTCTTGTTTAAACACTACCCTTTAGTTGTACATTTTTAGATTCTCAGATAACATTTCTCACTGATTATCTTGCTTAAAATTCATGGTCACTTTCTTGCACACTGTTAATGTTGCACACTTTTTTAGAACTTAATATGCTCACAGTTATCACATTTTTATTACTTTATTCTACAAGCTATATTCATTGTGGTTGCAAAATTGCTTGTTTTATTGCATGAACATTGGCAAAACAAGTTCTATTCCCATAGCTTCTACACATTTCATTAATCATAAGATATTTCATTTTTATCATGCATATACCCATTTCCCATTCAGATCTTCTCAGTGAGACATTTTTCAGCTGATCTTGTTCCCTGTGGCTTCCACAGCTCTTTTTGTGCCACATTTACTCATTTCAACTTTTTTTTTTATTTTATATATTGTTGACTAGGTTAGTATTACTAGGCTAGTGGCCTCTTATCATGTTTCGGAAATTGCAGTAGCGATTGGATTGTTTATCTGGCCACCTGCTTTTGTTCTTCCTTTTATGTTGGGCAAACGTCGAGACCCTTCTGACATAGAATCAGTGAACATTTAAGTGAAATAAGAAATAAAAGGGTTTCCAATGCCCTTTATAAACACACTTAAACACACAAAACTGCTAAATTTACTTTTACTATAATAGATAAAATCCAAAGGAACAGGTCATGTAAAGCTGGATGGCACACTATACTAAACCAGAAAGAATCTTCTTGGATTATCATTTTGGTTTGAACCAATTGTTGGATGACTTCAATTAAGTAATCATACCTTTTGTCACACATATATATATATATATATATATATATATATATATATATATATATATATATATATATAGTAACCTGTGTCTGCCTTAAGAACACTTTTTGATGCACTGAAGAAGGCTTAAAATTTTTTAGCTGAAACCGGTTTGCTTTTATTTTTCTGTTAATGGGGTTTGCCACAATAAATTCTAAGAATTTTCATCTTCTCCTTGTGCTGGATTTCTTTTTTGGATCTACTCTTATCAGGTGAGACCTGAAGTGGTATTTTTACTACTATGGGAAATTTGTCCAAGGCATCAGGGAACTTTCCCTATTCTTTTTGATAAGTGCCTCTGTATCTTTTACATCAACCTGACCTACCACCAACTCATGCAGATGTAACCTCAGTTTTATGTCTCATCCAATGAACAACACAGTTTAGCAGTCTGCAGTGTCAGCAATCCAACCTCCTGGGGTGGGAATAGAAACCACAGCCTTCTGGTCTTCCAGCACCAAAGGCAGATGTACTACCTGTTATGTAACTGACATTGACAGTTTCAGTACAGTTTCAAATTATTCTGTTTCTTATGCAACTTTACTCAGTTCTAATTACTTTATGTGGTATTTACACTGAGAAAAATACCTTCACCCACTCAACAAAATTCAAGCACTTTGCTCAGCATTAAATCTTCATATAGAAATCTGACTCTCATCTGATCATTTCTGATACCGCAAATAATATTTTATACTAAATAATCATATAACTCACTAAATTTACAAACTTTATTTTATTTCTTTAATTCAGTAATAGAAGCATTGGTATATTCTGTAGAGCTGTGTGTCCTTTTAAAGAAGAAATAGTGCATACATGGCAATTTTTTTCTCATCTCACATTAACTCTGAAACTTTTGTCTCACCACTACAACACAATCGTACACACTCTTTCTCACTCTCTCACCTTCATGAACCTCAGATGTATTATAAACTTTCAGTGCTTCTTCAACTGCGACATAACATGCAGAAATACAGAATGTGGTATATTTTCTTACCTGTCAGGTAAACTGACCACTATCAAGAATCAATTAAATTTATTTGACCAAATCTACAGATTCCTGTTCTTAAACAAACTGCCCCAGAGATAGAAATTCCTGGAGGTTATACCTGCACTATTCTTTAAGAAAGCATGAAATGACATATTTACTATTACTAACTTGAAATAACAGGCAAAACATGAGTTATAGTGCTGCCATTTCTATCTGCTTTACATTCAGACAGTGTAGTAGTAGTAGTGTACAGTAAATGGAGCCACAAAATATACATGTGCACTTTGAATAAAGGTAATGGTGCCAACAATTTAAAGACATAAATGCATGTTTTGTACCAGCTATGCCTGACTTAGAAGTCAAAGAAATTCTTCCCAGAGCTCATTCTGTTAACACATAAGTATTTCAGCCTGTTTCACACATATACACATATGCACAATAGCTATGACAAACCAACACCATAATGTTGTCAGATTGTTTTACATGCAGACTAGACTGTGCAAAATAACCACTTTCAGATGAGATATCTCTGATGTCTGTGGTGAAGTTTCTACATCAGCAGTAGGCCTCTGTTATACTCAGTCACACATCATCATCATCCCATCTTTTCCCATTTTACATGGTGCTGGATGTTGTGTCAACTGTCTCTGTCTTTATCAATTCACACTTACACTCCTATCCTCTTCAACCATCATATCTTTCTGTCACAGTCTTCTGTCATACAATCCATCCATCTCCTGAATGGATGTCCTTGTCTCCTCTTACTTCTGTTCTACCTTTCCCAAATCTGCTTTACCAGATCACTTTTTGCTTTCCTAAACATGTTAGTAAACCATAGTATTCTGTTTTCCATGATCTTTTCAACAAATGGGACTAGTGTGGCTTCTGCTTTGATGTCTTAATTTCTTAATATATCTCACAGTGTGCATCTTATTACCTGTCTCAGGTGCTTCATCTCCCTCATTTCAAGCTTCATCAGCTGCTCTGCCTTCACTGCCTAGGTTTCTGTGCCCTGTGCTGGATGCACCAGAGTTTTGTACACCTTACCTTTCAGATTCTTTGGCACTTTTCTGTCATCCACCACCTCCTAAAACCTTCCACCAGTTGGTCCCCTTCTGCTCAATTTATCTCCCAAATATATGAAGCAGTTAAACTGCATAACTACTTTCCCTTCAATCTCAATGTTCAATTTCTTCTAATTTCCCCATTTGCATCCATGACCACTGTCTTGTCTGTACTCATTTGTATCTCATCTCTAACTTCTTTTCTGCTATTTGTTTTACAGCAAACATAGTAGTAGTCCTGCATCATGATCTGAATACAAAGCTGCTCATCTCCATCTAAATTTCCACTACTTTGCATATCCATTTATCAGTCACCCTCTCCAACATTTTCATACAGTGTGTCAGGAGTATGATACCACTGTAGTGGCTGCAGTTGTGAACAAAAGGGATATTCTCATTTGCAGCCACTGTACTGGCAACAGTTGTGATTATCCACTTTGTTCTTTTACACACTGGCACTAGAATGCTTATTCACCAGCCATTTGAGATATGCCTCTCTTTCCATACTACAGGGAATACCATCAGCAGCCATTTCCCCTAATGCACCAATATCTTGATCATATCTTCCGTGACTTTCATCTGAGTTTGATGCTATCCCTGATTCTATTTTCTTAGTGCACTTTGCATTTTTTCTAGGATGGGTTCTCATTCCCCTTTCACTGTAGCTGGTCCATGTGGCAGTACAACTTCTGTGTGGTTTTCTCCATTCAAAATCATGTAGATGCACTCTTTCATTGTGTCCTCTGGCCTGGTGAGCAGGTGTCTGCCATCTAACTTCTTTATCTTTCTGTCATTGCTTCACAACATTAAATAACTTCTTTGTTATATCTGCTTAGTCACTTTCAAAAAACTGGAAGGGTTTTTCAACCACCTTGATCTATGCCACTGCAATTGTCATATTTGCCTCTTTGTTAGTGACCAGTATTCCTTCTTAGTCCAGCCCATCTTTTCTATCTCTCACTTCTTAATGCACGCCTTCTTTCTTCTGACAGCTTCCTAGAACTTTGCATCCCACCACCAGTTTTTGTTATGTACCTTATTTCCTTACCTGGCTTAATTGTATATTTGTTTTATCATCTTCACTCATGCTATTTTGACATGTTGCTATTCCTCTTCTTCTCCACCTATGTCATCTTCTTCCTGAGGTTCTAGAGCTTCAGAGTATTTCCTTGAAATTCTGTTCTTTTAAATCTGTCAACTTCCAGGTCTTCAGCCTAGTTTCTGTTGATCTTAGAGCTTTCTTTCATGACTGGCTAAAGCCGATTGTGATCGCCAGTGGTTTATGCTGGAGACTGCCTGTTTTACTAAGATGACTTTGCAAAATCTGATTTAACTCCAGTGCTTTTTCCTTACTAGGAAGAAGTCAACCAGAGTTACATTATGACCACACTTATATGTGATTTTGTGATTGTCTCCCTTGGAAACCATGTGTTGGTAACCATTAACTCATTTGCCAGACAAAAGTATAGAATGGCCTCTTCTTTATTATTCCCGTTACCCCAACCATATGGACTCAGACACTCCTCATTTCATAAAGATATATATTTATATTGGCCTAGTACTGATTATCAAACTTTTAAAATGTCAAAATTCATATGGTCGAGAATTTTGACATTTTAAAAATTCAGAAATCTGAACTAGATTCTGTGTGTGTGTGTGTGTGTGTGTGTGTGTGTGTGTGTGTGTGTGTGTGTGTGTGTGTGTGTGTGTGTGTGTGTGTCTATATGCATATCAGCATATAACAAATTGTCATAGATGAGATTGATCAAAACATAACACATTGAACAATCTCATATATATATATGTGTGTGTGTGTGTGTTTGTGTGTGTGCGCGCGCGTATGTATGTGTGTGTGTGTGTGTGTTGTGTGTATATATATATATATATATATATATATATATATATATATATATATATATATATATATATATATATATATATATATATATATATAGTGTATATATAGCATATATATATATATATATATATATATATATATATATATATATATATATATATATAGATATAGATATGTGTGTGTGTGTAGTGCATGAACAAGTGGAAAACAAAAAAGATGGACCAGACTAAGAAGGAATACTGAGAGGCAATTTATGCCTGGCATACAAGGCATCCTCAGATCCAGCTCTGATGGACATTTTGCACATCCTCAAAATGAACAATGTCATAACCCAAAGATCCAAGGATTTAAATTTTGCTTGTGACATAAATAAGACATGTTGATGTGACAGATTTGTGTCTCAGAGGATCTCCATGCTCTGGAACAGGTTCTGCATCCAAGTGGAGCAGAGTCCATCCCTAACCTTATTTCAGCATAACCATGACCAAGGGATGGACCCCCATGTCTCTGATAGACAGAGGCAGACAGTAATGTCCAAACCAACATAACTCCCCATGTAATCTCTAGAAACGTTCTAACTACAATACCCCATCCTATTATATGCCCATGACACATGGGGACACAATTGAGCTGGATTGTAGGGCTAGGCTTATATAGGCCCTGGTGGTCATTAGCCTAGTATATAACTATGAATCTATGAACTATTTCATACATTCCCTGCATCACATGTTTAGTTCTGTAGGTTGTTCTGTCGAAACCCCAGTTCATTAAAGAATGCAGGTGTTTCTTTCATGTGATCACTATACAGTGAGGAGTGGGATTTTCTGCTTTAACTACTATTTTCTGATCTTGGAGTTGGTAATATATAATTAGCAGGGGGGTGCAGATGGGATTGCCCCAATGCAAAAAAACATTTTTTTTTTAGTTTTATGTTTGTGCTTGGTGCATATGTACCAGCATGTTGATGGATCCAGTTTCAACTGTTTGTGGTCAGTGTAGAGTATGCCATTAGTGGATCAGCAAAGTAGTGAAATATAGTTGTTTATCTATCTATATATCCATTATATATACATATAGATAGATAGATATATATATAGATAGATAAATAGATATAGACATATATAAACCAAACCTGACTGAACAAGCTAAAGCAATGACAGGGCTGTTACTTTTACATAAAAGCCTCTAAACACAGGATCCTTCACAGAAAGGCAGCTTACAGCAAATATCACAGAATGGACAGCTATCATCTTGAAAAATCATGTGGCAGAGATAAACTACCAAACATAGAAATGTCTCAAAGGAAAAAAAAAAAACAATCCAGTGAATAAATAAGTAAAACAACAGCAAACAGCAGAAAGACACACACAACTCAAATATAGTGCTAAAGCTGTGCAAAAAAAATGAAATAAAATAAAACAGATTTCAGTACTATTACACAAATTAAATATATTTTAGAGTGATAAGAGCAAAAAAATCTCAAATGTAAGTACAATACCAGAACAGGAGTAGTAAAAGGCATACAAAAAGCTAAAAAATAACTTGTTGATGAAAGTAAAAACAGAAGCCTCACTAACAGTAAATTAAGCAGTTTACAGAGGAACACAAAATCAATTAAATATAAATGCAGAAAAGATGCGCATTCTCCATAGCCACAAAACACAAATTCAGTCACACTAATGCTGAATGATGTGTAGTTAGCGGTCTAGGACATTTCACTGAATGCACATTTCACTGAAAGTCAAATTAGTGTGCAATTTTCACTAAAAGCTCAATTCACTGAAAACTCAATTCATTGAAACACATTTCACTGAAAGTTATATATGGCCTTTTCCCCACTGTAGTGCGACCCTGGAGTTAGTATATATAGTAAGGGGGTATTGCCCCCCACATCAGGGGGTGTGGGGGGCGTAGTCCCCCACATATTTTAAATATTTTGAACTATATACATGGATACTTGGCAATTCCAATATATTACTCTTTTCTGAACATAATATATACTTTAAATATGTGAGGGGCTATGCCCCCCACACCCCCTTACTATATATACTAACTCCAGGTTCACACTACTGTGGGGAAAAGGCCATATATAACTTTCAGTGAAATTCATTTCAGTGAATTGAGTTTTCAGTGAATTGTGCTTTCAGTGATTTGTGTTCAGTCATTTGAGTTTCAGTGAAATGTGCATTCAGTGAAATGTCCTAGACCCGTAGTTAGCTATAATCGCACCCTGTGCCATACCCCAGTCTGGCACTCCTTCCCCTAATAAAGAAAAAGCTGTTCTCTATAAGTAAAGACCAATACAAATGTATTTAAATTTAGCAAGCATTTGCTACAGTTTATTGCACATGTGGAGTGCTACAGTCATTTGTTTGAAAAGGCATTTATTTTACTTTTAAACTGCAGAACAATGCTTGCTACAGATTTTTGCCTCATAGGTTTGATATGGGGTGGAGACAGTGGCATTGACAAAAAGGCAGGAGTCTGAGCTTGACATGGCAAGAGTTGAGGATGTTAAGATTTGCACTGGGTGTGATGAGGATGGACAGGATTAGGAATACGTATATTAGAGGGTCAGTCCAGGTTGGAAGGTTTGGAGACAAAGCCAGAGAGGCAAGATTACGTTGGTTTGGACATGTGCTGAGGAGGGATGCAGAGTATATTGGGAAAAAGCTAAGGATGAAGCTGCCAGGAAACAGGAAAAGAGGAAGGCCTAAGATAAGGTGTATGGATGTGGTGAGAGAGGACATGCAGGCGGTTGGTGTGACAGCGCAAGATGCAGAGGACAGGAAGAAATGGAAGCAGTTGGTCTGCTGTGGCGACCCCTGACGGGAGCAGCCGAAAGAAGAAGAAATTTTGGTCTGTTCCTCATAAAAATTAAGGATTAAAGTCACTAAATAAAGACACACATTTGAGTTTCAGACTTCACATCCTTCAGAAAATGCATGCTAAACACATCATTTTATTCAAGCAACTTTCTAGGTTTGTGAGAGCAATATTTAAAATTTGTCTCTATTTTTGGGCCTTTGTCCCCCCATTATGTCAAACTGTCCAGATTTCTTGTTCTAAGAGGTTGAGAGGTATGTGTCTGACTGCAAATGCAATGTTGGCATGCACTGGAATTATGTGCTTAACAGCAAACAGGATCAATATATCACACCCACTAACACTTTACATCTGGTTTGGCTGCCCCCTTTTTCCCATCTAAGCTACGCAACTGCCCTAATGTAAGAAATAACCTTAAAGATACAGCATACAAAAGTAAAACACTGCATAAGTACAAGTGCATATTTAAATTTAAATAATTGTAAAGCACAAATAAAATTTGAACTGAAACCAAATTAAATAAAGGCAACATGGACACCTTCAACCAAACCAATGTAAGAAAAATAACAGGGAGCACTGCTGTTTTAAGTTTATGTTTATTTCAGTTCTTGGAGCTGGCACTAAAATAATTTCACTTGTGAATATTTTAAAGGCTCTCTGAGAAACAGTATGCATATTTGTAAAGCTCTGTACTGACGTTGATAGTCTCTTCATCTGGACTCATTTAACTGCCAATACTCCACTAATGATATGTCATAGTCCTATTTGCTGGCTGGCTGGATAGCGAACGCCTAAAGCTTTGAGTCACATTAAATTTAAGTGTGAGAAAAAATATTTTAATCTGAGCAATTAAAACAGCTTATTGTCTTGTTAAATAAAAATAATTGGCATTTAAAATAAAACAAACAAAAATGAAAAAGGTAAGAAAAATAATCAAGCAACCAAACAAATAAATACAAGTAATCGTACAAAATAGTTAAAGTTATCTTTCTTTCCCTTTTACAGGCATAATCAAGAAGAGAAGAAAGATCCATGATATAATAGTATACCAATAAAGTTAAGCATGTTACACAATTATACTAATACAGTAAATAATATTCCCCATGATTATTTTTCTTTAAAAAATGTACATAGTTTTATCTTTCATTAGTTACAATGCTTAAAATATCTTACAGTCAACTTCTATGCAATTAATAAACATACTTAAAGAAACATTGTAATCCCTGGATTTCATTTTTAGTAAAAGAAGAAAAAACACACAAAAAAGGGCACACAAACAAAAATATTTACAAACAACACACCATATCAAGAGATACAAACAAATCAGTTTCTAAGAAAAATAATGTCCTTTAGATTGGACATTATAGGGAAATAAAAGATTTCTCAAGGGTGGAAAGGCCATCTGCCTGCAGCATTGGGCCTCTCAACCCCAGTTTGATCCTTTAGTTCTAGTTCCCTATGATGCATACTGTGTCAGGCATTATTGCTTCCTATATACACACATATACATACAATATATATACATATATATATATATATATATATATATATATATATATGGGTCTACTACGGTTGATTGAAAACTCACTTGATTGAAATTGAAATTACTAGGACCACTTCACTGAAAGTTCACTTTACTGAAAACTCACTTGACTGAAACTCATTTTTTTGAACGTTATAAATGGCCTTTTCCCCACTGTAGTGTGACCCTGGAGTTAGTATATAAAGTAAGGGGGGTGTATATATATATATATATAAACACACACTAATATGTATTTATATATATATATATATATATATATATATATATATATATATATATATATATATCTATATAAACACACACACACATGCATATAGATAGACAGAGAAAGAGAGAGAGAAATATATGGGAAACAGCAATACCGTCTTCATGACCTTTTAACCTTTTTAGCAATCCACAGGATTCTATGTCAGTTACAACACAACCTTGGCATCTGTCACACTGAAACAGAGAAAGCATATTTTTTTTACATTGGATGCTACTTTTGACATGTTACTTTCTTGTTCCCAATAGTCACATTATGAATCAAGGGTATTTTATTATTGTTACAAAATTATCTAGGACATATGCCCCACTGAAAGCAGCCTATGATGTATCATTATATATGCCTATTACCATGATCTTATTATGCAATATACAGTACAGTATGGTATCTGATATCTATCCCGCTCACACAGGGCAAATATATTGCTTTTTCACTGAAACCAGTCTTTATTGTGTTTTACTTAGTCCTTGGTCCAATCATTCTTTCCCCCACATTCATTTTATTAAAAAAAGAGACATTACTTATCTTCTGCAAGAAACATGGGCATTTACCATTGTCCACAGACTGAATTATCTGATCTACCAGCAGCATTATTATTAATATCCCTTACAGTTCTGAGGAATAAGAAATGTAAAAAATAATCATCCATTTCTGTGGGCAGTGCATGCTGCCAGTCCTGCTCACAGTTTAGATAAGCTGGTGTTCTACCAATATTTTTAATTTTAAATTAGTATTTGAAGGAGAAAACCATCTCAACTATATAACTTTCACTTACTTTGGCATTCTCTTCACAACCAATGAGAGCTTACTGACTAGACCTGACACCTGTTGCATCTAGCAGAGAAAAACCAACAACTGAACTGTAAAATAAAAATACTACCAGGCGGAAACAAAGTGGTAAAAACGGCACGGACTGTTTATTGAAGTAAGCACTTTCGTCTGCAATAATACACAGCCTTCATCAGACAAAGTACAAAACCATGACATCCAACAAAACTTAAATACTTAAATAAAATCATTCATCATTTAACTCATAAATTAATTAACCAATTGACCAATAAAAAACCCGGTTAGTTAAACCTATACAAAATTGCGTATTTTTATAAATACAAAGCACAGTTTAAAAAACGGTAATGATAAATGGCTATTCTAACATCCATTGTAAAAGATATCCACTACCAATAAACTGCACTACAAATAAAAAACTTGTCACAAAGCATCAATTTAGAAATAGAAAATTGGAAACATTTTTTTATAGAAAAAGATAATATATATATATATATATATATATATATATATATATATATATATATATATATATATAAAATAAATAAATCCTGATCAAATGAGGACAGTCACCTCAGCTTAATTTATACATATTACATTAAATTATAAATACAATTTATATATAAAAACAATTCAATATAACATAGCACATAAACTGATATTTGCTAAACATAGTAATCAAGCCTCACTACCTAATTACTTATCTACATAAACTGATTTTATTTAAGTATTTAAGTATTGCTGGATGTCATGGTTTTGTACTTTGTCTGATGAAGGCTGTGTATTATTGCAGCCGAAAGCACTTACTTCAATAAACAGTCCGTGCCGTTTTTACCAGTTTGTTTCCACCTGGTAGTATTTTTATTTTACAGTTCAGTTGTTGGTTTTTCTCTGGTTTTTGTTTATCTCTTTGGAATGCCTGGCGGTAACATGGCGACTGGTATGCAGAACGGGCATAATAGGACTGCTACACAATTGCTCTTTTCACAAGATGAGGAGCGAGATTCTAACCTGATCAACACTTCTAATGTTACCAGCAAAGCTGACGAAGGGAACGCTTTGGGTAACTTAACTACTCTAGTCAAACTTTTATTATCTAGGGTTGACAACTTGTCACAAAAAGTGGAGCATAACACCACTAGGAACGTTTTTGGAGCCCCGGTGGATGCTAGGGGGAATACTGAACCGAATGTACTTCCTGGAGCACGTCAGGGAAATCAGTTGTTGCTTCTGCCCAGGAATAGCTCACCTGAACATTTGAATGCTGATACAAGTATTCACAGGGCTAGTGGGGAAGTTATTCAAGAACGAGGACATCAGTCACCAGTTATCTCAAATGGTGCTAATAATTTGACCATTATACCTTCCAAATCAAAGGACAGGAAGAAATGGAAGCAGTTGGTCTGTTGTGGCGACCCTGACGGGAGCAGCCGAGAAAAAGAAGAAGAAGTTTTGGTCTGTTCCTCATAAAATTAAGGATTAAAGTCACTAAATAAAGACACACATTTGAGTTTCAGACTTCACATCCTTCAGAAAATGCATGCTAAACACATCATTTTATTCAAGCAACTTTCTAGGTTTGTGAGAGCAATATTTAAAATTTGTCTCTATTTTTGGGCCTTTGTCCCCCCATTATGTCAAACTGTCCAGATTTCTTGTTCTAAGAGGTTGAGAGGTATGTGTCTGACTGCAAATGCAATGTTGGCATGCACTGGAATTATGTGCTTAACAGCAAACAGGATCAATATATCACACCCACTAACACTTTACATCTGGTTTGGCTGCCCCTTTTTCCCATCTAAGCTACGCAACTGCCCTAATGTAAGAAATAACCTTAAAGATACAGCATACAAAAGTAAAACACTGCATAAGTACAAGTGCATATTTAAATTTAAATAATTGTAAAGCACAAATAAAATTTGAACTGAAACCAAATTAAATAAAGGCAACATGGACACCTTCAACCAAACCAATGTAAGAAAAATAACAGGGAGCACTGCTGTTTTAAGTTTATGTTTATTTCAGTTCTTGGAGCTGGCACTAAAATAATTTCACTTGTGAATATTTTAAAGGCTCTCTGAGAAACAGTATGCATATTTGTAAAGCTCTGTACTGACGTTGATAGTCTCTTCATCTGGACTCATTTAACTGCCAATACTCCACTAATGATAAGTCATAGTCCTATTTGCTGGCTGTCTGGATAGCGAACGCCTAAAGCTTTGAGTAACATTAAATTTAAGTGTGAGAAAAAATATTTTAATCTGAGCAATTAAAACAGCTTATTGTCTTGTTAAATAAAAATAATTGGCATTTAAAATAAAACAAACAAAAATGAAAAAGGTAAGAAAAATAATCAAGCAACCAAACAAATAAATACAAGTAATCGTACAAAATAGTTAAAGTTATCTTTCTTTCCCTTTTACAGGCATAATCAAGAAGAGAAGAAAGATCCATGATATAATAGTATACCAATAAAGTTAAGCATGTTACACAATTATACTAATACAGTAAATAATATTCCCCATGATTATTTTTCTTTAAAAAATGTACATAGTTTTATCTTTCATTAGTTACAATGCTTAAAATATCTTACAGTCAACTTCTATGCAATTAATAAACATACTTAAAGAAACATTGTAATCCCTGGATTTCATTTTTAGTAAAAGAAGAAAAAACACACAAAAAAGGGCACACAAACAAAAATATTTACAAACAACACACCATATCAAGAGATACAAACAAATCAGTTTCTAAGAAAAATAATGTCCTTTAGATTGGACATTATAGGGAAATAAAAGATTTCTCAAGGGTGGAAAGGCCATCTGCCTGCAGCATTGGGCCTCTCAACCCCAGTTTGATCCTTTAGTTCTAGTTCCCTATGATGCATACTGTGTCAGGCATTATTGCTTCCTATATACACACATATACACACAATATATATATATATATATATATATATATATATATATATATATATATATATATATATATGGGTCTACTACGGTTGATTGAAAACTCACTTGATTGAAATTGAAATTACTAGGACCACTTCACTGAAAGTTCACTTTACTGAAAACTCACTTGACTGAAACTCATTTTTTTGAACATTATAAATGGCCTTTTCCCCACTGTAGTGTGACCCTGGAGTTAGTATATAAAGTAAGGGGGGTGTATATATATATAAACACACACTAATATGTATTTATATATATATATATATATATATATATATATATATATATATATATAAACACACACATGCATATAGATAGACAGAGAAAGAGAGAGAGAAATATATGGGAAACAGCAATACCGTCTTCATGACCTTTTAACCTTTTTAGCAATCCACAGGATTCTATGTCAGTTACAACACAACCTTGTCATCTGTCACACTGAAACAGAGAAAGCATATTTTTTTACATTGGATGCTACTTTTGACATGTTACTTTCTTGTTCCCAATAGTCACATTATGAATCAAGGGTATTTTATTATTGTTACAAAATTATCTAGGACATATGCCCCACTGAAAGCAGCCTATGATGTATCATTATATATGCCTATTATCATGATCTTATTATGCAATATACAGTACAGTATGGTATCTGATATCTATCCCGCTCACACAGGGCAAATATATTGCTTTTTCACTGAAACCAGCCTTTATTGTGTTTTACTTAGTCCTTGGTCCAATCATTCTTTCCCCCACATTCATTTTATTAAAAAAAGAGACATTACTTATCTTCTGCAAGAAACATGGGCATTTACCATTGTCCACAGACTGAATTATCTGATCTACCAGCAGCATTATTATTAATATCCCCTACAGTTCTGAGGAATAAGAAATGTAAAAAATAATCATCCATTTCTGTGGGCAGTGCATGCTGCCAGTCCTGCTCACAGTTTAGATAAGCTGGTGTTCTACCAATATTTTTAATTTTAAATTAGTATTTGAAGGAGAAAACCATCTCAACTATATAACTTTCACTTACTTTGGCATTCTCTTCACAACCAATGAGAGCTTACTGACTAGACCTGACACCTGTTGCATCTAGCAGAGAAAAACCAACAACTGAACTGTAAAATAAAAATACTACCAGGCGGAAACAAAGTGGTAAAAACAGCACGGACTGTTTATTGAAGTAAGCGCTTTCGTCTGCAATAATACACAGCCTTCATCAGACAAAGTACAAAACCATGACATCCAACAAAACTTAAATACTTAAATAAAATCATTCATCATTTAACTCATAAATTAATTAACCAATTGACCAATAAAAAACCCGGTTAGTTAAACCTATACAAAATTGCGTATTTTTATAAATACAAAGCACAGTTTAAAAAACGGTAATGATAAATGGCTATTCTAACATCCATTGTAAAAGATATCCACTACCAATAAACTGCACTACAAATAAAAAACTTGTCACAAAGCATCAA
The DNA here is from genome assembly GCF_019279795.1 of Protopterus annectens. Taxonomy (NCBI): domain Eukaryota; kingdom Metazoa; phylum Chordata; order Ceratodontiformes; family Protopteridae; genus Protopterus; species Protopterus annectens. Next base: position 113,376,772 of record NC_056727.1, on the reverse strand, counting down.
TTTAGAAATAGAAAATTGGAAAAAATTTTTTATAGAAAAAGATAATATATATATATATATATATATATATATATATATATATATATATATATATATATATATAAAATAAATAAATCCTGATCAAATGAGGACAGTCACCTCAGCTTAATTTATACATATTACATTAAATTATAAATACAATTTATATATAAAAACAATTCAATATAACATAGCACATAAACTGATATTTGCTAAACATAGTAATCAAGCCTCACTACCTAATTACTTATCTACATAAACTGATTTTATTTAAGTATTTAAGTATTGCTGGATGTCATGGTTTTGTACTTTGTCTAATGAAGGCTGTGTATTATTGCAGCCGAAAGCACTTACTTCAATAAACAGTCTGTGCCGTTTTTACCAGTTTGTTTCCACCTGGTAGTATTTTTATTTTACAGTTCAGTTGTTGGTTTTTCTCTGGTTTTTGTTTATCTCTTTGGAATGCCTGGCGGTAACACGGCGACTGGTATGCAGAACGGGCATAATAGGACTGCTACACAATTGCTCTTTTCACAAGATGAGGAGCGAGATTCTAACTTGATCAACACTTCTAATGTTACCAGCAAAGCTGACGAAGGGAACGCTTTGGGTAACTTAACTACTCTAGTCAACCTTTTATTATCTAGGGTTGACAACTTGTGACAAAAAGTGGAGCATAACACCACTAGGAACGTTTTTGGAGCCCCGGTGGATGCTAGGGGGAATACTGAACCGAATGTACTTCCTGGAGCACGTCAGGGAAATCAGTTGTTGCTTCTGCCCAGGAATAGCTCACCTGAACATTTGAATGCTGATACAAGTATTCACAGGGCTAGTGGGGAAGTTATTCAAGAACGAGGACATCAGTCACCAGTTATCTCAAATGGTGCTAATAATTTGACCATTATACCTTCCATGGCAACTTTTTCTGGGTAAAAAAGATTTTTTTGGCCCATTTATTAATCGTAACAAAAGAACTTCAGAGCAAGAAGGAGCGGTGAGTAATTTTGTGGATAAACTGAACATTTTTGATCAGAAACTGTTTAGGTGTACTTGAAGTTGCTTACCTACAGGAATGTATATCTAAAAAAGTGATTCCCAAAGGACTACGCCAATGGCGTTACCCTGCAGGGTTGGTCAATAATTCATCATACCACAAAGAATTGTTAGCCCTATTCGACACACAGGGCTTTGATTTTTTGTCATCATTAATTAATTTTTATAGTTCTGAAATTACAGTACTTAAAGATGAACATGAAGCACTGGAGACCGGTTTGTTGCAGGACAGTGATTTTCCACATTATAAATATGACTATTTAAGAACTTTTTCAAGTATAGAGGCATTATTGCTAAATTGGTCAGTAATAAAAAACGTAAGATGGATAGAGACCTCTATGACTATGAAAATAACAAAGCTTACCCCCCTCCCCCATTAATGGGACACAATTTATTTAATAGAGGGGTTGTCAATGAGCTAGCCACCCCTTCTGAAGATACTGAAAACCAAGAGCAAGTGTCAGTTCGTAGAAGCGAACGTATCCGTAATCAAGCTAATAATAATTACAATAATGGTAATAATAATAATGGCCATGGTCAAAATCAAAATCATGTACCTGACCAAAGTGACAATAATCAGGGTTTTTTCAGGGACAACAAAAGACAGGGGAACAACAATACCAGATCCAACAACAGGGGTCAAGCACAGAGGAGGAAGAGACGGAACCAATGGAGGAGATGACATTGCCTCCAATGATGGGACCTATGGTTCTTACAAGCCAAAACTGTGATTTTAAAATTTACAACTACACAGTTTTGACGGTTGATCAACCTGTTATAGACTTTTTTTCAAAAGGGCTGTCGTTTGTCTCTGATAGAAGGGGTGAACTGGATAAAACTATCATAGACTTAAAATTGTTTGTTAGGAAATTGAACACCTGCCCTTTGTAACACCTTGAGAGTTTCAAGTGTATTTAACCCGCCATTGAATTGTGTTCTAAATATGTTTGAAAAAATTTGTGAAATAGATCTAAGGGCTAGACTGAATTCTAGTGATTCTAGTAGCAAAAAGAGAAGTAACATCTCAAAAAATGAACTGGATTTTATTTCACTCTTGTATGACTGTAAGGTTAGAGTTATGAAGCCAGATAAGGGAGGGGGTCTGGTGTTTATGGATGAATTCTTATATGACAGCAAGATGTTAAACCATCTGCAGTCTGATGTATATCTGACTTCCAGTCTAAACGAGATAAATGTAGCTTATAGGAAAATTAGGGGGATTTTGGACGATTTGTTTTTGGAAGGTAGCATTGATAGTAACACCTTTCATTTCTTATCCATGCCAGCCCCCAAGATTCCCACCATATTTGGTACACCAAAAATTCACAAAAACTTGGTAGATCCCCCACTTAGACCAATAGTTGACGGGAGAGGATCTATCACTTATGCTTGTGCCAAGTATGTTGATGGGATACTTAAGCCGATGATACATGGTGAACCCCAGATTTGCAAAGATTTCTGGGATTTTTTTGAGAATCTCAGCAAAATTGAATATAATTCAGAGTATGTTTTTCTTGTAGTAGATGTAAAAGATCTTTACATGGTGATTCCCCACCAATTGGGTATAGATTGGACTAGGAATTTTATGCTGGCTAAGAGCGCCTCTTCCGTGCAGATGTATGTTGTGGAGACTCTTTTAGAATTGGTCTTATCTAATAATTTTATAGTGTTTAAGAATCAATTCTTTTTACAAAATACCGGAATAGCTATGGGTTCACCATGTGGGTGTAGCTTTTCTAACAGCATCATGGCGTTTTGGGAACATCAATTTTTGTTTAACAATGAATTGTATCAACAACATGTCACTTGGTATACCAGATACCAAGATGATATGTGTTTTATCTGGAAGGGCCCACCAGACTTGATACCTGACTTCATAGACAGTATTTCCATTATGACTAACTTTTTGGAGTTTACATATTCTATAAGCATGGATGAAATGAATTTTCTTGATGTAACAATATGTAAGGATAATGTTAACAACAAGTTTAAATCTTTGATTTATAGAAAACCAACCCACTCTAATTGTTATCTCCATTTTTCAAGTTGCCATCCCCTCCACCAAAAAAGAAGTGTGGTTAAAGGGCAGCTCGTTAGGGCTGCCAGGATGATATCAGAGGAGGCTGATTTTGTTAGTGAATGTGACAACATAGGTACAATGTTCCTGTGTAGAGGCTATCCAGCCAATCTAATAAAACAGTTACAAGACGAAGTGCAGGCCAAAATACATAATGGGCATTTTATGCCCTTGCTGGGAGATGCATTGTTGGATAGGCCATCCAAGTTAAACATGAATAGCAACATGTTGACATCATATAGTTTAAATTTTCTTTTTACATATTGTATTGATTATCAAGCCATTAGGGACATCTTGGTTAAAAATTGGAATATTATTCTAGAAGCTAGAGTGTTGGCCAAAACATTGGGCACACATCCAGTTTTTGCATATAGAAGGGGCCTTAATTTAAAAGGGATTGTTGAAAAAAGTAGGGCTACCAGCAAACAAAAAGTAGCTGGTATGCATAAATGTGGAATGTGTCCTCAATGTAAGCATGTTGCACCTGGTAACAAAATTAACATCAATAAGCTAAGTATTTCCATTAATGGAAACTATAACTGTGAATCAAGTGGAGTTGTTTATGTTGCTGTATGTGAGAAATGCCCCTCTTTTTACATCTGCAAAACTGAGAGGAAGTTAAGAAAACGAATTTATGAGCATTTGTATGCCATAGGAAGGAAGGATCTTACCAATGCACTTGCTAGGCATATTTTTGAATATCCAGAACATTGTTTTCTGTTTACTGTTGTCCATCAGGTCAACAGTGATATTAGAGGGGGGTGGCAGCTCTATTTAGAAGAGCAGGAATTGTTCTGGCAAATTAGAGCATCTGCACAGATACCCCCAGGGCTGAATGATGTTGCTTCCATTAAGTGTATTTTAAAATTAAAAGCTTTATGTAGATAAGTAATTAGGTAGTGAGGCTTGATTACTATGTTTAGCAAAATATCAGTTTATGTGCTATGTTATATTGAATTGTTTTTATATATAAATTGTATTTATAATTTAATGTAATATGTATAAATTAAGCTGAATTCAAGCTGGCAATGTTTAGGTGACTGTCCACATTTGATCAGGATTTATTTATTTAATATATATATATATATATATATATATATATATATATATATATATATATATTATCTTTTTCTATAAAATTTTTTTCCCAATTTTCTATTTCTAAATTGATGCTTTGTGACAAGTTTTTTATTTGTAGTGCAGTTTATTGGTAGTGGATATCTTTTACAATGGATGTTAGAATAGCCATTTATCATTACCATTTTTTAAACTGCTTTGTATTTATAAAAATGCGCAATTTTATATAGGTTTAACTAACCAGGTTTTTTATTGGTCAATTGGTTAATTAATTTATGAGTTAAATGATGAATGATTTTATTTAAGTATTTAAGTATTGTTGGATGTCATGGTTTTGTACTTTGTCTGATGAAGGCTGTGTATTATTGCAGCTGAAAGCGCTTACTTCAATAAACAGTCCGTGCCGTTTTTACCAGTTTGTTTCTGCCTGGTAGTATTTTTATTTTACCTGTTGCATCTAAGCAACTGATGACATTGTTTATACCATATAGTAAAATACCATGGCTTGACTAGCCATGACCTGGGACCTGATACTATGATGCAGGGAGTGAAAGGAGGTATTATACTAATTAGTAAAAACCTGTCTGATATTCTGATATCCAGGATTTGGTAGGATTATTTTAATTATAAAGGGTAATTATTTAATTAATGTACTAACTGCAGACATGAAATAACAAATTTGAACTGATTTTTGAGGGAAAAAACCCAAAACAGATGACTTAGCCATTCTGCAGGAATGTTTGTCTCAAATAAATAACTGTTTTCAAAATCATGGTCTGAAACTAAATGCCAAAAAAAGGCATTACTATAGCCTTTGAGAAGTCATCTACCCCAGGGATCTACCACACTGACAATATGCTCCTAAAAGTTGACCCAGTTGTTTGGGATTTGGAAACTTATATGGACAGTGACCAAACTGTTGACCAGCATGTGTCTATTATTGTAAGAAAGTCCTTCTACAATGCACAGCTTATAAACAAAGGGATTGTGTCTAGACCTAGGGATGTCTTTACTCCCCTTTACTCCGCCTCATTAGGCCAGTCATTGAATATAATGACCCCTTTGGCAGATATATGTCCAGACACATGCAACAAATGAAATGCCCACAGAGATACTTTACTAAAACAATACAAGGCCTAAACAACATGTCCTACATGTACCATCTCAAAACCCTGTTACTATACTCAGTATCCAACAGACTGCTAAAAGGTGACCTGTGTCAGGCATACAAGGCATCCTCCAACCCATTACTGTTGTTTATACTGCACATTAACAAGTCAAAAGGCATCATAAATGCTCAGTCTAGGGATCTAAACCTCTTCTGCAACATATGTTTTGAATGGACACGTACATTTCTCAGAAGATACCACTGCTATGGAATAGACTCCCTTTTCACATAAAACAAAGTTCATTCCTGTCCATTTTCAAGAACAAATTAGACGTATAGATGGGAAACAGAAAATGTACCCCATTACTATCCCCTGTACTACCAATGGACAGATGAAGCTTCTAAATGCTTTATCTCATGCATGGGTTCCCTCAAATTATCTATGGTATTAACCCAGTTATTTTCATTAGGGGCAATATGTAATTATCAACCATGGGAAAGGCCAGTCTATAACCAAATAGGATAGGTTATTTTGACCACAAAAAGGGAAACTGGCTATGCTTAAAATGGCTCACAAGGGCAACTACCCTAGTACTTAACGATGAATCTATTAAAGTACTGTGTAATTTTAACATTATTTTTATTAAAAAAAAAAAGAAAAAGAAAAACAAATATAGTCAATTAGCTTTCTTGGAAGACTATGAAAAGAAAAATTAGTACTCATTCAGAAATGGTTAAGATATAAATCCAATCTTCTACTTCCTCTCCATTCTATAAATGTTTCTTAAATGTGGGTCCTATAACTAGGATTTCATACATATAAATTACAGTATGCAGCACTCTTTTATAAAAAATTTTCATCAGTCCTCTGAAATACAGCAGGTATAGATGACAATCCAGAGTGCAATGGTAGCATGCAGATACACTTTATCTGCATTTATGATTATTTCTTTTGACTGATCACCTGAAATAATTTGTTTGTAAGCATGATTCAGATCTAATTTTGAAAACTTTATGCCCACTACTAACAATGCTGAACAGTCTTCCTCCTATAGCAAGGGCACTAATTCTAAGAAGTTATTTGCTTAACTCATTAATACCTCTGAGCTGTGGAATGCCTCATCTGTAGCAACCTACACACATCTTTACATTCCAGAGTACTGTCTGAAAAAACAAGTTAAAAGTACAAAACCAAACAAATGCAAATATCTTATGAACAATAAACGCTATGAAGTGGTACAAACAGCAATGTCCAAACACAAATGCCAAGAGGTCCAGCAAGACAAACAACGTTCTCAGTAGAAAAACCACTTTAATGTGAGGAGCAAAGCTTTCGGATAAAATCCTTTATCAATACTGAAAATACAAATGCAAATGCAGAGTATGTATAGGTCTAAAAAAGTCATATGACCGGCAGCCAAGAAGTCACATGACCCAAACATTAAAAGAAAACATGTAGAAATAAATAAATATGCAAAGCTAAAAAATGCAACAGCATAATGCATACATGAAAACAAAAAACATTTAAAAAAGGAAGAATGTATATTTTTTAAAAAAGGAAGAATGTATATTTTTAAAAAAAGCAAAGTTTTAACCTAAAAATCACATGTACAATCTTATACATAAAGAGAAAATCTCATAATCTAGATCTACTCATTCTGACCAAAATAGGTTTAAGGCTGACAGTACTATTCAAACCAGGGGGTGAGTCACCCATCAATCTAATTATCCAGTTGTATTCTTTAATTTCTAATTTGTTATTGATATCACCACCTCTGGGTGAGGGTGAAACATGGTCTATAGCTTTAAATTTAAATACATGCTGTTCACCAAAACATAGCCTGTGTTTATATAAAGCATTAGTGTCCACACATCTTGGATTTCAGACTTGTGTTCTGTGATCCTATCTTTAAGTTTACGGTGGTTTTACCCACATAGAAAGAGTTGCATAATACACAGGTAGCAAGGTAAAACCTTGGGTGGTGACACAAGTAGCAGTTACATTGAACCTAAACAGCCTCTTACTGACTGGGTGTTCAAAGATACCTAAATGTTCATCATCAATGTCATCACAGCACGAGCAGTTATAACATTCGCAGCCCATAATGCTGGATGGATGTGTTGTGATATTTGTAGGAAAATCTTTGTAACAGAGGACACTCTTGAGGGTTCTCATGTTACGATATGCAAAAATGGGACATTGCCCAGCATTGCTTTTAACTCTTCAGATGCCATCAAGATTAGCCAATTCTTATGGATAATACGCTTAATACATGGTGTTTTGTACTAAGCAGTGAAATATCTTACTTTCATCTCATTCTGGATGGACACATTGGGCAAGCCAACAGCTTGTGTTTCTATGGTGTCATTTAACATAACAGGGGCCACCCTCGACTTTCTTTCCTCTAGCACATTTAGTTTCTCATTATTTAAGGTAGTAGCATCATAACCACTGTTAGTGAAAACAGCAATGTCACCAGCCAAACATTTTCTTTATAGTGATATCACTTAGTACATACTCAATATTTACCTTAATAATATATTAATAATATAATATATTATAATAAACAAAATCCAGAATTATACTTGGTAACCATTTGAAATGTTGGGACCTGCTACAGCAAGTCCCAAAACATGGAGAGTGAATGGCCAAAATATTGGCCTTACATATACTAAATCTGAGATGCCATTTCCCGGAATATTCCCTTTTATGCGAGGTATGGCCATCTTGGAGTTGATATGTATATATGCTTGGGGTGTGGGAATGTGGGGGGAGGGAGCTTTCCCCGCTACCAAAAGAAGTTTGAAGAAGAAGACCAATTTTCGAGATTCATTCTTCTCCGGGTTTTTGGGGTTTTTTTCAGCTTTTTATCACTTGGTATTTTGAGTGACAACTTTTCAATATGGAGTCCTGCATTTCTCTCTAAAGTGTCACAAACAACTTTTCATTCCTTGAAAACTGCACAGTCTAGACATATAGTGTCATAACACTGTTGTTCAGCCAGAAATGGACTTTCACAGCAAGATTCTTTTCTGAGCATTTGTTTATTGAGCAATATACAGAAATATAAAATAAACCAAAAAATGTCCACAGACCATGGAAATAAATCAGACAACTTTTAATAAACTAGGCTTTCTATAGTTATGTCAAGAATCTAAATGGCAATGCTCAGATATGCTTTGAGCTACAACAGAATGGCATTAAATATACTAATCCCAAGGATATTGCCAGTATCCTGGCAGATCGATTTAGTGCCAACTTCACCCCCCTCTCACCCCTTAAAGGGCCCATTTCAATATCAGAAGATTGCCAAATTCTGGTAATCATGGCCACACAGGTAGAAACCGCACTCTCCAAAGCTACGAATACAGCATCCATGGGACCAGATGACATCCTGGGCTGTATACTACATGAACTACAAAATGAACTGACACCTCACCTAAGTGTCATGTTTAATCATAGCCTCATCTCAGGCTTCGTGCCCACTGAGTGGTGCACAGCTACAGTTATCCCACTCCACAAGGGGGGATCTACCTTGGATCCTGGGAACTAACGTACCATCAGTCTGATGAGCCTAATCCTCAAAGGCATGGAACGCATTATCATGGAACTTATAAACAAAGACATTGGCAACCTTCAAACACTGGACTTCACCCAGTTTGGGCTCGTAAAGGGATGATCTTGTCTCCTGAACCGGATTGACTCCTTTGAATTAGTCTCCAGAGCTGTGGACGAGGGTAAGGTGGTCCACACAGCCTATCTGGACCTCGCCAAGGCCTTTGACACCATCCCCCACTCTGGAATCATAGATAAACTTACTAAGCTGGGCAAAAATCCCTACATTACTCGATGGGTTGCCAACTGGCTTGCTGACAGAACTCAGACTGTAAAAGTAGCTGACTCCAAATCCAACTCCAGATAAGTGACAAGTGGAGTACCTCAGGGTTCAGACCTGGGACTGCTCTTGCTTGGCATCTACTTCTCTGAAGTACAGGCCAACACGAAGGGACTCTGGCTAACAAAGTTCGCAGATGACTGCAGACTGGGAGCCATTATTGAATCCCCAAATTATGTGGATATTCTAGAAAAGGGCCTTACAGAAACAGATGCCTGGTGCTAGAGCCATGGGCTCAAGCTTAATGCCAAGAAATGTCTAGTTATCCCCTTTGGGAAAAAACATGTACCCATGAATTACCACATAGGTGGCAGTACACTAAACACCGAAAGTGTGATGAGAGACTTAGGGACACAGGTGGACAGTGGTCTCACCTTCGATAACCACATCACCACAACAGTCAGGAAATCCTTCTATGTGGCACACCTCATCACTAAGGACTTTTCATCCAGAAAAAAGGAGGTCATTGTCCCACTGTACTCATCCCTCATTAGACCCATTATAGAGTACAACACCCCATTTGTTATGTACCTCACAAGACATCTGAAACAGCTGGAAAGGCACCAGAAATACCTCACTAAAAGAATCACAGGCCTAAAGCAGATGCCCTATGCTGACCATCTAAAAAAACTCCAGCTATACTCTGTGGCATATCTTCTACTCAGAGGCGATCTCTGCTTAACATACAAGGCCATGTCAAACTCTGAGCTGTTGGACATGCTCCACTTAAAGAAATCCCAATCCCTCAGAGCCGCATGCTGCAGGGATCTAAGCCTTGTCATCACAATGAACAAAACAAGCTGGAGGGATAGGTTCCTGACCCCGAGACTCCCCATAATCTGGAATAGACTGCTCATACATGTCAAGCAGAGCGCCTCCTTGGCCCTCTTCAAAAGGAACCTTCACGATTGGATGGGAGATAGGAAATTCACCCCGGAGATCACGTCAGTTGCCCTGCTAGACAGGGGTTGGAAGTAAATATTGTGGGAAGAAATATCCAGGGAATTGTTATGGCTAGGCTTGTATAGGCCCTAGGGCCAATAACCTAGTACCAACCTATGAACCTATAATGCAAGTTCCTTTGTTCCAAATCTTCAGGACTTCTTCAGACATATAACAACACACCCTAATATCTATTTTAAATAAAACACTGATCATGTGATCATAATTAAATTCAGTCAATCAAAAACATTTGACCTGCCAAAAAATACTACTGAGAATACATAAATATACATATTAAAAAACATAACATCAAAAAGGCAGTATCAAAAATCTTTAACAATTAAGATTTAAAATTTAACATTTAAAACCAATACCATTGTTAAGATAATACAAAAAAGTATATCAAAAAACAAATCCCCCTTCATCTTCTTGCAGCCCTCAACTTCAGCAATGGAGCAATCAAAATCTAATTATTCAGTCCTACCCATGTGCAAGAACTGAAATAGAACTGCCAAAACAATTCACATTTTTTTAACATCAGCTCCCACCGGCTTATGTTTCACTTTTTCCACAACCGTAAACCTAAATCTGTGATAGTCATTAGTAGTCTTACCTTTCCTGATGTCATACATATGTTTATATACTCTCTCCCGAAGTTTACTTTCAGTTTTCCTAATTTAATAACAATGACATGACTGGCATAAAGCAATGAATACAAAGCCAGCACTTTTACAGTTATATTTTCCCTTCAGGAGAAATGTTTTATCCTTTAATGTACATCTGTCACCTTCCAAAATATACCTACAACAACTACACCTCCCACATTTAGTCATCCTGGAGGAACCCCTACAAACCACTCTAACCTGCTCAAAAATATCTTTGAAGTTCATACCCCTTCTATAAACAATAAGTGGTTTATCAGCAGTTTTATTTTTCATGTATGAGTCCTCACACAATACTTTCCAGATTTAGGTTTACAGTTGTGGAAAAAGTGGAACATAATCCTAGAGGGGGCCCATGGGAGTTGTTAGAAAAACGTGAATTGTTTTGGCAGTTATATTTCAATTCTTATAGATGGCCAGGACTGAACAGTCATGTTTCGATTTCTCCATTGCTGAAATTGAGAGGTCTAAGAAGATGAAGGGGTATTTGTTTTTTAATGTACTTTTTGTATTATCTTAACAATGGTATTGGTTTTAAATTTTAAATTTCAATTCTTAATTGTTAAAGATTTTTGATACTGCCTTTTTCATGTTATGTTTTTAATATGTATATTTATTTATGTATTCTCCTTAGGATTTTTTGGTAGGTCACATGTTTTTGATTGACTGAATTTAATTGTGGTTACATGATCAATGTTTTATTTAAATAAATATCAGGGTGTGTTCTTACATGTCTGATGAAGTTCTGAAGATTCAGAATAAAAGTGGTTACATTATAGTTTATTCTTGAATTGTTTTAAATGATACTAAACAGTTGTTAGTGTTATATAGGGATTGTCTTTTAATTGACCTCAGTCAGAAGTGTTTATTTGTAATCCTGGACATTTGTTCATTATTTACTGTAATACCAAATGTCATAGCGTTAAAGTATTTTAAGGAGTTTCTTATGAAATGTAGTAATTGTAGTCCAGTGAGAATTTACTTATTGTGTTGATTTGTAGAGACTATATTAGAGAATAATGTTTTCATGTTTACCAAGAAATACTATCATCAAAAAATAGGTGTGGCTATGGGGGCTCACTGTGCGAACAGTTACACTAATGCTGTATTAGCACAGTGGGAATCCCTATATGTATTAGCTAACAATGAATTTCTCTCAAATATAAAATTTTATCAGAGATTTGTTGATGATGTGTTTATTCTTCCGTCAGGTGAAGTGAACTATTTGTATAAGTTTATAGAGTATCTGCATGGGACTACTTCTTTTTTGAAGTTCTCTGTGAAGTTTTCAGACACCAGTATCGATTATATGGATATAAAATTGGAGAAGAATGATTTACATGACATTATAACAACTAGGTATAGGAAAGAATGCCATAAGAAAAAGAAGTTATGTCTTACAATAACATTCCAGCTGTGTTGTTGATCTTCGTTCATTAATTACTGATGGGTTATCGGTTCTGTCCTTGGAACCGAGCCGGCCAATATCAAGCTCGCGTCAGGCAAAAACTCTCAAGCCAAGGTCCTACCCAGAATGCTCTGCTCCACATTACCTCAGATCAAGTTTACAAGTGGATAGATAAAAGTAGAGGCTACCTCTGGTCATAGCAGACCTACAAGAAAGGAATACATGAGATCAACCAAGGACCTCCAGATGGGGGATGGAGGGTGGGAAGTAATGAATGAACGAAACTCAACAACACAGATGGAAAGTTATGGTAAGGCATAACTTCTTTATCTGATGTTGTTAATCTTTGTTTATTCCTTACTGATGGGACAGAGTCCCCAGCTACCTGTATTCCTGGGTGGCCCTCACGGAAGGACATTCCTAAGCACCATGGAGCCAAAGGAAGCTCTACCTCTGGAGGCCAATCCAATTTGTAATGAAGAATAAAGGTATGAGGTTTGGCCCAAGTTGCGGATGAGCAAATATCATTGAGGGAAGCCTTAGCATGGAAAGCTGCTGAAGTTGTCATAGATCTTGTAGAATGTGTTTTGACTCTATGAGGCAAGGTGAGATTGTTTTTGTTGTAGATAAAGGTTATACAATTTCTCAACTATGAAGCCAATGTAACTTTTGATACAGGATGACCCTGTTTAGGACTAGAACAAAACAGAAACAGTTGGTCTGATTTATGGGTAGATTTTGTTCTGCCCAGATAAAATCATAATTGCCTATGAGCATCCAAGGAGTGCAGGCAATACTCTACATTGTTAGAATGGCTAGGAAAGAACACTGGAAGGTCAATAGACTGAGTAATAGATCACTCTGACACCACTTTTGGTAAAAACGTAGAAGTAGTTCTCAGTGATACCCTATCCTTATGGAAGATAAGATAGGGTGGTTTGATGCATAAGGCCTGGAGTTCTGACAATTACCTGGCCAATGTGATTGCAAATAAAAACAAAGTTTTCCAACAAAGATATTTTACATCACATGAAGAAGCGGGTTCAAAGGGGGGAGATGTTAGAGCTTGCAGAACCAAAGCCAAATCCCAATGTTGTACGGGTTCTCTAAAGGGAGGTTTTAGGTGGATAACCCCTTTCAAGAAAGTCTTACAGAGTCTGTGTGACATAAGTGAAGAATCTTGAAAACCAATATGAAAATATGAGATGTCAGCTAAATGTACATGGATAGTAGAGGCAGACACCCCAGAGTGGAAAAGATGTGATAAGTAATCTAATACCACGAGACTGGGGCTGACAAGGGGTCTAATTATTTTTTTTATGCCCATAGAGAGAACCTTTTCCATTTGTTAAAATAGATTAGTCTGGTGGAAGATTTACGAGATGCAATAAGAATAGTGGGCACAGGGGATGAAAGGTTTTCATGCCTAGCAATCACTGGAAGTGGAGAAACCAGTTTCAGGGTTGTTAGATTGGGGTGAATCAGACCCTGTGGATGGGAGATCAATGTGGGGGATGGACTGAGGATCCACAGTTGATCTAGCAGGTGAGGCCAGAGGAAGGGAAACCAGAATTGTCGAGGCCAATATGGAGCAATGAGGATCACTTTGCTTTTCAACTATCGTGCTTTCTTTGAAATTGGGATATGAGGGGGAGAGGAGGATAAGCATAAAGAAGACCCAAGGGCCAAGCATGGACTAGAGCATCCCTTGGTGACTCTCCCCGAGGGGGATCAGGGAAAAGTAGTTGCTGCACTTGTAGTTGGTTGGGGAGGGCAAATAGGTCGCAGCAAGGTTGGCCCCAGCAGTTGAAGACTTTTGCCGCTATCAGAGGATTGAGGGAACATTTATGAGGCTGTAGAATGCATCTGTTCAATTTGTCCTCTATCACATTGGAGCTCCCGGGAATGTGTGTTGCAATCAGAAAGTGGTTGTAAACTATCTCCCATTGCCATCTTGTCAAGGCCTCTCGGCATAATGGGTAAGATCTGGTGTCCCCTTGTTTGTTGATGTACCAGACCACTGACATGTTGTCTGATAGGATCGCAACAGTCCCTGATGGAAGGATGGAGTGAAATAGTTGCAACGCTAGAAGTATCACCCTCAGTTCCAGGGCACTGATAAGCAAAAGGGCCTCTGTCTCCAACCAGGTGCCTTGGACCAAGTTTCCCTGACATAGCCCCCCCCACACTCCATCAGGGAGGTGTCCGTGGTCACCGTGGCTATCAGTTGATGGGGGTTGAAAGGGTGAGGCCATTCTTGGGGATTTCGAGACATCCACCAGAGTAAATCTTGCTTGCATCTCTGAGTTACACTTATCTAAAAAGACAAGGGATGTTGTAGAGGGTACCATTGAGTTAGAAGCAGCCATTGAAGAGCCTCATATGAAATCTGGCTAGAGGAACAATGGTAATCGAGGTTGCCATTGACCCCAATAGCTGGAGTATAGATCGAGCTGGGGATTTGTGATGACAGAGCAGCGGTTGAACTTGTTGTCTTATTCTCTGAAATCTGTTTTCTGGAAGGGATGCTGTGCAATTTCTCGTGTCCAACAGTACCTTTATAAATTCTAAAGACTGAGTTGGGGTTTTGTTGGATTTCTCCCAATTTATAGTGATCCCCACGCTTCGAGCTGTTAAGCAGTATACTGCTGGGCTTCTTCCAGTAGATGCTTGGTAGGGGCAGTGAGGAGCCAGTCGTGTAGATATGGAAATGCCTGGAATCCTTGAAGTCACAAGTGAGTGATAACCACTGCCATGCATTTTATGAACACTCTGGGGGCTGTAGAGAGACCGAAGTGTGGGGCTCAAAACTGGTAGTGACTGGCTCTTGCACAGAAGCAGAGGTATCTTCTTAAGCATTTGTCCATTTTTATGTGGTAATACACATCTTGAAGATCTACAGAGCACATCCAATCATCTTCTTCCAGAAGAGGAGGGATAGATTGAACCGTGACCATCCGTAATTTCTCTGTTTTTACAAATTTGTTTACTGTACTGAGATCCAGAATTGGTCTCCAGTCCCCTGTCTTTTTTTGGCACTAAAAAGAACCTTGAGTAAAAACTGGAGCCTATCTGGTCTGGGGTGACCATCTGGATGACTCTTTTTTGTAGCAGCTTTGGATTTTGTATGCTGTGGTTTCCCTTTGATTGGGTGGAACATCGGGTAACACTCTTGATGAGACTGGGCAAAGATGAAAGGGGATGTGATAGCCTCTGGATATAATCCATTGTACCCAAGAGTCGGTTGTTATCTTTTGCCAGGCAGCGGGGTACATGGAG
The DNA here is from genome assembly GCF_019279795.1 of Protopterus annectens. Lineage (NCBI taxonomy): Eukaryota > Metazoa > Chordata > Ceratodontiformes > Protopteridae > Protopterus > Protopterus annectens. The sequence goes on along the minus strand of NC_056727.1, from coordinate 113,361,249 downwards.
AAATGACCCTCGTCCGCTTCCAGAGGTGAGCAGTCGGGCAATGATTCAGGAGTGCTGATAGGGTTGGCCAGAGAAAGAATCTCGGGAACCCCAGTTTCATGGACTTCCTCTGCCTCGAAAGGGGCATCTTCCATTGGAGTTTCCCCCTCTGCCTCTAGGGGAGAACTCGGCATGTGCATCCTGGAAAGAACCCTGAGATTTCTTGTGACAAATCTTTCCACTCCCCTGATTTCTGGAATAGAATCGCTGAGGAGTGGAGTGTCTGACTGCCATGGCAGACAGGGTCTTGCCATCTTGTTCACACCATGCCAGCGTATCCTTGACTTTAGGGCCAAACAAAGAAACAGCCTCTATGGGGGCATTGATGAAGGAGGCCTAAAAGGAGTCTGCAAAGTCACAAAGGCCCCTCCAAGCATGACGTCTGGTGACTATACATGTGCCTGGTGCTCTAGCCGCCCCTTCCATTGGGTGAGAAATAAGATGCATGGAAGAGTTGGAAATGGACTCTAGGGTGGCTATTTGAGAAGTCACATTATCACGGACTTCATCAGAAACAGCTCCTGCCAAGGTTTCAGAGAGTTGGTTGATAAGATCTCACTGAAGTCTGGTAAAATGTGCCAAATAATTCTAAGATCTTACAGCAAAGGTCGATGAAGCAAACGCATGCTTCCCTAATCTGTCAATCGCCCGGGACTCCTTGTTGGGTGGATACAAAGTTTGGCTGTATTCTGCCGAATTCTTCTTAGTAGCAGCTTGCCACCACCATAGCATCTACTGGAATACCTTGTGACCAATGGGGGTTCTCAGCTGGGGGGTGATAATATTTTATCTGGTCTCTTAGGTATCACTTCCATGATGTCAGGAGCCTTCCATGCACACTGTACGATGAGCTGGATGAGCTCATCGGCAGGTGGGGTGACCCAAGAGGTAGGGGGCCAGGCATGAAAAGCCTGCAGGAATATGGATTCCTCAGAGGAAGGATTAGAAGGCTTCTAGTCACCCCTCTGTCTAAGGATCTCGAGGATGTCACCAAGGACACCTCATCAGAGGGTGACCGTGGGGACCCTTTCCAGTCATCAAAATCCGTATCTTCAGTGGAGTCCATGTACTTCCTCTTACACAATGCTTTGCGGGGTACTTCCTCAGTGCAAAGTTCTGGGGAAGACTGCAAAGAGGGGGTCTCTTGAGGAGGAGAAACTTGAGGCTCTTGTGCCCGGTGTCTGGCAGTTGAAGCTTGTGGCAGTTGCATCACAGAGGGGGGAGATGACTCCGACAAATGAACTTTGCTAGAGGAGGCAAGCGCTGTCTCCATGGCCTGGAAGGCTGGCTCACCCAAGGAGGGATGGGAGCCCTGAACAGAGTATGACAACCTTGGACCCGGGGTCACACCCCGCCCCGACGAGCCTGCTCCCAGACCAGGAGTTTCAAGAGGACCGTGAACTGTAAGACAGAGAGCATCCCTGGAAGGTGCCATAGAAAAAAATCGGCAAGGAGTCAAGAATGCCCTCCCCAATGGCACAGCCACTGGCCTGAGAAGAGACCGATGCCCAGTGCACCAAAGGCCACAAGGACGACTCTGGTTCCAAAAGTGAGATCCACTATTGGAGTCGGAGGGAAGGAAGCTGCTGTCAGAGTAATAGGCTTCAAGACTTGAGTGGAGGTCAAAGGAGGAGTATATGTTGGGGTTTGAGGAGACATACATTCACCTGAATGAGGGAATGTGGACTTCAATTGTTGAGAAAGACTTCTGGCCAGAAGCAACTGGTCAACAAGCTGCAACACAACCTGTTCAGAAAGACTCTTGGTTGACCTCATGTAGAAAGCTGATGGCAATTCTGGCCTTTCCAGGAAAGGACTATACTGACTGCTAGCAAAAGGATCCAGTGAAGGGGAATATTTGGTCCTTGCTAATTCAATAGGTGCAGAGCTCAGATCCAAGGAAGTCTGCACTGAAGAAAACAGTGTGGAAAAAGTCTGCGCCGAAGACGTCAGTGCCGTAGTACTTGAAGGTGTCTGCACCATAAAGGCAAAAGTCTGCCCCGAAGGGTACAGTGCCGTAGTGGAAAGTGTCTGCACCGGTAATAAGGATTGTGCCAAGAAGGACTGCACTGAATCACATGGTGCCGAAAATGTCTGCGCCGTGGAGTACAGAAGAGTCATACTTGGAACCGAAGGTGACTGTACCAACAGTGCCAAGGGGGACTGCGCCTGTATTGACGGTGCCATTAGGGGTTGCAACAGAACTTTGGGAACTGTAGTTGTCTGCACTGGGAATTCCAGTGCTGGTATCAATAAAGGAGACATGGCTGTAGTCAAAATCATTTGGGGTGATGCCGAGCCTCAATTTCACCTTCTTGTGAATTGACTCACTATGATCTCCAGAGGGAGAAGAAGGGAGTGACTTCGATGAAGAAGAGGAAGAATGCCTCTTCCGGGTTTAACAGGAGGGGTGAGCCCTCCGACCCAGAAATAGCCTCAGAGAAAGGAGACTTGAGGAGACCTTTCAAAATTAACTTAGTCTTCCTCTCATTGAGAGTCCTGGTAGAGAAATTTTTACAAATCCCACACGGAGGATCCACAGTCAAGTGGGAGACATTAAGACAGTAGACACATAAGTCATGGCCATCGGAAAGCAGTAACTTACGGCCCTAATCCTTGCATTGCTTGAAACCAATAGTACTTTTCTTATCTGACATAACTGGTGTGGAGAAGAAGCACGTACCAAAAGGAAGAATAAAGGCTACCCAACAAAAGGGTAAAAGAGAAAAAGAAGGATCACCAACGATGGTAATGGAGAATTACCACAAGGTAAGAAAAGAGGATAATAAAGGGAAAAGACTAAAGGGAGAGAGAGTCTAAAGTTTGCAATAGGGTAGGAAAATATTAGAATAAACTGTTGAGAAAAATTTAGAGCAATAACATTATATAACCTTTCAAAAAATTAGAAGCTTAGCTGAGAGAGTGGCTTCAAACTGCTGTACAGCAATGCAGCAAATGAGATCTGATGTAACAGGGAGCAGAGTATTCTGGGTAGGACCTTGGCTCGCAGGTTTTTGGCTGATGCGAGCTTGATATTGGCTGGCTCAGTTCCGAGGATGGAACCAATAACCCATCAGTAAGGAATGAACAAAGATTAACAACATCAGATCCACATCTTACATCGCAATAGTTTACATCTGCCATGTGTATATAAGAACATAATTAAAGGGCAGGTTATGAGGATTTCTAGGTTGAGTAACACAGACAGTATGTTCCAAAGAAAGGTTGAGATCATGAGAAAGGAATTATTACAGAGGGGTTAAAAGTATAATGAGACAGAAAGCAAATAAGAGATGTTGAGTGTTTAAGGGAAGGTTTAGCGGCTCCATATTATTCATCTGTACATGAGCACAGGAAGGTAGATAAAAATAGGTATATAAGGAAGGCACCTAACATCTGCCTATCATACTCTAATAATATAGCAGAAGTTTGTAAGGTTATTAAAAAAAACTGGCATATCTTAACATCAGACCATCACATTAATGGTATTATAGGCTCATGTCCATCTTTTAGTTTTAGGAACAGAAGTTCATTAAAGAGGATGTTATGTTACAACAAGAAGGATTAGCGTTTAGGTGCTATGATAGGCACCGTCCCCTGTAGAAATTGTAACTTTTGTGATTTAATTAATACTGTTAATATTTTCAGACATTAATATTTTCAGACATCCTGGAAAGGGCAGGGAATATAAATTTATGGTAGAAGCAACTTGTAGATCTAGGAATTTGATATACTTAGCACAATATTCTGTATATGCAAACTTTTATATAGGAAAAACAAACTGTATGTTAATGGAAAGGATAAAGGAGCATGCTCGGGATATAAAACAGTGTAATATAATTGCTTCTCTACCCAAACATGTAATGGTAACATCAGATGAACATAAGTTCAAGTTCCGAGTAGTAGAGAAAATATTAGATGATGGTAGAATGGGTGACATTATTAATAAAATAGAGGATAGGGAGCTGTTTTGGATTTTGAATGTACAAGGCTGACAAAGAAGGTGGCCTGAATAGGTCTCTTTAAGACCGAGGTAAAAGAGAAGGTGACCTTATAGGTCCTTATAGGCCCCCTGGCTTGAATGAGAGCATTAACATCACTAGTGTGCTCAGGCTTAGGAAGGCTAGGTTATAACCAAAATTAAATGATGGGTTTAAAACAACTTCAACAGGTGTCATAAGCATATATTTATCTTATTATATTTATTAGAAACATTTATAGTTAATTTTAATATTTACAACTTTATACATTTTTTTATACATTATGTAAGGTTCTTATTCAATAAGGAACCTTTAATTTATATATTTTTAAAAAATTCTTTCAAATGTTTATAAATATTTTTGAATGATGTCCTTTTAACTGCTTATTAGATTAATTAATCAAGGTATCATGTGATTACAAGTGTTATATTTAAATTCACGTTACACTGTTTCCTTTTTATCTTGACAAAGCCTGGTATTAACCAGACGAAAGCGCTTGATTTACTTGGTTTTGTGGTCAAATAAAAGTCTCCGTTTTTATTTATCATTATTTTTTGTTGGCTGATTCTCCTTTCCGTGGATTCTGTTTGGATTTAAAGGTGACCTTATATATTAGATAATGATGTGTGATCATGTGATTTTTCTCTGAATTTGTATTGGTAGTCAAAATTGGAAGTTAATATTTTGTTTATGAATTAAGTAAAATAGGGTCTGATAAAGTAGATTTGTCTACAAAAGTGCTTACCTGTACTGTTATTTTTATTATTTTTATTAATAAAAGTTCTCTGTCGGTTTTCCACATTGTTTTTTAAACATTAACTATCAATAACAATTTTGTTTAATGTCACCTAAGGTGTCTTTGAATAAATCATTTTATTTTGAAAGTATTATTACATATCTTCATAATTACTAGCAAACAAATGGCAATATTTCAAGTACAGTGTACTGTATATGGTAGGTAACAATTGACTTTTCTAGCTCTCATCATGTCACTTTATACCATACTCCTCAATAAAATGAGGTTGTCTCCATCATGAAAATATGAATGAAAGCAGGAAAACATGGAGAATGGTTACTTACAGCATGCAGGCAGAGGATGTATGGAAGTAGCAACCGTGAGTTATGCACAGAAAAATAACTGTGCCATGTCTGAGGTATAACAGGCGATGCATATATGTGAGTGATTTACTTTACTGTGTTTTAAGATACATTTTCTGGGTTTCAGCTAGCCTTTTAGGGCTACTCATAGTAGTGGATAATGTCCACTAATAGAAGATTCAGGAAGAAAGCAAACTCCAATAAATTAATGGCTATCATGCAAAGCTAATACAATCTTGTTCTTCATTTTTTATTTATGTATCACAGCATTGCTACTAAATGAAGAACACCTGGATAAAAACATTTTAAATGTCTTGGTAGATATTTACAAAACCAGCATCACATTTAGACTGATGTCTAGCAGATATGGTGGCCAGATACTATGAAATGATCAGGGAGTCGAAATATTACTTCCAGCCTGAGAGTGACTGGAAGAAAAGAGAAAGTGTCCATCAGTGTGCAACTGGGCTTATCCACCTTTGATCAGAATAGACTAGAAAAATGTCAAGAGTCAATTGGCCCCCACTTGGTCCCATAGAATCTAGAGAATCAGGAATCAGGGAAGCTGGAATGGTAATGAATATACTGATTGATATCTTGGCCTAAAATGTAGTCCATTAAAACAAGGACAACAAGTTCTGCACCTAGTCATTTGTCAGAAAGGTTTTGTCCTCATCCATTTCTGTTATATATAGGGATGAAGCAACGACTGAGGCCCAAATGTCCTGAGAACAATTAATGTTTTAGACACTGGAGGACCACTGGAGGAGCCATGCATGTGGTGATAGGCGTGAGTGGCTGATACCACCTATACTATCCTGGAGGGTTGGAATGATCCAGCCTGTTGAAACACTTACATCTACTGAAGAAAGAAGAGGTATATAGCATGCAGCATTAGAAGCTGGGAATTTGCTTGGCTCTGTCAAGCTCTGTCTGTATGGTAGCCTTTGTGAGCCATGAGCATATGAACATGCATGCCCACAGGGAAGTTGTATCAACTTTCATGACAACTGCTGGGAGTAGGATCAAGAATATAACCAGAATGATAGCGCTGAGATTAACTTTCATCCCATGGGAAATAAATAAGCCAATTGATTACATAGGGATGATGACTGACAGGCAGCAGAAGTGCATGGATAGAAAGGATATTTAAAAAAAATTCTCCTAGATTGTATCCATCATGGTTCTGAGGAACACTTTCTCTTGTAGTGGAAAAGATATGACTTATTTTTGTTTACTAAAAGAAAAAATTAACATCTCTAGAAAAGGAATTATAACCACCAAATGATCCATCAATTGTTCCTTGAATTGGCTGAGCCTAAATAAGGTAGACAGATAAGGGTAAATTCAAATGCCTCTAGGTTTGTGGACCACAATAATTGGCACAGGACACTTGAAAACACTTTTGGTGCTGTCACTAGCACAAAAGGAAAACCCAAACTGACAAAATATTACTTCATAGCGGGAATGTGAGAATTCTTAAGTCTAGAATGACAATCCTTGCTTTTTAGACTGTACCTGCTGAAGGCCTCATTACTCTTTGGAACATTTCTTCTGATAATGGAGGAGGGGTTGGTATAATGGTTAATGTCTTTACCTCAGAGATACAAGGTAAAGTGTTTGATTTTGACCTCTGGTTATTGGCTATGGTTGTAATAGTCTACAGACTGATAACCTAGTAGTTGCTTATAAACATATGAATTTAAGTTGAGATTGGACAAATCTTAATGTGTTTTTCTTGGAAACATGAAAAACTGGACTGTGTACCTCTAAATGAGTGGAACTCTTTCAGCTGTCCTTTTGTCTCAACATCTTTTAAGGAAGAAGAGGCTTGGATGTCCTTGGTATGTACAGAGCCAGAAGCTTTGATAAGAACTTGGTTTTGTAACCAGTGTCCAAAAAAAGAAGTTATGTCCTTACCATAACGTTCCATGTGGAGTGTTCATCTCGCCTTGGTTATTACACATGGGTTCGGAGCCGATCCTCGCCGACTGCAAGCTCTGCATCGAGAAGAAGCTCGAGGACATCTAATACCCACAATCCCCCTCTGCCTTTACCTCAGATCTAGTTTGCAAGCAAACCAGGCAACAATCACGCATACATGCCAAACTATATACATAATTACCTATATACAACATACCAAAGGTATGATAGTAATACCAACACTGCAACAGCAGAAGGAGAATACTCCAGACCAGGGACCAAATCGAACGTGCTTCCTAGGGGTGGGAAGGGTGGAGATGAACACTCCACATGGTACGTTATGGTAATGACATAACTTCATTATGTGAGAGTGTTCAATCTCGGCTTTGTTCTTAGAGATGGGTAGCGCCCTAGCTCCATGATCCTGAGGAACTCAAGGGAGAACGTTCTTGAGCACAGTGGAACCAAAGGTTGCCCTATCCCTAGAAACCCTGTCCACTTTGTAATGAGAAATAAATGTATGTGGTTTAGCCCAAGTAGCAGCCGCACAAATGATGTCTAAAGGTAGACGAGCTGCATGAGCCAAAGATGTAGAAATTGATCTGGTAGAATGTCCTCTGGGTTTTGCTGATAATGTTTGATCAGAATTTTCATAAACATAAATGATACAATCAGTTAGCCACTTAGAAAGTGTTCGTTTGTAACTGCAAGACCCTTTCTGCTGTCAGCAAAAGCTATAAATAGCTGATCAGATTTTCTGTGATCTTTTGTTCTATCCAAATAAAATCTGAGTTGTCTATGGACGTCCAGTTTGTGCAACATATACTCTAATTTATTAGAGTGGTCTTTAAAGAAGGTGGGTAATTCAATGGACTGGTTAATATTACCAGTAGAACAAACTTTGGGAAGAAAGGATGGATTAGTGCGTAGGGATACTCTGTCCGAATGAAAAATTAAATAGGGATGTTTGACCGAAAGAGCCTGCAGCTCAGACACCCGTCTAGCCGATGTAATAGCCACTAGGAATAATGTTTTCCATGACAAAAATTTCAAGGTGCAACTTGAAGCTGGTTCAAAGGGTGGTAGCATCAATTTAGAGAGCAGTAAATTTAAATTCCACGGTGATGTTGGGCTTCTGACTGGTGGTCTGATATGAAAAGAACCTTTTAAAAAGGCTTTACAGAGTCTGTGAGCCATAATAGGCGCACCACATTCTTCTATATGACAGCTAGAAATGGCAGCTAACTGTACTCTCAAGGTAGCCGGAGAAGCTCCTTCCTGAAATAATTCGTTAGAAATTCTAAGACCTTATTCAACGGAGCTGTAACAGGGTCCAACTGATGTGACTCCCAAAAGACAAAACGTTTCCATTTACTAGTATAAGTCTTTATGGTAGAAACTTTATGAGAAGCTACCAATATATCCTGAACCGCAAGTAAGGGGAATTGACCTGGCTGGAGCAGCCAAGCTGCCAGATGGAGAGATTCCAGGGATGGGTGAGGAACTCCTGACGAGTGAGTCAGTAGATCTGGCTCTGGGTCCAGCATCCAAGGTCCCAACGCGGTGCTGCAAGAAGAGGCCAGAACGGAGCAATGAGAATTATAGTCCTCTGAAGGTTGTTTGCTTTCTGCAGAAACTTTGCAATCAGGGGAAATGGAGGAAAGGCATAAAGGAGACCCGGGGCCAATCGTGCACCAGCGTCCCTGGGACTTCCCTGGGGGGTAATAGGGCAAAGTAGCTCCTGCATTTGGCGTTCATTGGAGACGCAAACAGATCGCAGGTAGGCTGGCCCCATTTGCGAAAAATCTGTTCAACTGACTGTTTGAGGACCACTCGTGAGGCAATAATATTGTTCTGCTCAGCCTGTCGGCTATGACGTTGGATGACCCGGGATGTGCTGCGATCAGAAAGCGACCGTGGACTCTGCCCATTGCCAAATTCTCATGGCCTCTCTGCATAGTTGGTAGGACCTGGTTCCCCTTGCTTGTTTATGTACCAGACTACGGACATGTTGTCTGTCTGAACTGCAATGGTCCCTGGAGGAAGAAGGGGAGCAAAGTGTTGCAACGCCAAAACACTGCCCTCAACTCCAGAACATTGATGTGCAGATTGTACTCTAGATTGGTCCATTCGCCTTGGACTGTCTGTCCCTGAAAGATGCCCCCCCACCCTATCAGGGAAGCGTCCGTGGTTATCGTCGCTGACGGTGTGGGTAGCACAAATGGTCTGGATAGGTTGCAAGTCTGTAACCACCACATTAGGTGTGATTTGCATGTTTTCGTTATAAGAATTTCGTGAGTCAGTGGAAGATGTTGGAATGACCATTGTGCAAACAGAAGCCATTGTAGCACTCTCATGTGCAGTCTTCCCAGTGGTATTGCTATGAGAGAAGCTGCCATGAGACCCAAAACTTTCAGAACAATTTTTGCTGGGGATTTTCTGGACGACAGCAGAAGGGAAATGTTGAACTGAAGTGCTAATATTCTTTCTGTCGGAAGTTTTAGAATTAACTGACGCGTATCCAATTCCGCTCCTATAAATAAGATATGCTGTGATGGCTGTAGCAAAGATTTTTCGAAATTTACTGAAATGCCAAGGTGTGTACAAAGTTGTAGGGAGTAATCCTGGCTTGAATCAGTCGACGCCTGGTGGTGGCAGACAGGAGCCAGTCGTCCAGATACGGAAACACCTGAATCCTAGGCGCCTCAGATGAGACGCTACCACTGCCATGCATTTGGTGAAGACCCTGGGGCTGTGGTCAGGCCAAAGGGCAGGGCTCGAAACTGATAGTGACTGGCTCCCAATGATCTCTGGACGCCCTGGCCATCTTGATGTGGTAGTATCCTTCAGATCTATTGAGCACATCCAGTCGCCCTTCCGTAAGAATGGAAGGATCGATTGAAGCGTGACCATTCGAACTTTTCCTTCTTGACAAAGGTGTTGAGATGACTTAGGTCCAGAATTGGCCTCCAGTCCCCTGTTTTCTTTGGAACTAAAAAGAACCTTGAGTAAGTTCCGAATCCTATTTGGTCCGCTGGGACTGGTTGGATGACTCTTTTTCTTAGCAGCTTTGAAATTTCTGTAGCTGCTGGTTCTCGCAGATGGGGTGGTACATCTGGGAGTTTTGGAATGGGGTGGATAGAAATGGGATTTTGTAACCTCTGGTAACAACGCTTTTACCCAATTGTCTGAAGAAAGGTTTTGCCAGGCCTGAGGGTATAAAGCTGACTGCCTCCAGAGCAGGACAGTCGGGCCTCCTCTCAGGAGTGCTGAAAGGTTTGCCAGGGAGGTTATCCCTGTCACCTTGGTTTTGGACCCCTCTGCCGCCAGGGCGGCGTCTTCCACCTCTGCCCCCTCTGCCTCTAGAGGGGCATCACCCTGTGTCTGGAAAGATCTTTGGGGTTTGAACCACATTTTCCCACCACGTTGCCCTTTGGGGTCTGGAAGGGTGGAAAACGGACTCCGACAGCAGACAGAGTCTTTCCCTCCTGTTCACACCGGTAAGGGTCTCCTTTACTTTAGGGCCAAAAGTGTGGCTCCATCAAATGGGGCGTTAGTAAAGGAAGACTTGAAGGCTTCATAAGCGAACATAAGCGCATCCAGGATTGCCTACGAAGAGCAATCGCTGAAGCAGATCCTTCGGCTGCATAGGATATCAGCCAGTTCACAGGTGTTGAGCTGCGCTGTAACTTTGAGACAGCAGCATCTGTTGCACCCTGGAGGGTATCTCCCAACTCTTTGACTAGATCCCTCTGTAAGCAGGTAAAATGGGTCAAATAGTTCAGAGAAAAAGCCGCTGAACTGAAAATGCGCTTCCCATATCTGTCCATGGTCCTAGAATCTTTGTTAGGCGGATGGACAGATGAGGAAGACTCCGACATCTCCTTTTCGTGGCTGCTGCCACCACCATGGCGTCTACTGGAACTCCTTTGGTAAGGTAAGCTTTGTCCTGTGGTGCCGTGATGTACTTATTTGTCTTCCTAGGGACAGGTTCCACTGTGTCAGGCGTCTCCGAGCAATCAATTCCATTAACTCATCAAAGGGCGGAGTGACCCAGGAGGAGGAAGGACGGGCACCAAATGCCTTCAGCAAAACTGACTCATCCTCAGAAGGGGAGGGCTTGCCAGTCACCTCTCTGCTTAAGGATCTCCAAGATGTCAGCAAAAGAGACATCCTCTGAAGGTGACTTAGGGGACCATTCTGACTCATCTAAGTCAGTATCAGATGTTAAGGATTCTTGTGGAGAATCCAAGTGTCTCCTCTTACACAGTCTTTTCCTAGGAACTTCTTCGTGGGGAGCATCCAAGAAGCCTCCGAGGAAGAGGGGCACCCTCCAGGGGTGGCTGAGACACTGGTGCCCGACGCTTGGACGTGGCCGTGGGTGCAGAGGAGGATAACGGTCCTTTGGGGAGGAGAAGCTGTACCTGCTGATGTGGTTGTCTGGGTAGACAACACCTTCCTCATGAGGTCGAAGGCCCCGGTCCCGAGTCGAGGTATCTCCGGTTCGAAGAAATGGGCAGAATACCGAAACAGGAACCGAAGGCACCGACCCGAGGACGGAACCGAATCGATCCGTGCGAGGCTCGAGAGGGAGAGTCGGAACGAAACATCGGTCCGACTCTCGGTCCCGGAACCAAGGACAGACCTTCGCCCGAGACTGGATCGGATGGAGTCGAGGTAAACGGTACCGACCGAGAAAGGACGGTTCAGGCACCGAGGGCTCCACAATCATCAGGTCAGCTTCTTCCGGCTCCGAAGACAGAACAGGTCTCGGAGGAGGAACAGATGGAGATAGTGGCAGGCCTTCAAGTCTCAACATCAACTGAGAGGAGACCGAAATAAGTTTGGACAAGGCCGTATGCTCCATAAGCTTCTGCACCACACGGTCCACGTCGGTGTCGGAAAGGGCTCTAGAAGAACGAGTCGAAGGGATCGAAGATGGAGCCGACCTCAACAGAGTCGGTGGGGAGCTCCGTCACGGTTCCAAGACTCGAGGCTCGAAACTGCCAATAGCTGAACACTCGCCCGAAGTCTGTGGAACCGGTGATCTAACTACCATCAAGAGCTCGGAGCCGATGACTTTGGCTCCGGCGTCTTCAAGACTTGGATGCCTGGTCTGAAGCATCCAAAGCCTCCTGGAAAGAGGGTTTCAGCAATCCTCTATCCATCAGTTTCGCCTATCTGTCATGACCCTCCCACTAAAAGAGTGACAAATAGAGCAATCCTCTTGTAAGTGGAGAGGGCCAAGACAGTAGACACAGGAACTGTGGTTGTCTGTGACCGACATTTTTTGGCCACACTGACAACGTTTAAAACCAGATTTCATCTTTTCAGACATATTAACAATGAACACAGTCAAGTCCAGTAAAGAGTCCAATCCAGTAAAAAAAGTCAAATCCGGGTAAAAGTCTGTTAGATAAAGCTAAAACAAGACTAACAAGTTTCTAGTCAACTAAGAATCCAAGTCTAATCCAGTAATAAAGTGCCAAAAGGCAAGATTACAAAAATTTTAGTCACAAGTCAAGAAGGGGTAGGCCCGAAAAACTCTAAAGTTAACAAGTTAACTTGTTCAAAGTATAGAGAATTCCTGCACTCACACACCTACTCTTTAACTAAGTAACTAATTTTAAAGAACTTTTCTGAAAACAGTACAGAATAGATAAAATATCTTATCTGAACAGCCCCGAGCTAGTCTCCAGCGATGCGTACTGCAGCAGCGGCAAACTAGATCTGGGGTAAAGGCAGAGGGGGATTGTGGGTATTAGATGTCCTCGAGCTTCTTCTCGATGCAGAGCTTGCAGTCGGCGGAGCCGAGGATCGGCTCCGAACCCATGTGTAAGAACAAAGGCGAGATTGAACACTCTCACATCATATTTTAAGCACAGATCAGTTAAGATACCTAGCCAGCTGTCTACACATTTTGAAATCCTTCAGATCTCACACCAAAACAACCTTTAGAATAGAATGCAAATTTTGGGTGAAAGAGAAGGTAGAGTGTGAGGAGGGTCAGTGAGGGAAGACCCAGGAATCCATATAAACACATTATGTCTATAGAAGGTTGAATGTCACCCAAACCTTCTTATCACTGTGATGTCCTTAGTAAATGTATCAGTGCAACCCCTGTCACAGGATCATGGATAGATAATTCACTTCTGAGTGATGCATGTTGATTAAAATAATTTTTAAACTAACAACTTTTTACCACTAGTCACAGAAGAAAAAGAATCCACAATGACAAGAAAGCAGTTACTCTCCATTGTTTCATCTCCATTTCCCAAATCATTAACGCAAGTAATCATGTTGAGGACCAAAAAGTATACCAGCAGACACCAGGGAGACTTCAAATCCTAGAGATGGGTTTGCCTGGGTAAGGTTTCTGTTTAAGATAAGAATGTCTCCTAATGATAAAAAAAGTAAGAATACACATATAAAAGAAAAATAACAGCATGTTAGGCAGATTAATAAAGGGGTGGAAGGATATTAGCTACTATATTCAAAATGTTTAGCATGCTGTCATCACCCTAACATGAGCTAGAAATATCAGTTACTGGAACAAGGTTAGCTATCATATACTTTTGATGGGTTCCTGATGAAACATCAAAGAAAGTTTCTCCAATGGACAATAGCACTAAACAATATCCATGAAAATGTTTCTCAATGAAACAAAAAACAAGTTATTTGGCATGGGTAGGAAAGTGCTGTGCACCCCTTATGTGGGAGGAGACCCACCACACTCCTTTATTTATATATACTGAGTCCACTGTCACAAAGCAGAAGGGAAATGTGATAAGTTAACATTTTCAGCTTTCAGTGATATTGCTTTGTGATATTACCCACCAGGCAAATTATTGTCACTACATTTTCTGGCTCCTGTTTTAATGATTAGTCATAAACAACAGCAGATATAATGCCTTTACATGCCCAAAAATTAACAGAATACATCATTTCATAGTTTCATAGGTGTTTACTAGGCTAGCAATCACAAGGGCCTTTTTAAGCCTAACCATGCATCCCAAATCTCAGACAAGTTCTGGTACCCTTGATAAGTATAAGCAGAGCCTTGGGAGATGAAACATTTACAGGCAAGGGCCTTGGAGATGAATCATTTACAGGTTGTCTGTGTCTATTAGAGATATAGGTTCCAAGCTGGGAAGAATTTACTGTTCTAAGAAACAGCAACTAAACACACCAAAGTTTTATGTAGCAAAGCTTTCGGGAATACACCCTTCATCAGTACACATTAAGCAGTTAATTTACAAAACTTTAAATAGAGGAATCAATTAATCACATGATGTAGCCAGCCTAGTTATTTAAAAAGATTTAACTTGTTATAAAAATAAAACACACTACATAAACATTTCTAAATAACATACATTAACTTGAAATACATTACTACATATCTTAACTTAAAACCATTATCCAAATAAATATACTCTATCAGAATATAGATATTGTTTAAAAATATCAAAGTCTTTCTCTTTGCTTTTTCAATAAGACTGGTTTAAGGCTAACAGCATTATTTAAGCCTGGTTTCACATCTGCCTGTAACCTGATTATCCACTCATATTCTTTTAATTCCAACATATTATTCATATCACCCTTCCTCACTCCCATTTCTACATGCGACATAACTCTAAAACTAAATTTATGACTTTCTCCCTTTTCTATAATATGTTTACTTAGAGCATTTGTTAGTAACTTCCTTCTTATTTCTGACTTATGCTCTATAATTCTATCCTTCAGTCTCCGTGTAGTTTTTCCTACATAAAATGAAGTACAGTTATTACAGGTGGCTAAATAGACAATTTGCATTATATTACAATAAGTTAGGGCATTAATATTGTAAACCTTTTTACTAGTAGGGTGTATAAAACTATGTTCACCCTCATATAGGTCTTCGCAACATGTGCAATTATAGCACTTAACTGTGCCTATTCTTTTTTCCTTTAACTTATTCAATTGTTTAAAATCTTTATAACAGAGCTTCTGTTTAAGTGTCTCAGAGTTCCAATAGGCATACAGGGGTCTATCCCCCACTATTGATCTAATTTCCGGCATTGCTAACAAAATGGGCCAATTTTTCTCAATTATATTACATATGACTCTTGTATTCAAATTGTAAGTAGTGAGATATCTCACTTTCTCTTCCCCATTTTTTTGTTTACCGTCACCCTGTAATCCCCCACTAAGTATAGGTTTATACTTGTTAGATCTTTCCTTTACAACATCTTCATATTCCTTATTTATCATATGTTCTAAATAGCCACTATTATAAAAATCCTGTTTAATTTCCTTTACTTGTTCCTCAAATTTAACATCTAGAGTGTTCAGTTTACTGGCTCTTATTAGTTGGGCTTTCACTATGCCTTTAAAAGTATGCGGTGCATGCATACTTTTCCTATTGAGATACCAACATGCATCTACTTCCTTTTTGTATATGGTAGATTCTAATGTGCTACCATTCTTATATACATATACATCTAAAAACTTTATGCCCAATTCAGACTCA
This sequence comes from Protopterus annectens, assembly GCF_019279795.1. Taxonomy (NCBI): domain Eukaryota; kingdom Metazoa; phylum Chordata; order Ceratodontiformes; family Protopteridae; genus Protopterus; species Protopterus annectens. Next base: position 113,345,700 of record NC_056727.1, on the reverse strand, counting down.
GTCATCTTAAATTTTAAAAAATGCGTAGTTCCATCAGGATACTTTATAAAATCATTTAATTCCATCTTACTACCTCCCCACAACAAAAAACAATAATCGGCAAACCGTTTATAAAATTTCACATTCGAATTTACTACATTATTACCATTAAAAATTACCTTTTTCTCCCATTCATATAAAACTATGTTGGCATAAGTGTTAGCTATGGGCGTGCCCATTGCTACACCTGTTAACTGTAAATAAGGGTCACCATAAAAAAGGAAAATATTGTTCATCAGAACTAGATCAAGCAAAGAGCAGATATTCTCTATTTCTCTAGCATGCATTTTAATTTCATTCAGTAGAAAATTCCTAATGGCATTTACTACATATTCGTTCGGAATAACTGTAAATAACGAAGTTATGTCCAGTGTTACAAAAATGTAATTTCCTTCTTTATTTCCCATTGACCAACTATACAGTTCTTGCCAGTATCCAGTACATAGTTTTATACACCCCACTAGTAAAAAGGTTTACAATATTAATGCCCTAACATTGTAATATAATGCAAATTGTCTATTTAGCCACCTGTAATAACTGTACTTCATTTTATGTAGGGAAAACTACACGGAGACTGAAGGATAGAATTATAGAGCATAAGTCAGAAATAAGAAGGAAGTTACTAACAAATGCTCTAAGTAAACATATTATAGAAAAGGGAGAAAGTCATAAATTTAGTTTCAGAGTTATGTCGCATGTAGAAATGGGAGTAAGGAAGGGTGATATGAATAATATGTTGGAATTAAAAGAATATGAGTGGATAATCAGGTTACAGGCAGATGTGAAACCAGGCTTAAATAATGCTGTTAGCCTTAAACCAGTCTTATTGAAAAAGCAAAGAGAAAGACTTTGATATTTTTAAACAATATCTATATTCTGATAGAGTATATTTATTTGGATAATGGTTTTAAGTTAAGATATGTAGTAATGTATTTCAAGTTAATGTATGTTATTTAGAAATGTTGATGTAGTGTGTTTTATTTTTGTAACAAGTTATATCTTTTTAAATAACTAGGCTGGCTACATCATGTGATTAATTGATTCCTCTATTTAAAGTTTTGTAAATTAACTGCTTAATGTGTACTGATGAAGGGTGTATTCCCGAAAGCTTTGCTACATAAAGTTTTGGTGTGTTTAGTTGCTGTTTCTTAGTACTTTGTTTCAATACAAGTATTACCAAAGTATTTTATTAAGAATTTACTGTTCCCCATCCAACTGTCCAAGTTACACTTGAATTGGATTGGGGGTAACTCTGCTTCACATGGATGGGGAGCCTGTTCCAGAGATGAGGTAGCCTCTGGGATACATACCTGTTTCTCCAGCAGGTCCTAGTAATATCACAGCCAAGGTTTAATCTTTAGAACAGATTATTCTGGTGCTGTTTGTTTTGTGGATATGCAGAAGGTCCATCAGAGTGAAATCTGACAATGCTCTATATGCCAGGGATAGAGCTCTGCTCAACAGCCTGTAGAAGACATAATACAGGGATAGGGCTTTGAGGCAGTCTGCATGGGACATTTTACTTATGTCCTGTATTCTTTTAGTGAAGAACCTCTATGGATATTCCGTTTGTTGGATATGTCTGGTTAGGTACGTACCAAAGGGGGCACTGCACTCAATGATAGGTCTGATAAATGCTGAATACAGTGGAACAATGACTTCCTTGGACCTAGATGCCATACCTTTGTTTATAAGTTGCACAACATAGAATGATTTCCTCACTACTGAAGACACATGATGGTCAAAGGATAGATTACTGTCTATTTGTTTCCCTAAGTCCCTAACTACTGTGTCAGCTCTAAGGAGTGTGCTATCAATATAATAGTTACCAAGGTGGATGACTTCCTGAAGGATACTGCTATGCATTTCTTGGCATTTACTTTTAGTCCATGACTATAACACCAGTTGTTTTTCTGTGTCAGCCCTTCTTGGAGAACATTTGTGTCAAGTTTGAGATTCAGTGACCGCTCCTAATTTGCAATCATCTGAAAATGTAGTCAACAATTGGAATTATCTTCAGAGAAGTAAATACAGAAAAGGAGCAGTCCAAGGACCAATCCCTGAGGGACTCCACTTGTGACTGTCCTCTTTGTAGAGGTGGACTCTCCAGTTCCAACTTCCTAGGTCCTGTCTGTGAGCCAAGACATACAGATTTCTACCTAACTTCTTGAGTTTGTCAACAATGCCCGAGTGGGGTATTGTGTCACATGCCTTGGCCAGGTCAAGATAGGCAGTATGAATCATTTTGCCCTTACCCATTGCTTTGCTGACCTTCTTAAAGAAGTCCTCCAGGTTGAGTAGGTGCGACTTTCCCTTGATGAAACCACACTGGGTTGGGTCCAGTGTCTGGATGTTTACTATATCATTATTGATCATTTCCATGATAATTCTTTCCATGGCTTTGCATATAAGACAAAGTGAGACTTATGGGGCTGTTGTTGGCCCACCTTTGTGCAGAGGGATGACTGTTGCTGTTTTCCATTCATGAGGCATGAAGCCTGTTTGGAGGCTATAGTTAAATAGCAATTCCAGAGGACCTGATGGGTCATATTTCATGCTATTTAGAAGGCATCCTGGGATGTTGTCTGGGACCATTTATGCAGTGTTCTTGGCCGTAGAGAGAACCTGTTCTCCTTTGTGATAGCAGGGGGAGTTATATTTGTTAGCATTTCCTGAGGGAAGTTTAGGGGAGAGACAGGGATAAAGTTGGAGCTGAATTTGATAGCCAGTAGGTATTCTTGCTCATTAGGTCTTCTTGCTCAGTATAGGTGACTCCACTTACAATGAGTTCTGTAGACAATTGTGTATTGCCTTTGAGGTTGCGGACATAGTTAAGGAATGCCTTGTGGATGATCTTGGCCCGAAAGGCAACATTTACTTCATATTTGGCTTTGGTAGACATTATTTGTCCTCTGAGTTGTTTGTTTAGTTTGATGAGAGTGCTTTTATCCTGCTGGATGTGGTACCTCCTAATTTGTGCCATGATTTTCTTCCTTCTGTTATACAGCCTATTGATTTTGTGGCTCCATCAGGGTGGCTTGTTTTTTTCAGTTAGTTCTGTACTTCTTCCTAGTGGGTACAGCTGCCTCTGTGCAGCTATTAACATGTTTGTAAAGTGTTTCTTTGAACAGTTCTGCATAGGCAGCAGTGTTCTCAGGGTTTATGGTGGCTTGAAAGTTTTCCAGGTTATGACTTAATATCAGGAAGTTAGCCTTTGAGTAGATCCTGAATATTCCAGGGTTAGCTGGGGGTCCAGGTTTTATTTTTACTTTGAAGGAGACCATTTTGTAGTCTGACCTTACATTACACTAAATGGTGTGCAGCACTCTCCCATATTAATGAGAATCTGATCCAGTATCGTTGCACCCCTGGTTGGTGCATTGACAATCTGGTCCAGGGTGTTTGTGTTTACAAAATCCAGGAATCTCTGTGCCTGTACGTTTGGTGTCATATAGGATTCCCATTTAATAATGGGGTAATTAAAGTCACCCATGAATATGGTATTGGGTTGGATGGTCAGTGTTTCCAATAAGTTTAAATACATGGTATGGGTTTTCTGGGTCATAGAGGGGGGTTTATAGCTTCAAGGAACATATCTCCATGGTTATCGAATGCAACTCGCCCACTAATGAAAAGAGACAGGTCATGGAAACATGGTCAAATACTAAGCTCCTGCAGACTTGCAAAAATATAGAGAACTCATAAATCTAACAAATAAACACATTAATAAAGACAAAAAAAGACTTCTATCACAACCCTCCCACAACTTTAAGACATAATCCCAAAAAATTTTGGAACTCAATAAACCACATATTGCATCCTGGAAATCCGTCTTCCCCCAATCCGTGCCCAGACAGGACACCAGAGGAAATTGCCACCATCTTTAATACCTATTTTATCGAATCCATATCTAAGCCTAACCCCTCTACTACTAACACTTCAAACTTCCCTGAACCTGCTCCTACTACAAGCTCCACTAATACTTTTTTCCTCAAACCTGTACCCACTAGCTACATCAAATCCCTACTCTCCAAATTAAAACCATGCTCGGCATCAGCCAACAATATCCCTTCCTATTTTCTTCAGCTAGCAGCTGACTTTCTAGCTCTAACTGTATCTATCTTAATTAACCGCTCCATCTGGAAACAATTCTACACTTTACCTATACACAAAGGAGGTACGTTCTCTGAAATCACCAATTTTAGACCTACTGCTATCATCTCACCTCTCTCTGAATTACTGGAAAAATGTATTTATGTATACATAAACAAGTCATGCAATACTTCATACAGGATAATCTGCTCATACCCACTCAACATGGCTTTTGACCTAAACACAGCACTACTACAGCCCTAGTATCCTTCCTTAACACTATTTCTCTAGCCAGAGATAACCACAAACTTATCTCCTGCCTACTCTTAAACCTCTTAAAAGCTTTTGACACCATATCTCACTTTCTTCTATTGGACAAACTTGTCCAACCTTAATTTCTCCACTACTATTATTGCATGGTTCTCTAGCTACCTTACTGACAGACTGCAGTCAGTGAGATGGCACTCTGCACTCTCTCCTCCTCTCCCAGCAAAAATGGGTGTTCCCCAAGGATCTATTTTTGGCCCATTACTTTTCAATATCTTCACTAATCTTCTCTATACTTCTTTCTCTCAGTCATCCCTGGTTCAATATGCAGATGACCCTGCAGTCATCACCATTGTCAACTCTCCCTCTGAGCTCTTCTCAGCTACCCAGATATCCTTTAACTCTGTCTAAACCTGGCTCTCCAATAACTAACTCATCCTTAACCCTAAGAAAACTGAGTTATTACTCTTTCTTCCCAAAAACCTTAACCACGTTAAATCTTCCTTCTCCATACTCTCTTAATAGCACTCCCATTGAGGTAGAATCCAGCATAAAACTCTTAGGTGTCACCATCGATTATCAAAGTTTGACTTGCTTGTAAATAATTGTATCAGGAAGACTCATCAGAAACTAGGACTCCTTTATCGAAACAAGAAGTTTCTCATCATCAAAGCTAAGGTTACTCTCTCCCATGCTTACCTCTTACCAAGTCTAATGTAGAGCTCTCAAATTCTCACAAATCTCAACTCCTCACTCCTGACCAAATTAGAATCTACCTACAACAAGGTGGCTAGGTCCGTGGCCCAACAAACTTACAAATCTCACAACTGTCTGTCACTAAAACTCCTAAACTGGCTAGAATTACCCCACCAGCTTCTCCTCTCTCAGCTCCAGATCATTCACTCTATCCTTTACCAACCTTTCTACTGTCCTACACTATCTTCTCTTATCTCCCATTATTCTCCCACCAGACCTCTTCGGAGCTCCAACCCAGACCTGGTACAAATCCACAAACCCAAGACCAAATTTGGGTGTAACATTTACAGCTATCATCCTACTACTGCATGGAACAGGCTCCCACTAGAAATCAGGACCCTCAAGCATCCTCTACAATTTAAGACAGCTACCAAAGAGTAGCTAAAAAACACTGATCTTGCCACTGTACTCACCCTCCCTAAACATCCCTTCTATCCTAATGACAATCGACCTCCTGCCCTCTGCTTATTCCCTACCCAAGCTCTCTCTAGCCTTCTTTCATTTGATTTTCACCTGTCTTCTGAAACCTAAACAGTTAATGCCTTAAATAAAAAAATTAAATAGAAGTATGCTTGCTTAGCTGCACCTGACAATATGATACTACTGTGTATTGTTACCTCTAATGTCAAAATTATTTATTATCATTCAAATCTTAATGTTTCTATTTAAATGTCTTGTAAACATTTTGAATTTATGCTGTTAATAGCTTCTGTTAAATGATAATTGTATAATATGTGGAGCTTTTCTCCCCGGGCCTCTGATGAAAAAGGGCTCCTCAGCTCAGTTGGACAATCCCAGTCAATAAATGTAAAATAAGTAAATAAATAAAAATTGGATTTTGCCCATGGTGATTTAAACAAGAAGTAGCTCAAGTGCAGTGCCCTGTTTGACCAGCCTTGAAGTATATTTAGTTTTGATGTGAATCAAGACAACTCCACCTTTAGTCCCTGCCTGTGAAGTAGCTGGTCTAAATGTGTGGAAGGCATTAGAACCTTGTACTGTTGGTGCACTCTCTATGGCTTTAAACCATGTCTCAGTGATTGCACCGATGTCAGCATTCTCTAGGGTGAAGACAGCTTCTAGGGAGTGGAGTTTTTTTTTTTTAGACTCCTAGCATTGAGCAGTAATACCTTTACATTTTCTTGGTTTTGATTTGCTATGTCGGAAGTACTTTTAGTTTGGCATTGCCTAAAAAAGGCACTATGGGGGAAGACAATTTTTTAGGAGATATTCAGAATCCTAGAGGGGAGAGGTGCAGACCATCCCTGGCAAAGCAGAGTAGTCTGGTGATCATCTCCTTCCATGCTGACAAATATCGCACCCCCTTAGAATGAAACCAGAAACTAAGACAATTATTATCGTCTTTTGTTTGTATTGTGGCATCATCCTTGGAGATGGTAAAATGCTGCTCAGTGCTAGGCTCATATCAGCCTGGGACACAATCCTAGAGCACCATGATGTCTCTCTTCATATAGTCTAGAGAGGTATGTCTCAGGTCATTTACACCTACATGGACTATGACAGAGTCATTATGATACTTGTGGTCCAATGACCTGAGTGCTTGTGTAATGTGTCAGATCCTAGCCCCCGAGAAGCAACTGACCATGACTTTCTCTTTACTCAGCCTGATAAAAAGGACATCAGTGTGTCTCACAATAGAGTCTCCAATGATCAGAATGTTGGAATGTGTGGCGCCTTGCCTTATGGGTTTAAAAGTAGATGCTCCATGAGATGTGGATGTATGTGTTGATGTGAGTGTTGTTCTGAAAGAATACACTTGGGGCTGCTGAGGGTATTTGTTATGTGTACTTCGTCTAGGAGGTCTTTGGGTTTAGAAAGGCATTTAAATGCCTCAGCATATGTGGATCTATATGCCTGCTTTGAATTGTGTGTGGTGGGTGCAGTGTGTGTACTACCGACAACCTTATTAACATTAGGAGTACGTTTATGTAAGAGCTTTGCCTCCAGTGGCATTGTGTAAATACATATCTTACATACCATCTCAGTTTGATTAAGAAATAACTGGTTGTCAGTAAACAGGAGTCAATTTCTACATTTCCTCATGATGCCCATATCTACCAAGCTAGTAATGGAGATAGTGGGAAAGTTCATATCCATTGCAACAGACCCTTTTTTATTGATTAGACAGTTGGAGTGAGAATATAAAGTAATGTCAGGAGTATCTGGTTTCCAACTTTGGGGACAGTGCTTGTCACTACAAACTAGTTGTCCTGTGTGCAACTAGGTATTGCTGAAATTTAAATTGTGCTATTACAGGAAAAATGTCAATCAAAGTGTCTGTGTCAATGCAGAACACTGCCAAACACTTGAGGGGAAACTAATAAGTAGATCCTGAAAATTTAAAGAGGAAGTATTTAGGCAGATATTCTGAAATTAGAAACAAATCAAGTAGTACTTACTGAAAACAAAAAATTAGCTTGTCAAGAATGATGAAAAGAGGAAGTCCCATGAATGGCCACTGTCTGACTACTACTAGTGCTGGTCTCACCACAGCTTCACTCTGCTGGGATACAATGCTCCTTTGCTTTTAATCTCAAGATAAGAAGCAGACCATAGCCTGTTTGGTGATCCAGTCTTGTCCCAGATGATGCAAGGGTCTGTAGGCTTGCTGTAGCCTTTTCCTGGCATAAGCATCATACATCTTACAATGCTGATTAGAAGCACTACAAAGGTCCAACTCCAACATTTTACAGTCTGTAGAAGCTGCCAACTATATAAAGTAAAGTTCAAGGTGGGATGAAAGAGAAAAACAGATCTTTGAAACATTGTTTAAAGTAAAAAAATATATATAATATAGATGATTATGATTAGGTCTCTGATCATAACCAACTTATTGTGTCTTTGACACATGGATGCCAAGAACATAGAATGACTGGAAGGAGGAAAGATGATGGTCCAGGATTCACAGAAGAATGGTCCTAGCAGAGCCTGCCCCAGACTTGAAGAAGGAATCTAGTTTGCAGTGCTTTACAACAGTATGTGCAGATGACTAGGTTATTGTTTCTAGACTACTTCTAGAATCTACCAATTTCCAAAAAGCCACAGATGAAGCAAAGGTCCCTTACAGAGTGAGCCTTAGATCTGCCTGGAATTACCTTATTGTGGTGGGAATAACAAAATGTAATAGCATGAGACAACCACTTTAAGATAGTCTGCTTTGACATAGACCGTCCTTTTTTCTCACTTCCATAAGAAATGAATAACTGATCAGAATTTATGAAAGTTTTAGTTCTATGAAGATAATATCTGAGCTGTCTGTGGGCATCCAAAGTATGAAGAATCATTTCTCTCTTTTGTTTTAGGTTCTGAAAAGAAGACAGGAGATGGATAGCTTGACTTAAATGAAGGATTAGTTCTTAAGGAAACCCTTTTTTGTGGAAAATAAGATAAGAATGATCCACCATATAAGGTTGCAACTCACTCTTATTGCAGACATCACAGCATTCAACAAAGATGTTTTCCGTGTTAAAGAAACTCAAATGAGCCTGATAAGCTGGTTCAAATGGAGTAAGAGTTATTTTTTCCAAAACAAAGTTAAGATACCAAGGTGGCACCACCTGTTTTCTAGGAGGCCTGCTATGTAGTACCCATTTCAAAAATATTTTAACGCGAGACTACATTGAAAGGGAAAGATCCATGAGCAGACATGCTAAAATGGCCAACAAGTGTACCTTGATAGAGGAGTAAGAAAGGCCGGGGGATAATAATTCACACAAATATTGTAGAACCAAAAAAATACTAGCCTTAAAAGGTCCTAGTTATGTGCTGGCATCAACTTGAAAATATTTTCCATTTGCTTGTATATGATTTCTTAGCAGCAGGTTTATTTGCCTCATTTAATACCTGGTGCATGTCTTCAAAAAATAGATGCTTAAAATGTATTAAAACTCTATCATCTAGGCAATTAGTTGAAGATGTTTCAAACTGGAATGCGTCAAGAAACCTTGTCTTGTATAAGTAAGTCCAGTCTGTGACAAAGCAGTAATTGGCGATTTTCAAAAGAAGTGAGAACCACTATTGCCTTGGCCAGAAGGGAGTCACCACAATTATATATGAAGAGTCCTTCTGAATCTTTAGAATAACCCTGGATATCAGTGGAAAAAGTAGAAAAACATGCATGAATATTTCTGTCCAAGGAAATGAAAATGCATCTGTTTTCTTGCATAGAGTCCTTGAGCAGAATTTTACCTGTTGATTGTTATGAATGGAGGAAAATAGAGCTATCTGAGGTGGTATCCACAGCTGGATCAATTCATGGAAGATGACCTGATTCAAATTCCATTCATAAGGGTCTGTCCTGCTCCTGCTCAGCTTGTCTGGCTCAAAAGTTTGCACTGACAGGATGCAAGATGTCAATAAAGTGAAACTGTGCTGAAAAGCTATATCCTAGGTTAAAATGGCTAGTCTGCATAGACAGTAAGATCTGATTCCTCCTGTTTGTTTATGTACATTACAGTAGTGTTGTCTGTAACCACTTCTATGGTCCTGGAGATCATAGATGATTGAGAAAGTTGACGGCATTTATTAGTGCCAACATCTCTTTTAAGTTTATGTGTTTTGGTCTGTCCTTTCTGTTCCACAGACTCTGCACTTTCCTCCGATAAACACTGCTCTCCAAGCAAAGTCAGAGGCATCTGTAGTTCCAGATTGTAATGGAGTAGAAGGGAAAATGTGAGACCTGGATTCAAATAAGACTAGAGCCACTCCATCAAAGAAGTTTCCATTTTGCAAATCTCTAGACAGACATCTGGAATGTCAGGTGATGTTGATGATGGGACCATACTGATTTTAGGAACCTCTGGATAGACGAAACACAAGAATCATGGATGCCATGAACCTAGTATTTGGAGAAGAAATGCTGAAAATCTAAGAAACTCCATGAATCAGCTTCCTTCTCTCATTATTCTTTTCAGGATCTCCACAGTACAGGGTCCAAACACAATCTCTCTACCCAAAGGAAAATTCAAAATTTCAATTTTAACATCTTAAAGTAGGTTTTGAGTGCACAATCAAACAAAGTTCTTCATAACCATTCCAGCAGTAGAAGCTCAGAAAGAGGCATCAGTTAAATCATAAGCTCACTTCAAGGAGTGTTTAGTTACTCGAGACACAGAAACAATAAAGATCACCCATAGATTATTTAAGAAGCTATAATATTCCTCATATTCTTAAAAGAAGCAAGCATACATTTTAACATGTGAACTTGATAATTAAGGATTCCAAAAATAACTGTGTTAGAAGAATACACATTTTTGCCAAATCTTTCAAAGGCCTTCCCATCCTTATTAGAGGCGGGATTAGCATTTACTAGATAACTAGCAGCAAGAGTTACAAAATAAATCACTGCTGGGTAACATCTGGGGTCAGAAAAAAAATATAAGAATGAAGAACTTTATACAATTTTATCTGCTTTCTTAGATGCAGCATGTTGGTTATCAGGCAAGTTACAGGTTGTATAAATAAATCTTCCAGTACTGAAAGAACAGGAGGAACCTTTATAGGTGCAGTAGATTTCAGTTCTCATAAACCATATGTGTTTAAGGACAGTGGAATACCATTATGTTCCCAATTGAACAACTAATTCATTCTGGATACAGTTTCAGAAAAAGAAACTCCTTCTAAGGGACTATTAGAAGAAGCACTCTCCTCAAATTCAGACTCGGATACCTGAGAAGAGGAAATATAAGTTGCCTCCCCCAAATCATTTTCCTATATAATATCCTGAAAATCTGCAGGCAGGGAAGAATTCCTTTTTCACTTACCAATAATACAAGAACTGGAAGGGCCAGGAGCATACCTCTCAACCTCTTACAGCAAGAAATCTGGACAAAGCCATAAATAATGGAGGTACAAAGGCCCAAAACTAGGGACAGTTTTTAAATATTGCTCTTACAAACTTAGGTGCTAGAATAGCATGTTTTGCAATGGCATAAATTTTGTGAAGGGTATGAAGTCAAAGTCAAATATCTGCCATTATTTTCTGACTTCAACCCTCAATGATTTGCCAATTATTTGCCAGAAAACCACAATTTTATGAGAAATAGATCTAAAATAGACCTAAAATGGGAGTCAAAATCTGGACATTCTGTGAAAATCTGTACAGTTTAGAAGTATAGCCAGGAGGAAGATTACATTGATTTAATGAATGAGTTATTGAGTGATCAAAGTACTTTAAAAAATCAGTGAGCTGGCTATAAAAAATATTGTGCATAGAGTGAATATGTTAATATATGAACTACAGTTGACTGGTGACATTTCCCTTGATTTATTTAGTTACTTTAATGTTCCTTGTCCAGTGACCCCAGCACTATATGGTCTCCCAAAAATACATAAGAATATGAGACAACCGCCCCATGAAACCTAGAGTGTCTGGGAGAGGATGGATTACAGAACCTATATCTATGAGTGGGTACCTTAATGATGTGAAAAGTTTCATATGTGACACTGGGGATTTTTTATGTAAGTTCAAAGAATGGCATGCCACTGAACCTTTAAGTGATTTTTCTGTTTGCTACTCTTGACATCAATTCTTTACCATCATCCCCAATGAATATAGTATTAATGCATTGTGTGATTTTTTTATGTGCCAGTAAGAAACTATATAGTAGAGAAATTTAAACTATTTGTGAGTTATTGGACATCCTTCTGATGAGCAATGTTTTTATTTTTAATGAACAAGTTTATCATCAAATATCAGGGGTGGCGATGGGTATATCCATCACCAATACCTATGAAAACATTGCCTTAAATCAACTGGAAAATCACTTTGTGTATAATGGGCCAGTAATATATACTTCCAAGGTACGTTTCTTTATGTGTTTTGTAGATAATGTGTTTATCATCTGGGAAGATACTGAGGGAGAATTAATAGAATTTGATTACTTTAATAATACCACAGATTTCCTAAAACTAAAATTGCAATTTCTGAATAATGAAATTTGTTTTTTACATTCATAATTCATACCACACCTTTTGGCCACCTAACCTAGACCAGAACACTAAAGGTGGAGACGTATCCATATTCATTAAGGATATCCACACCTCCAGGCTAGTTGCTCAACATAATGCATCTGAAATTATCCAAGTGCAACTAACACTGGGAAAGACTGCAATCCAGATTGTACCTTGTTACAGATCCCTTACCATGCCCCAGGATTCCCACTCTTCATTTCTTAAGATACTGGAAAATATTAAGGTACAACCCAATACCTTAATTATGGGTGAGTACAACTACCCCACCATCAACTGGGAAAACTATTCATGTACCAACTCACTCACTCAACATTTTCTGGAATTCATAAATTCCAACACCTTGGATCAGCTTGTCCACAACCCCACCAGGGGCAACAATATCCTGGACCTGGTCATTACCAATATGGGTAACCGGAGTTCCATGCCAGAGGTCAAATCCCTGCTGGTCAGATCCGAACACAACCTAATCAACCTAGACATCCATATCCTACCTCCACCCCCCCCCCCCCATTAAGGAAACCACCATCAAAAACTACTCCAAAGCCAACTTCATGCTTCTTAAGACAGAAGTGGCAAACTTCACGAGACCCATCCAGATGGAAAATAGAGGTACAACTGCTGAATCTTACACAAATGCACTGTATAAGCACATACACGAGTGCATGGCTCGTGCCATCCCCAACAGAACCAAGATGTTATCCCCCAAAAAAAGGAAGCCAATCTTGTGCTCCCCTGCCATAAACAAACTCTACAACAGAAGGAAGAAACTGTTGCAAAAAAGAGTAAAATCCCAAGATTGGAGGAACTCCCTGGTCAGCCTCAGCAAGAAGCTGAGATCCCTCATAAAATCCTCCAAAGCTAGTTATGAAAATAAAATTGCCACTGATTCCAAAGACAACCACAATGCATTCTACAGCTATGTCAAGAATCTCAATGGCAACCCTCAGATCTGCTCAGAGCTACAGCACAATGGCAATAAATATACATAACTAACCAATATTGCCAACATCCTGGCAGATCAGTGCTAACTTTACCCCCCTCTCATCCTCCCAAGGGCTCATCTTAATACCGGAAGAATGCAAAGCCCCTGTAATCACAGATGAACAAATAAAGACCGCACTCTCCAAAGCCAAGAACACAGCATCCATGGAACAGACAACATCCCAGGCTGCGTACTGCACAAACTACAGAATGAACTGGCACCTCACCTAAGTGCATGTTCAATCATAGCCTCACCTCAGGCTTTGTGCCTACTGAGTGGCGCACAGTGACGGTTATCCTACTCCACAAAGGAGGTGCCACCATGGAGCCCAGAAACTACCACCCCATTAGCCTGACGAGCCTGGTCTGCAAGGCCATGGAACATATCATCTTGGACCTTATAAATAAAGACAAAGGTAACCTCCAAACCCTAGGACCCCACTCATTTTGGGTTTGTAAAAGGTATATCATGTCTATTAAACCTGAATGACTTCTTTGAAGCAGTCACTAGAGCAGTAGATGAGGGCAAGGTAGTGTACACAGCTTATCTTGCCCTCGCCAAGGCTTTCAATACCATCCCTCACTCTGGAATTATAGATAAACTCACTAAACTGGGCATAAATCCCTATGTCACAAGATGGGTGGCCAACTGGCTCACTGACAGAACCCACATAGTAAAAGTCGACTCCAAGTCCGACTTCAGACCAGTGATGAGTGGAGTACCACAGGGTTCTGGGTCCTCTTCTGTTCAGCATCTACTTCTCTGAAGTGCAAGCCAACTCAGAACATCTTTGGCTAACAAAGTTCGCAGATGACTGCAAACTGGGAGCCATAATAGAATCACCTAATGATGTAGACATTCTACAAAAGGGCCTCACAGAGACAGATGCTTGGTGTCAAAGTCGTGGCCTCAAGGTCAATGCCAAGAAGTGCACTATCATCCACTTTGGGAAAAACTCGGTACTCATGAACTACCACATAGGCGGTAGGCAGTAGCTCACTAAACATTAAAAGTGTGATAAGAGACCTCGGGACACAGGTGGACAGTAGTCTATCCTTTGATAACCACATCAACACAGTAGTCAGGAAATCCTTCTACATGGCACACCTCATCACAAAAGTGTTCTCCTCTAGAAAAAAGGAGGTCATTGTTCCTCTCTACTCATCCCTAATCAGACCCATTATAGAGTACAATGCCCGTTTGGCATGTATCTCACAAGACACCTACAACAATTGGAAAGGCCACTGAAATACCTCACTAAGAGGATTACCAGCCTCAAACAGATGCCATACACAGACCATCTCAAAAAACTCCAGCCCTATTCTGTTGCATATCACCTTCTCAGAGGCAATCTCTGCCTAACATACAAAGCTATGTCAAACCCAGAGCTGTTGGACATGCTACACTTAAAGAAATCCCAATCTCTCTGAACCACAAGCTCCAGGGACCTAAATATTGTCACCACAATAAACAGAACATGCTGGAGGGATAGATTCCTGTCCCAGAGACTTCTCATACTCTGGATCAAACTATCCATTCATGTCAAGCAAAGCTCTTCATTGGTCCTCTAAGAAAAATCTTGACAACTGGATGGGAAATAGAAAATTCACCCTGGGGATCACTTCTGCGGCACTGTTTGACAGGGGCACAGGAAAATTTTCTTGGGTGGAGAAGGCCAGGGAACCTTTTTTGCTAGGCTTATATAGGCTCCAGGGCTGATAGCCTAGTACCTACCTATGAACCTATGAACATGTGAAGTTAGAGAAAAAAGGTAATGACATTCATACAAGCGTTCACAGAAAAGAGGTCCAAGCAAATAGATATTTACATAAAACTAGCATGCATGCAGGACATATATTTAATGGCATTGTGAAGAGCCAACACATAAGAGCTACTAGACTGAATACAGATGATGATAAGTGCATTGGACAGATGCAACTTATGTCACAGGAATTTAGAAATAGAGGATATGGGAATGAATTTTTAAATCGGCAGATGCAAGAAGTGACGAAGGAAAGACAATGAAGAGCAAAAATCATACTTTTCCCATCGACAAGTTAACGGGATGGCAATGGAAGGTCATAATAACAATACTAATAAAGATAGAAATATACGGTATGTGACAACTTATAACAGAAAACTGATGGAGTAAAGAAAATTATATCTAGTAACTGGGGAATTTTAAAGGCTATTCCAGAATTAGGAAGGATTGTAGGAAATAAACTAATATTTATGTATTGAAATTGTGATGTTATAAGGATATGAAATCTAATGTAAAGTCCTAAGCACGCTGTTAAACCACTTAGTAAATGTTCTGTTCCACGAGTAAAAGTATGAGTCATAAATGTAAAAAATGTATGAAGCGGAACAAACCAAGACTCAATACTGATGTTGAATAGAATAAATAAAATAGTCATTATTGTACAAAGATAAGCGCTTTCGCATCCAAGCTTCTTCAGATCAAAACAGTGAATGAATCCATATTACTTTAATATATACTGAATTCAATTATTGCAATAGCCAATCAATTGTTGCAATAACCAATCAAAAAATTTTATATCATTAAATTCTTAAAGTAACATAGTTACGTATAAATTACTTTGCCAGAAATTACAACATATATATAAAAAACATTTATTTTATATTGTATTTTGTTCTAAAACATTTGTGTATTCGTAAAATATGTATAAAAAATGAATGAGACACAATACTATAATAAAATGCTTGCTCTCCTATGAAGTTACTAACTTCTAAGTATTCTTTCTAACTTCTTATACTAATACAAACAGAAACTATTAACAAAATAAATGACATGATACCACAGTTTATATGTATATACATATATAAATCATATTTACTAAAATAAATAAATAAATATACATGTATGTACAACATAACGAACCTTAAAATGTCATATATAAAACTAACCAAAAATATATATAAATATAAATATGTAAATAATGGATATGTACCTAAAATTAATATATAACAGGAGCTTCAATTTTATTTTATTTTATTTTGTCTATGTTTATTTAATAGGGGCTTAATGGTAGCACATTCATTAAGCCCCTTTCCCCTATCAGCCCTTAATAGAATTATCCAATTATTTTCTATATATTCAGTATGATTTTTGATATCACCTTGCTGCATAGTAGTAGGAATAATTTCTAATACCTGAAATTTAAAGGTGTGTGTATTGCCTAAGCTAACTACATGTTTTGCTAGAGCATTGTGCATAGAGCCTTTTTTTATATGATAGATATGCTCTCTAATCCTATCTTTAAAATATCTATTAGTTTTTCCTACATAAAATGATTGGCAGGTCTGACATACAGCTAAATATACTACATTGCATGTTGTACATGTGGCTCTTGCTCTAATATGAAATTCCTTTTTTAAGTCTGGATGGTAAAATATAATAGATTGTTCAATATATATACAAAAATTACAGTCATGACACGGTTGTGTACCTTGCTCTTCTTCTTGTACTTTGTTTTCTTTATTATAACACAATAGTCTTCGCAAATTCTTTTTATTTTTATACAAAAAACATGGCTTAGATCCTACTAGCTGCTCAATTTTTGGATCTACCTGTAAGATGGACCAGTTCTTTTTAAATATATCAATCAGACTGCTGTTATCAGATGTAAAAAACATCTGTATTTTAACAAAAGATGTCTCTCTTTTTATAGTACAAGTATTTTCAGTTGTACTTGGTCCAAAATATGGGGCAGCTTTATTTTTGCGTAGTTCAGGAACATCTTTAAGACTTTCCAAGATCTCTCTTTGTGTATATCCTCTAATGCATAGTTTGTCATATAGATCATACAGTTCTTTATTAAAACTGGAGTCTGATATATTTAATCTAGATGCCCTTAGGCCTTGTCCCTTTATCAAATTTTTAAAAATATATGTGGGATGCATACTGGATGTATATAAAAGAGAGTTACGATAACAAGATTTACGAAATATGCCAGTATTTATCATACCATCATTTAATTTTTCTATAAATAAGTCCAAGTATTCAATCTTATATCTTGATCTATTCATTGTGAATTTCAAGCATTCTGTTAGACCATTCATCTTATCAAAAAATGCATCTAGGCTCTCATACAAACCTCTCCATAACATAAAGAGGTAATCTACAAAGCACCAATAAAAGATGACATTTGTTTTAAATTCATCCAAAGTGAAGAGTGTACTCTCCTCCCACTGTGCCAAAAACATATTTGCATAAGTATTGGCACAGGGAGTACCCATTGCTACACCTTCACATTGAATAAATAGCTGATCATCAAATAAGAATAGATTATTCTCTAAGACCAGTTCAATAAAACAAGTAATAAGGTCTATTTTCTTAGATGAAAATTCACTATTGGCAGACATATATATATATATATGTATGTATATATTGAATTCCTAAATCATTCGGAATTACTGTAAATAGTGACTGAATATCAAATGTCACTAATATTATATCTTCTATATTATTCTGTATCTTTAAGTTCTCGTATAAATCAATTAAGAAGTGTTTTGAATCCCTAAGGACATATTTGTTCTTATTTATGATTGGTCTCAAGTGTTTCTCAATATAAACAAATAAATGTTCTGTAACCCATCCACCACCTGAGACTATGGGTCGCATAGGTGGGTTTATACTGTCTTTATGAACTTTGGGCTGACCTTGTGTAATCAGAATAAGAGGATCTTTTATTAATAAGTACTCAAATGTTTCTTTAGTAATAATGCCACCTTTATATATATCTATCAGAGTATTCATAACATGTACTATAATGTTATTAACATCTTGCATTGTAATCAATTTATACGATTTCTCACATAACAAAAGTTTCATCGATTGCATATAATGTCCTGAATCCATAATTACTATAAGGCCCCCTTTATCAGCTGGTCATATTACAATCGAATCATTATACATTAAGTTCGTCAATGCTAGTCTTTCCTTATATGTTAGATTGTTTCTAAGATTTCTCTGTGTATTTTTATTTTGTTGTTCATAATATTTAAAAAGTTCTTCTTCTGTAATTTTTAAATAAGCCTCAATCAGTGGGTGGTTAACTGGAATGTACTTGCTTAATCGCTTAAAGCCTAAATCCGTTCTCACAGTTGCTAACTCTTCTTTAGGTTTATCCTTTTCAAATAAATATTTGAGCATAATATTTCTACAGAATACTTTAAGATCTAATATAGTATATGTCATCTTACTTTTAGTAGTGGGAATAAAATGCAGTCACTTCTGAAGTACATTCCTTCTTCTAAGGAAAGTGTATGCAAAGAAATGTTCAATACTAATGATTCTTCCCTTTTACCCACATTTTCTTGATAGTTTGAGTCGGGGTATATTCGCCAGAAAGTTTCCTTTTCTGACGTACCCGACTCATAGAACGCATTCTTCTCCCTCCCCTCTCTGTCCTCACTAGCAAAGGAAAAGAAATATTCCCACTGACTAGCGGAAGTGGTATATGTTGTTTAAATTTTGGTCTAACTACTGGCTGTACTTCTAAATTTACGGTAGATTTTACCACTTCTACAGTCGGATATAAATTTGCCTAACATACAAAGCTATGTCAAACCCAGAGCTGTTGGACATGCTACACTTAAAGAAATCCCAATCTCTCTGAACCACAAGCTCTAGGGACCTAAACCTTGTCACCACAATAAACAGAACATGCTGGGGGGACAGATTCCTGTCCCAGAGACTTCTCATACTCTGGATCAAACTATCAATTCATGTCAAGCAAAGTTGCTCAATGGCCCTCTAAGAAAAATCTTGACGACTGGATGGGAAATAGAAAATTCACCCTAGGGATCACTTCTGCGGCACTGCTTGACAGGGGCACAGGAACATAATTTTCTTGGGTGGAGAAAGCCAGGGAACCTTTTTCGCTAGGCTTATATAGGCTCCAGGGCCGATAGCCTAGTACCTACCTATGAACATGTGAAGTTAGAGAAGAAAGGTAATGACATTCATACAAGCGTTCACAGAAAAGAGGTCCAAGCAAATAGATATTTACATAAAACTAGCATGCATGCAGGACATATATTTAATGGCATTGTGAAGAGCCAACACATAAGAGCTACTAGACTGAATACAGATGATGATAAGTGCATTGGACAGATGCAACTTATGTCACAGAAATTTAGAAATAGAGGATATGGGGATGTATTTTTAAATTGGCAGATGCAAGAAGTGATGAAGGAAAGACAATGAAGAGCAAAAATCATACTTTTCCCATCGACAAGTTAACGGAATGGCAATGGAAGGTCATAAAAACAATACTAATAAAGATAGAAATATACGGTATGTGACAACTTATAATAGAAAAGTGATGGAGTAAAGAAAATTATATCTAGTAACTGGGGAATTTTAAAGGCTATTCAGAAAAATAGGAGGCAAAAGCTGGACATTCTGCAAAAATCTGGACAGCTGGGAGGCATGTTATGGGCACATTTATTAAATATTGCTCTTACTAACTTAGCTGACAAAATGACATATTTTGCATTCCCATGAATTGTCAGAAGGTATGAAGTCTGAGACTCAAATGTCTGTCACTGTTTTCTGACTTGAACCCTCAATACTTTTACAATGATTTGCCAGAAAACCACAACTCTATGAGACATAGAGCAAAATATGAGGAAAGATCTGGACATTCTGAAAAAAATTGTACAGTTGAGAGTTATGGCTGCACAGATAGCTGTCATTCTGTTAGTGCAACATATCTGCACAGAGGCCAACTTAATGAGAGAAAAAATAACCAATAATAGGGACATATATGACAATAAATGTCACATGAGAATGTGTTCAAATGTAACAATCTCAACCTCTTAGAACAAGAAATGTGGATGAAGCCATAAAGTTGGGGACAAGGTGCCAGAAATAGGGACATATTGTTAATAGTCCACATCGAAACTTATGAAGTTGAGATAATATATAGGTTGTACATTAGCATGAACTTTCTGAAGAGGATGAAGTTTGAAACTCAAATGTCAGTCATCAGTTACTGACTGCAGTCTGCAATGACATACTGATTTGCCAAGAAAACATGTTATGAGGATAAGATCACAAATATAAGACAAATATTGGACATTCTGTACAGATGAGGACAGTTGAGAGGTATTCACCCAAATGTCTGTAATACTGAGTCACAGCAGTCCAGAGATCATCCCAGTGACATGGCAGAAAGCCACATATTCGATAAGGAAAACATTTGGACATCCTGGGAATATCTGGATATTTGAGAGGTATGAATGTGACATATATGGTCAAAACACAGTACAGGACAGTGTACCTACAGTGCAGAGTATTGTGATAACCCATTCCTGACATTCTGTACTGAAGCTGTGTTAATGATCTGTAGCAGGTCATGGGACTGCCATATAAAATGATCACTCAAGGGAAGTGTGTGTATTAAATAGAGACACATAGATGAACTGTAGGAATGAATACAGGGAAAGAGTACAGTGAAACTCCCGCATATACAGCAGAGGAGGGCATGTCAATGGAAAATGGTTGCAGCAATAAGAAGCACATATCTATATGGTACAGTATAGACTGTGAAGTGAAAATGTGTTGTCTATGACTGACACACAAGGTGCCATAACAATGGGGAGGATGTATGCATGAGATAAGCATCCTTACATGAATAATGCAGAAGACATCTATCAGGAATCGGACATACAACCTAGGTAGGATGCATGTTGGAAAGTTCTGCAAACTGATATACCTGAATACGAGTGTACTCTCAGCAGAGGTCTCCAGCATGGTGGCCACAGGTAAACGATCATGGCAAATATTACAAGAACCAACCACAATCATGGACATTATCTGAATAATTCCATGACTAATCCCATGCCTCTGACATAGCATATGTGATTTAGAGTGATAACAGATGAGTCTACACACACACTGGACAGCTAGTATGGTACACCCACACTCTATGAGGATAACCACGCACACTGACCTGGTGCTGTTAGGAGGGACATTGCTATATCTGTATGTGACAGTATGGGCACTACAGGCTAGTTGCCTTGTGTGCATGGCATATATCACTGGCACAATTCACACTGTCACAAATGATATACATGCCATTAATTTTGTCAAACATCTATGTATGCAGTGTGTGCATAAGGTGAACAGGTAGCACACATGCATCTGATGTAACAACTTGATTGTTGTTCTGCACCATGAGACAGTCATGTATATTCCACAGAAAGAATACCCAGGTATGGGCAACAAGCTGTGTAACAGCACACTGTGACAAAGGTGGTACACTTCAGTTACACATCACTGGAACATGTGTAGGGAGGTACATGGAGAAAGGCTCATTGTACTCAGTTATTGATGTGATGAAGGCTGGGAACCATGACGTTAGTATGCCCTCTGATGTGCATGTCCTTCACATACCCAATATTGGTGTTACAGTCAAGGGAGTAGTCAGCACTGTGACCACGTGCTGGTGGATATACCACTTACCCTTTACTCCAGTGCACAGGTCACATACCTATTTGTCTGATTATAGTGTGTGATATCTACATTATTCTTGGGTGGTGTGTCTGTATTCTGATGCCACACCTCCCTCCATGTGTCTCATCAATGCAAGTATTGTCATGGCTGTGGCAGCAGTCTCTGGTATGTGTTCACACTGTGTATATTATACTAATACCACAGTTGGAGTCAATGATTGCCCACATGCTGTAGACCTTCAGGCAGCTGTTTTGACATAGCATGTGTATATCATTTGTGATGTCCATCACTTAACTACGGGGCGGGCAAGGGCCAAGCAGACACCCCTGATGTACTAACCTGATCACTGGACCTGAGATATATGTCACATCACACATTTCAACATAGTGAGATGTCATGTATGTCATACACTGGTCTAACCATTTGGTGATATAGCTGTTTATGTCCACATGTGACAGTGTTGATTGAATACCAAAGTGTGACTTTTAGTGAAATGCCTTCAGCTGTTCAAGTTCCACAAGATGATACTGTTGTCATCATGTATGCCCTCAATGACCTCTTTGAGGACATCTATCAGATGTAACAGACCTCATGTAGCATTAACAACTCACACAGGTCTGTTGCATACATCTGGAATATTACTAGTATACATGTAGAAGAGGTCCATGATGACATGTTGGTCTACCTCATAGTCAAGGAGAATCAGGATATCTCTACACATACATGCATCACATGCTGTCTCCCCAATGCAGGTGAATGCATGTTGATGTAAACCTTTGAATGGGAACATATGCCCTGTGGAGGGTGTATTGAACTGTGTATTCAACCGTATCAGGAAGGTGTATGTGTTGGATCATGCCATAGGTGATCTGTGATGTTGTCACAGCAAACTGATTCCATGTGATAGGCCTGGAGGAAGGTAAGATAGTGCATACTGCCTATTGTGATCTGGCCTTGGGTTTTGACACAATCACACATGCAGGTATCATTAAGAAAACCCTCAAGTTGGGGCTTAAACCTTACATCAGGTGATGGGTAAACAATCGGTTCACTGACAGAACACATCATGTGACAACTGGTGAATCAACCTCTATCAGTAGATCAGTCACCAATGGCAAATCACAGGGATCTCTGCTGCCCCATTCACTGTTTGAACTGTATTTCCTAAAGTATATGGCCTTTGGCTTACCAAGTTTGCTGATTCTTGCATATTGTGTACAATCATTGAGTCCACCAATCATGATAACATAGTACAGGAGGAGCTAATATACATGACTGAATGGTAACAAAGGCACACAATCTAGAAATAAATGCAGAAATGTGTGTTTATAATGTTGTCTGTCTGAAAAGTGAAGTTCCACATTAACCACAGAATTGACAGCAGTCCTGCTATGCAAAAATCCAGTGTTGCAAGCACAGGAAACACATTTAGATAGCAATCTGAACTGTGACCACCAAGTGTCTACACTGCTATTGAAGGCCTACATTGTGCAAATCATAAGTCACACCATCATATTGATATCTTAGGGTTGTATGACAGCACTGTAGTCAAACCTTATTACAGCCCTAATAGAGTATAATGATCATTATTACATTTACTTCACCAGACACATATAGCAGCTGGAGAGACCACAGGGCTTTCTCAGCAAGATAACACAGGACCTACACACCATGCCATGATGTATCTGGACAGATTAAAAACCATGTCACTGCAAACTTTCTCGTATATGATGATGCGACGTCTGCCTGGCCTCCACGCCAGTCTCTGGCCTGACCTGGTGGGAGCGCCGCATATCCAAAAATGTAATAAAGCTGATGACAACAGCAGTGACTGTTGAGGACAAGATGACAGTGCCCCACATGCTGGTGTAAAATGTTCTCTGTAATGTCAAGCAACAGCTTGGACACACACACACACACACACACACACACACACACACACACACACACACACACACACGATTGCAGTGAGAATAGAACCACAACCCATCTAAGTACACAGACTACAGAACACAGTACTTAACTCAAGTTCCAGAACTCAAGTCTGACTTGGACTGTGTCACACAGCACTTTATAGCTGATGACAACAATATTGTCTGGTGAAGAGAATATGGTAATAACAGTGTTCCACATGCTGGTGTAAAATGCTCTCTGTAATGTCAAGCAAGAGCACAACCCCTCCCCCCAGTTGACTGCAGTGAGAATAGAACCCCCACCTATCTAACTATCCAGAGTACAGAACTCTGTATTTACAACAAGCCCCACAGCTGAAGTCTGACTTGGAATGTGTCAGACAACACTTTTTTAGCTGATAACATCAGCAGTGTCTGGTGAGGACAAGATAACAGTGTCCCACATGTTGGTGTAAAAGGCTCTCTGTAATATCAAGCAAGAGCTCACACACACACACACACACACACACACACACACACACACACACACACACACACACACAAAAAACTCAAGTGAGAATAGAACTCCTACCTATATATGTACACAGAGTTCAGAACACAGTACTAAGACAACCCCCATGGCACAAGACTGATTTGTACAGTACTTCAGGTGAATTTATAGTAGATGACATGTGGGAGACAAGAGGCTGGGGGGCCTGCATGAAATGGATGTCTAGGCATGTGCAAGTATCAAAATACTGGCAATACATGCCATTGGAGAAGTAACTGCGGGATACACACTTCTGCTCTTCTATCTAGACATATACACACACAACCCCTACCTACCTAAGTATACAGACTACAGAACACAGTGCTTACAGCAAGCACCACAGCACATGTCTGATTTATACATAACTGCAGGTGAACTTATAGTAGATGACATCAGCAGGCCATGTGGGAGAAAAGAGGTTGGGAAGCCTGCATGAAATGGATGTGCAGGCATGTGCACGCTTCAAAATACTGCCAATCCATGCCACTAAATACACGCATCTGCCTTCTGTGTAGCTAAACAAACATACATACACACACACACACACACACACACACACACACACACACACACACACACACACACACACACACACCAAGATGACTTCAGTAAGAACAGAACCCTTACCTACCTAAGTATACAGACTACAGAACACAGTACTTAATGCAAGTGCCAGGACACAAGCCTGACATACAGGAAGCCTGCATTAAATGGATGTGTATGCATTTGCAATTATCAAACTACTGGCAATCCATACATAACTGTGAGATAAACACTTCTGCTCTTTACACATAAACACGCCAAGTTGACTGCAGTGAGAACAGAAACCCTACCCATCTAGGTACAAAAACTACAGAACACAGTACTTAACACATGTGCCACAGCACAAGTCTGATTAATATAAGATTGCAGCTGAATGTTTAGTAGATGACATCAGCAAGCCATGTGGGGGATAACAGGTTGTAAGGACTGCACAGGCATATAGCTTCATATGTTCGTATGAGGCTACTAGCCTAATAGCACTATGGTGTGTAGAAGCCTAGCTGTGTAAAAACACAAGTACCCTTATTGAGCACAGGTGGATGATTACTTTTAGCAGAGTGTATTTTTCACAGGTTCATAGGTTCATAGTTAGATACTAGGCTATCTGCCCTAGGACATTTATAAGCCTAGCCAGAGTGTATTTGGCTTCCGCCTCCCTATTAGATTAGCTTACTGTGCCTCTGTAAAGTAGGTCACAAAAGGTACCCTTTTAAGATTAGTTTACTGTGCCTCTGTCTAGCAGGGACACAGGAGAGATCCCAGGGGTGAATTTGCGATTTCCCACCCACACGTCCAAATTTCGCTTGAAGAGGATCAGCGAGGGGCTATGTCTAACATGAATTGGGATTCTATTCCAGAGTGAGGGGAGCCTCTGGGAAATTAATCTGTCCCTCCAGCATGTCCTATTTATTTTTGTGCTGAGGTTTAGGTCCCTGGAGCGTGTAGCTCTAAGGGACTTGGATTTTTTTGAGGTGGAGCATGTCCATTAATTCTGGGTTTGACATGGCTTTGCACGTTAGGCATAGATCACCTCTGAGTAGGCGGTAAGCAACTGAGTATAGCTGGAGTTTCTTTAGTCGAGCTGCATGGGACATCTGTTTGTAGCCCATGATCCTCTTGGTTGGGCAGCAACAGCTGGCCCTGTCCATGAGGGACATATGTGCCAGGTCAGACAAGACTGTACAATCACCCAACCAGTACTCGAGGTTGTGATTAAAGAGAGTCTTTGAGAAGCACTGCTTCACATGCAGTGGGAGCCTGTTTAAGCCTCTGGGCTGGCCAGGGGTGGCCCGTGCTATCAGACTGCCGGACTGCAGCCCCCTCAAAATAAAAAATAGAAAAAAAATATTTTTAAATTTCGCGGACTTCGCGCATGCGCAGTACTCCTGACTACTGTCGGTCTATGCACATGCTCCAGGCAGTCCGGCAGTCCCCATAGGGAAACACAAGGAGACGTCTGTGCACTTTTAAAGTGCACAGACTCGCTGGGATTATGTGTCGGGTCCGGACTGCAACAGCAGCAGTCAGGACAGTCTCGTCGGGAAGGAGCTTTGCTTGGGATCTCGCAGGTCTTTGGAGTATTGCGCGGGCAGGATGTACGTTAGCTGGATATATTATGGAAAACAGACAGGTAAGTGTATGGTGCTTTTTACTTTTACAATGTTTATACTGGATTGAATTTATGGTACTTGCTGCTGGTGCTTTTTACTTTTACAATGTTTATACTGCTGGTGCTTTTTACCTTTACAATGTGTATACTGGATTGAATTTCTGGTACTTGCTGCTGGATTGAATTTATGGTACTTGCTGCTGAATTGAATTTGGGGTGTGTGTGTGTGTGCGTGTGTGAAAATGCCCCAGGTGCTCATGGTGGTGTGGTAGGGAATACCTCAGGCTTGAACCCTGTACCCTGTATGCAGGTGTTAAAGACTTGAGTTCCCTACCCACCACCATTTGTAAAAAAATTGCAGATTTTTGCCTCATATTCGATCTGATCTGTTCCTCATAATATCTGTGGTTTGTAAATGTTGCAATGCTTGATATTTGATGGTGTAGTAGTAGCATTGTTGCCTCACAGCTGCAGGTTCTCAGGTTTGATTCTTGGCTGGGGTTCCTTCTTTGTGGGGTCTGTTATCTTCTCCCTGTGTTTGTGTGGGTTTGCTTTTATTTGATGTTGCACTGGTAGCATTGTTGCCTCACAGCTGCAGGTTCTCAGGTTTGATTCTTGGCTGGGGTTCCTTCTTTGTGGGGTCTGTTATATTCTCCCTGTGTTTGTATGGGTTTGTTTTTATTTGATGGTGCACTGGTGGCATTGTTGCCTCACAGCTGCAGGTTCTCGGGTTTGATTCTTGGCTGGGGTTCCTTCTTTGTGGGGTCTGTATCTTCTCCCTGTGTTTGTGTGGGTTTGCTTTTGTGTCCTCCCATGTTACAAAGACATGTCTGCATTATTTCTTCCTGGGCCTCTGCTGAATTTTGTTCCAAGTCACTGTCCTGATTAAAAATGTTAAATAAAATTGACAGGCATTTGAATTTCAGACTTAAGGGTTTCTGAATGTTAATTCCTTGCATATTTGATGGTGCAGTGGTAGTATTGTTGCCTCACAGCTATAGGCTTTCTGGTTTTGATTCTTGGTTGGGGTGGCTTCTGTGTGGAGTCTGCATCTCCTCCCAGTGTTTGTGTGGATTTGCTCTGGTGCCCTGCCATTTTACAAAGACGTGTCTGCAGTATTAATCCCTGGGTCTCTTCTGAAAAATTGTTTTTGTTCTGTCAGCAGTAAAATTGACCGGCATTTGAATTTCAAACTTCATGTTCTTCAGAATACATAGTAGCACAACCTTTTTTTCTAGCAATTTTCTAAGTTTATAAGATGAATATTTTAAATGTGTCCCTATTTTTGGGACTGTATTCCCCCATTATTGGCTTTGTCCAGGTTTTTGTGCTAAGGTTGACAGCTATGGCAAGAACTGAATTCACTGAATATGTTTGAGGGCTGTATTCCCTCATTACTGGGTTTGTCCAGGTGTTTTGTACTAAGAGGTTGACAGCTATGGTGAGAACTGAATTCACTAAATGATAGTCATTTAAGTTTCAGTCTTCCTCTCTTTTACAAAGCAGCTGATGTGGCGTAGTGGTATGTTACTCTGACTGTTTTTGCTCAGGGACCTTGGCAGTAAAATGTATGGTGGCAACACAACATTTTATTCTAGCAACTTTCCAAGATTATACAAGCAATGTTTAATGTGTCCCTGGTTTTTGGGCTTTTGACCCCCAATACATTTTGGCTTTTCCAGTTTTCTTGAGCTGCGAAGTTGAGATGCAGTTGAGTATTGAATAGATTTTACAAGGAGCTGAGAGCTGCAGGGGAATAGAAGTTTAGTGCTTTGCCTAGTTAATACTATAGCACAACAGGTTGTGTACTTGCTTTTGATGCAGAAGGCTGTGGGTTCTACTCCCACAAGGGGTGGATGCTGCCGCACTGAGAATGTTCTCCTTGGTGAAGATACTAACTATGAGTCTGTTATCAGTTTGCCATCCATTTCCTCTTGCAATATTATTACTAGCTTATCATTTTAATGTAATATAGGCAATTTATTCCTGAGGGCAACAGACACTTTATTTTTCGATGAAACCATGAAATATAAAGGTGACTGCTAGCAGCAACCGCTTCATTAGTTACAGATTTCTTTAATGTGGAATTATTTAGATGACTTACTTCAGAGATTGTGCATATTTACTGATAATGGACTGTAGAATTGTGCATATTTACTGATAAAGGTGGACTGTAGAATTGTGCATATTTACTGATAATGGTGGACTGTAGAATTGTGCATATTTACTAATAATGGTGGACTGTGGAATTGTGCATATTTACTAATAATGGTGGACTGTAGAATTGTGTATATTTACTAATAATGGTGGACTGTGGAAGTCTGAGTAGACTTTTTATGATAAATGTTCTCAACTGGGCAGTTTTGCCATTATGGGTGCATATGGTTTGTTTCATTGCTTACTGGAAAAATGTTCAAAACAAATTTAAAACACCCTCTAACAAGTGTACTGTATTGTACAAGGAATATAATTTTAGTACAATGAGGAAGGTGTATCAAAGAGCACATGTATGTTTCATATGCAAGGGGCCTATGATTTGAAAACAGCCCAAAATTAATCTTTATCTGCCACTGGCAAAATGTATTTTCTTTGAATGTGGGTTTCAATGCTGTTTCAATGAATGTGAGTTTCAAGGGCAGAGAAGTTTTAATGCTAAGTTTTCATTGTGAGACTGCATTGCTTTGTTTAACAGATGACTTAGTGTTTGTGCTGTAAAATACAAAATAAAACTTTCAGATGAAGTCCAACTCATCATAGAAGTAAAGCAGTAGGCACATTAGTGTTTATGGTAAATGATGTGAAATAGCCAAGTAATGGTTCATTGGAATGGCTGCAGAGGCTCCATTCAACCATTATTTTGTCAGGGGGGAAGGGCAGCAAACTCAGACAGGCCCGGCTGAACTATACCTCCCAACTGTCCAGATTTTCAAAGAATGAATAGATTTTTGCTTCTTATTTTTGGTTTGTTCTTCATAAAATTTGTAGTTTTCTGGCAAATCATTTAGGAATTAAGTCACTAAATAATAAGTTTCAGACTTCATAACCTTCAGAAAAATGCATGTTAAAGTAAGAGCTGTTCTATCAACTGTCTCAATTTATACAAGAGCAATTTTTAGTACTGTTTATATGTGCCCCCAATATATTTGGCCTTGTTCAGATTTACTGCATTAACAGGTTGAGAGGTACATGCAAATAAATTGCTTTATAGAATTAGGCATAGCCAACCTCTCAACTGTCCCCAATTTTGGCTCAACATGTTGCTCTTCCCCTAATAATCCCTCCAAAAATAGCAATTTTGGAAGAAAACATGGAGGGTTTACAATTAAGAAATAACTGTAATAATCAAAGTTATAGATTACTTGAAATGCATGTAGATTCTTTTATTTTGTCAGCTGCTCAAGGTAGCAGTACTAATATTAAAGTGTCCCTTCTTTGACAGGTAGCAGCTGTATTGTGTGTCTATTTTATATTTTTGCATCACATTTTTGGTCCATTTTTCATAAAATTGTGTTTTTTGGCAAATTACTGACAAATCACTAAAGACTGAAGTTAGAAAATGACAGACATTTGAGTTTCAGATTTTATACCCTTCAGAAAATTCATACTAATGCAAGACCTATTCTATTATCTTTCTAAGTTTATTAGAGCAATATTTAAAAATTGTCCTTATTTTTGGGCCTTTGTCCCACTTCTGAGTATGGCTTTGTCCAGATTTCTTGCTCTTGAGGTTGAGAGGTATGACAAATGTGTCAGGGCCATCACAGTCAGCCAGACAGATTTCAAATTGTGACATCATGCTTGTTGCACCCCACTCCCCCATGTAGTGACTCTGGATGTGTCCAAGCAAGGCAAGGAGTAGTTGTATCTACCTTGGATGGGGAGGACACACTGCATAAGTACTACAGTGGCTTTTCATCTGTCCTTGATTTTGCAGAATGGTCTGGTTTCTGTCATATTTTTGTACTGTTGATTTATGCTTATTACTCAAAGTGCCTGTTGCTCTGTGTTTAAGTAGCAATGCTTTAATGACCATAAGGTAAGCTTGTCTGAGATCGTAAGATGCAAGTAAGCTTTAATAAGCATACTGTTAAAGAATTGCCAACGTTGAAAGCCTTTCTGTTGTTGCCATGCAGAGAATACTTGACTAGATAATGTATAAGCCTTGGGTATTAAAGGACAGGATTCCATTATTTTAAAAATTACACTTGTTGGAGACTTCCAGTCATCTCTACAGACTTTACCCATAAACTAAACAGAATGCCAATCATGTGTGGTCCATAACCTGTACAGTAATCCTTTAAGCAATGTATCTTGAGCTTGTTTCTTGTTTGCTTTTCATTTTTTACTTTTATCATGTTTTCCCCATGAAACAAGTTGTCAGGCAGCAGGTCTTTTTTGGATAAGAAACATTTTTACAAGTGGGGGCATCACATAGATTTCTACTTTCAGCATGTTACTTGGTACTTTAATAAAGCTGAATATATTATAATTAGAACTGCAGTGCAAGGAGAAGTGGTTTGAGTTGAGTGCTTCTGGTTTTTCTTATACTTGATTTTGACTGGCATTCCAGTAATGTATTTAAAAAGTAATTTATTTTTCATGCCTCACAACCTTTTGTTTCCATCTAGATATTAAGTAAGCTGTCATGCAGCCAATGCATTGAAATATTTTTATTTTTCTACACTTATTTTTGTCTTGATTGGACTTTCATAATGATGGTTTGCCACCCAGGGCAGCGTATTTAATTAAAGTTAGTTTTTTGTGGTGTTGTGCATAGCTCCTCCCCTTTCTGGTTGACCATACCCCTTCCCCTTGACCCCACCCATTCAGCTGTCTCCTGCAGCCCCCCTGTGATTTGAAGTCACCAGCCGCCACTGGGGCTGGCACCTATGTCCATCATAGACAGGTCCAGTTGTTGCTGCTCACAAAATCACTCTGCTAACAATGACCATCTAATATGCTTAATAAGGGTACTTGTGTTTTTACACAACTAGGTTTCTATTGCCTCATCTACAGTGATAACCATGTACTCTTAAAACCTACTAATACAGTATGTGAGAGATGCAAGTATACAATGAATCTAAAATAAATGCTGTCTCTCTTAGGTAACAATGAACCAGTTATCAAACAATTGTCAGCACACATACTTCACCTCCTTAACAAACCAAGTACACAACACATAAACCCACATATCCAGAATTACTCATTAGAAGCTTACCGTAAGAGCAGAGACCTCACAAATGCAAACCTTCTGCACACATGACACTCCCAGTGGAACACTACTACACATAAAAACAAACGCATCAGTGTCTCACCCATTCAGCCCTTAAGGCAAACCACCTCAAAACCAATGTCTTGGTCATAGGCGAATCCATAGTGAGATACACAGATGTCCCCTTCACCAGGTTGTATAAAACGAAAGTCACTATCAGCTGCCTGTCAGGTGCCAGGATCCCCAAAGTCACGTATACACTCAAGTCTCTCAATAACAACTGCAGTTGCACCTCTGTTGTTCCTCCATGTTGGAGTAAATAACTTGAGACATACCTCACTGGACTATATGAAGAGAGATATGACTGACCTCTCAAATTATGTGTCCCAGACAGGTATGTCCGTAGCCCTAAGCAGCATTCTACCTTCACCCAGGATGATGTCTCAATACAGACAAAAGAATAATTGACTTCAACAATTGGCTTAGCTACTGGTGTCACTCCAGGAGGACCCAGTAGTTGTCAGGCTGGAATGACATGGTTGACAGACCATGCTGCTTTGCCAGGGATGGTCTTCATCTGTCACCTCTTGCCTTTTGGTTACTGGCCAATGTACTTGCAACCACCACAGTGACTTTTTTTAGGCAATGTCATAATAACTAACCTCCTGTTGTAAAAATATCCTCAAAAGACAAACTGGAGGTTATGCTGCTTAATGCTAGGAGTCTAAATCAGAAACTACACTCAGTGGAGGCACTTCTTACTTGGGAAGATGCTGATGTCTGTGCAGTCACAGAGACATAGTTTAGGTCCACAGAGAGTACTCCAGCCATGAAAGGTTATAATACCTTCCGCATGTTTAGGCTGCAAAATGAACATGAAAGAACCAAAGGAGGAGGTGTATCCATCTTCATAAAAGACTAGTACACCTCAAGACTGATTCAGCAGTATGACTCACTAGAGTTACTACAAGTCCAAATAATTGTAGGAGAAACCTCCCTCCTTATCACTGTTAGCTACAGGTCCATCAACATGAACCATGAAAACCACAAAGTGCCTTCCTAGACCTACTTGAGTCACTCATAATACAGCCAAACACCCCTAGGCATAGGTAACTTTAACTATCTTTCCATTGATTGGGATACATGTATGAGCACAAACATGCTCACCCTAAGGTTCCTGCACTTTGTAAACATGAATGTTCTGGAACAGTTAGTCTGCATCCCCACAATGGGTTCAAATGCCCTCAATGTAGTACTCACCAACGTGGGAGATCATGTCACCTTCCCATGTGTGAGACCCTCCCTGCTAAGATCTAACCATAAATCAGTCACTTTCAGTGTAACAATTGTACTTGACCCCCCCCCCCCCGATCCAAAAGAGGGAAAAATCTCTGCAAAGCAAACTGTAGCCTCCTAAATGATGACATATAGTTTAAAACCTACTGCCACCACTGACAGTAAGGACTCCTATACAGAGGTGTACACAAATACCCTGTATAAACACCTTTACACGTGTACAGACTTAGCTGTACCAGAACAGATCAAAATTTGCTCACGAAAAAGAGACACCACAGTGGACATCTAGCATAAATAGATTATACAACAAGATAAAGAAACTGATGTCCAGAAATAAGAGGAAACAGTCTTAGCAGAAGAATACCCCCCATAGCTTGAACAAGAAAATTAGACATCTTGCAAAGTCCTCTAATGCTAGTTAAGAAACTAGATTAGTATCCATAGCTAATGATAATCACAAGGCATTCTTTAGCTATTTCTGTAATGTAAAAGGGAAGGCCCAGCTCTGCACCAAATTCAGAGTGGACAGTACCACTCATGTTGAACCTGAGGACATAGCCAACCTGTTAGCATACAGGTTTGGCAGCAATTTCACACCTTTGTCTCCACTGATCATACTCCACAGCAGACCTGTCAACTTAACAATGTGTAAGATACACCCTACACTGACTGACTACATTACAGTGACCATGAAACAATGGCAGACGACTTTGCAATTAAGCCATGATAAAGAAGAAATTATTATCCCAGGGATAAAAATTCAAAGGGGGATATTCCGGGATGACTCTTTGTCACTGTTGCTATTCTGTCTTGCCCTTTATCCATTAAGCTGTCTACTTAACAGCTTAGGCCATGGCTATAACTTAGCTCCTAGAAAACAACAAAGTGTAAAGACTTCTCATCTTCTCTTTGCTGATGATTTAAAACTGTATACCTCATCAGATGAGGAACTAAAAGCACAACTGCAAGTTGTCAAACCTTTTTCAGATGATATAAGAATGTCATTTGGTCTTGATAAATGTGCAAAAGCAACCTTTAAAGCAGAATAACCAACAATGGGAGAGCATCAGTTTGGGACAAGAATGTGATATAGAAGAACTTGAGCAAGAAAGAGTGTATAAATATTTGGGAATTGGTGAAGGATCAACAATAAAACATGAACAAATGTGAATAAAACTTAGTAAGGAACAATTCAGAAGACTTAAATTAATCCTGAAAACAGCACTGACATCTAGGAACAAAATCCGGGCTATAAACCAATTTGCTCTTCCTGTCCTAACTTACAGTTTTGGAGTGAGTGACTGGCCCCAAAACGTGTTGGATAGATTAGATAGGAAAACAAGAAGAATGCTTCATGCTCACCAAATGATTTATAAAAATCAGTGCATACCAAGATTATATATTCCCCATTCCGAAGGAGGGATTGGCCTCCTTGAAACTGATTACACTTATAGATCTGCAATCATGGGACTCCACACATATCTGCTGACCTCACAAGACCCAAATGTAGTGAAAGTTTTGAAACATGAGGAGAATAAATCTAAGATGGCTTCTCTGTTTAATCTAGCAAAAGCATTTCGGTTTCAAGCAGGAATGGAAATCAAACCAGAAGTATATAAAAATCAGGCAGCAACTGAATGTGCCAGAAAACAAAATAAAGAATATAAGGTGAAGAACCAGATGAGAAGGCAAGAAATGTGAAAAATGCATAAATATAGTTGCAAGTATAGAAAACTTCTGGAAGAACCTCATGTTGATCAGGAACAAATGCATGAATGGTTAACGAAAGGCGAATTCAAACCAAGAGATGAAAGGTTAATATTGGCAGCCCAAGATAGTGGGCTGCGTACACGTTGATTTACAAAGTCTATTGAACATGTGGTAGAAACAGACAAATGTAGTTTTGTAAAACCTAATTGGATACAATTGCACACCTCGTTGCTGTTTGTGACATATTAATGGCAGAAGGACTGTATACTGAAAGGCATAATAATGTGGCAAGACTGTTGCACTGGGGATTGTGCAAACATTATGGTACTGAAGTGGCTGAAAAACACTGTAAACATGAGCCACAAAGCATCACAGAAAATGAAGAAGTCTACATCACATGGGATCATCCATTACCAACAGTTCAAAAGATAGATGCCAGAAAACCGGATATAGTGGTCCAAGAAAAGATGAGAAAAGTAGCATTGATCTCTGAAATCACCACACCCAGTGACTACAGTGTCTTGTGTACAGAGAGAGACATAAAGTCATAAACCATCATGATTTGCAGAAAGAAACAAGAGTAATGTGGAAGAAAGATACCCAGACAGTTCCAAGAGTAGTAGGAGCAATGAGTCTTATAAAAAATAATCTACAATTGTATTTAGATATGCTACCAATCATGTAACTTCATATGAATTGCAGAAGGAGTCATTACTGTGCACACTGCTGGTGCTGCGAAGAGCACTTTTGGCTGACATCAAAGATTGAAACAATACTAATTTCATGAACTTTAATCATACTTTCACTTAGAAATGTGGTCCATTCCCATCATGGTATTAGAAACTCAAAAGATTTGGAGAAATTAAAAGGCATACCTGTCAACAGTTCTCTACTAATTATCTCCGAATAACCGGTCATAACCACACTCAACAATGCCAAAACACAGCTTCTATGGGACTGTATAACATCCCAGGCTGCTTTCTAAACAGTATAAAGTAAGAGTTAGCAGAATCACTGGGTACTGTCTTCAACCACAGTCTATGTACTGGCTTTGTCCCAGCAGAAGGCAAAACAGCAACCATAATACCCTTGCACAGAGGGGGTCCCTCAACCGACCCACAGAACTATACACCCATAAGCCTGACCAGCCTTGTCTGTAAGGCCATGGAGAGAATCCTCTTGGACCTTATCAACAAGGACATTGGTGACCTTCAAACTCTTCACCCAACCCACTTTGGCTTTGTCAAGGGCAGATTATGCTTGTTAAACCTAGTGGATTTCTTTGAGTGTGTCACCAAATCCCTGGATGAAGGCAAATCAGTACATACTGCCTATCTCAACTTGCCCAAGTGCTTTGACACAATCCCTCATTTGAGGCATCATTGTGGAACTCACCCACCTGGGGATTAACCCATACATCATTAAATGGGTAGCCAACTGGCTCACCAACAGAACGCATACAGTCAACAGTGAGGATTCCACCTCTATCAGCAGACCTGTTACCAGTGGTGTCCCACAAGGATCTGTGCTGGGCCACCTACTGTTTGGAATGTAGTCCACAGAAAATCAGGTGGAAAAAGATGGCCTGTGGCTCAACAAGTTCACTGACAACTGCAAACTAGGCACAATAACTGTATCCCCAAATGATGTTAACGTACTACAAAATGTGCTTACATAAATAAATGATTGTTGCCAAAGCCACAGGCTTACAGTTAACCCAAAATAATGCACTATTATACCTTTCAGCAAAAGAGAAGTCCATGCAAGTTACACTGTTCATAATACCCCCTATGTGCTAACCCAGTGGCGAAGAGATTTGGGAATGCAGGTTAATGGTAACCTCACCTTTGATAATCATTGTCCACATTGGTAATGAATGCCCTTTATGTTGCACACCTCATAAGTGAGGGCACAGCATCCAAAATTTAGGATGTTACAACTCCACTGTACTTATCCCTCATCAGACCAATAATAGAGAAAATGCTATCTTTTGCATGTACATCACCAGACACCTGCAGCAGCTGGAAGCACCAGAGAGGTTTTTCACTAAGAAAATCCAGGGACTTCCAACACATTACCTACATGGACAGACTGAAGGCCCTGTCATCTTACTATGTATCATACAGACAGCTGAGAGGTGACTTGTGGCTGGCCTACAGAGCAGTGTTGAACCCTGCCTTAATGGACATGCTGCACCTTCGCAAATCACATGGGACAAGACTCACTCACTCTAAGGACCTTAACCTAGCCTGCGTCATCAACAGGACATGCTGCAGAGACAGATATGTCTCCCAGAGATTGCCACTCCTATGGAACAAAGTCGCAATTCACATAAAACTGAGCTCCTCAATGACCCTATTTAAGCATAACTGGGAAACTGGATGGGCAAGTGGAGATCTACCCCAGGGGTTTTGCCTATGTCACTCTAGACAGGGTCAACCATTGCTGATCATGGATTATAGCTTGGTCTATACGGGAACAATGGTACAACGTGGGTAGGCTTGCCAAGATCCTAGGGTCATTAGCCTAGCAACCTCCAATAAACCTATGAACCTTGGGCCATTATGGTAGTAGCGTCATATAAACCTATGAAGCTATAAACCTATACAGGCCTGCAAACATCTTGTCACACACATGGGCTGCTGATGTCATGTACTATAAGTTCAGCTGCAGTCTTACAAAAGTCAGACTTGTACCATGGTGGGTGCATTAGGTACTGTGTTCTGTAGTCTGTATGCTTAGATAAGCAGATGTTCTATTCTCACTGCAGTCAACTGTGTGTGCTCTTGCTTGACATTACAGAGAGACTTTTACTTCAGTATGTGGGACAGTTATTACCATATTCTCAATGGACATTGCTGATGTCATCAGCTATACCAGATGTCTGCATATGCGGTCATGCCACCAGGGCATGGTCAGACACTGGCCTGGAGGCCAGGCAGATGTCACTTCATCCTATACCAAACATATGACAGTGACATGGCTTTTAATCTATTAATCTATCCATATATATCATACCATGGTTTGTAGGCCCTGTGTTATCTTCCTGAGAAAGCCCTGTGGTCTCTCCAGCTGCTGCATGTGTCTATACAGGTACATGCAAAACAGAGCATTATACTGTATTACTGTTCTGATGAGGTTTGACTACAGTGCTGTCATACAATTCTAAGATCTGAATATGATGGGGTGCCTTATGATGTACACCATACATTTGTCCTGGAAGGCCATTAATGAGAGAAGTTAGAAAGTAATGATACACATTGCAGTTTCTGACATCAACACCCTTACAAGAGCATTCATTAGAACACTGTGAAATTTTGATGCTATCAGCTGTCTGTAGCCAACATGTTCTCCAACATAGTAATGTACATTTGGGAACGTGATTATATATTGTCATCAATTAATCCATTCAAAGAAAACCTCTTGCATTATCATAGTTTTTGGATGACATATTTTTAATTTGGAGAGGCGCAAAGTTACTTTAGAGATGTTTTTTGATTATATCAATAACACTTATGGCTTCTTGATGTTTAAAACATCTGTATCCACACAAAAAATGGATTTTCTTGACATTACTATTGTTAAGAATTCAAATGTTTTTTTAGATACATCTTTATATAAGAAACCAGTCAAGAAAAATAGTTTACTACACAGAAATAGCATGCATTCTTCATTTATATTTAGAAAAGTTATTAGGAATCAGTTTCTCAGAACAGCAAAATTAAATACTATTGAGTCAAGTATGTTAAAACAGATGGACTCTGTTATAGAAGATTTTTAGAAAGAGGATATAGTCATAAAGAAGTGGAAGCTGCATGTGAAAATGTGAAAGCACATAGAGGTACCCTAGCAAAACCTTACTTTTTGTTACAACAAACACATGATCAATGGATAAATATACACAAAAATAAAAAGAATAATATGAGATTATTTTAACACATAATAACAATACTTTGGCAGTCAAGCAAATAATATCTAAACAGTGGCATATATTACAGGATATACCAGACCTTAGGACTTGTATTGCCGATTGACCATTATAAGAGGCATACTAATTTAAACAACATTTTATGTTACCAAGAACAACCAAAATTATGGTTTAATAATAGACAGAGTAAAATAGGTACATATAAATGTGGTAACTGCAAATTCTGCATATATATTAACACAAGGAGTAGCTTTTACCATCCAGTTTTTAAGAAATAAATACAATTGAGAGCATATGGAAATTGTAATAGTATGAATCTTGTCTATCTAGCATGTTATGAATTATGTGATGCATTCTATATTGGGAAAAACAGAGACTTAAAGATCGTATATGTAGTCACATACCTGTTATAAACAGAAAAAATAACAAATGCACTTTTTAAACACAAAAATGATAAAGGTGAAAACCATCATTTTAAATTTGTTACATTAGAAATATGCATGGAAAACATAAGAGGGGAAAATATTCTACTTAAAACAGAACTAGCAGAATTAAAATGGGTATTACGGCTTAAAGGCTACATTACACCTGGGCTTAATGGTTCTGCCTCTTTAAAACCCATTCTGAAACAAAAACAAAATTGTGTTTGAACTAGCTTGTTTTAATTGTTTTAAGGTACTATTATTGCAACCAGATTTTGAGCCTGGTGTAATTGCTGATGTTATTGCGAAATGACATTATAGTAACCTAAAAAGGGGTCTGTGAAATGTCAATCAGTATTGTCTCATCTGGGTGCTAAAAGAGGACCAGGAATAATGGCCAAATTCCTCTCCCTGGGTAGCGTCTTTTATCGTTGTAATGTAATGCGAATGGAAATGCCCAGGGAAGAAGAAATCATGTAGTGCTTAGTACATAAACAAGCAGAGATTCTTCCACAGGGAAGTGTGGTTATCATAGTGTTTACTCTCACTGAATACTCATTCCGAGCAAAGTACAAATCAGTGAAAGGCATACAAACAACAGATGGATTGTCATCTGTCTTAAGGTGAAGCATGTTACAGTGCCTCACAGCGCTATACATAACCAAACCCAACTTAAAAAGGAACGCATCAGTGCAGAGGACAAAAAAGTAAGTGATTGCACACCTTACTTCATCCTGCCATGAAGTTAGACCCAAAGGAAATGGTTAGGAATGCACATGTGAAGAAGCACATTAATCATAACCCTCAAGAGCTACTGTAACCGGCAAACTGCTACTGTATGCCTTAATGGCATTTTCCATTCATTCACGGTGCTAAAGGACGCTACCCAAGAGCAAGATTTTTCCGTTATTCCTGGTTCGGTCTCACAAACAATGTGATAAAAAAGTAATTTGGAGTTTACACACCCCATTTCACTGTGACATTAAGTAGTTTCGGTAAAACTTTAGCAATGACGGCAAGTTCCAATTCTGGTTGCGATAATACACAAGTTTCTGTTTTAATTGTTTAATTGGACTGGGTCTGTATTTAAAGAGTATGATTTAGTGCTTTAATGTTGATGCCTGAAGAAACCCATTCAGGATGAAAGTTTTAACTTGCGCATTTTTATCTGTTTTTATTGTTTTAATAAAGTTTATCGCACATCCCTATCTACATGGTTCCAGTGGCTCTTGTGATATAAATATAGGAACTTTTTACAGCCAACACCTTTTCCCAAGGCAGCTGCAACAACCATGGACTTCACAGGCAAATACATGGTCCTAAACTGCTAATGCTTGGGAGGAAAAGAGAATTCTGTCAGGAGTAATGAGGGTGGGCAGAAAGGAGTCAGGACCTTTTCACGGCTATAGAGAAATCAACTGGATAAGCTCAACTGCAAATGGAAATGCTCAAAGGGTAAATAGTTGGGTGATGAAAACGAAGTTATGTCTTACCATAACTTTCCATCTGTGTTGTTGATCTTCGTTCATTCATTATGATAGGGTTATCGGTTCCGTCCTCGGAACCAAGCCAGCCTTATACCAAGCTTGCATCAGCCAAAAACTCTCAAGCCAAGATCCTACCCAAAACGCTCTGCTCCGTGTTACCTCAGATCGAGTTTGCAAGTTGATAGACAAAATTAGAGGCTACCTCTGGTCATAAAAGACCTACAAGAATGGAAGAACCAACATATGAAATCCACCAGGAACCTCTGGAGGGGGACGGAGGGTGGGGAGTAATGAATGAACGGGTCTATATTAGAACATCGAAGTTTCAAAACTTTGAATGTTCTAATATCGACCCCTATTCAGCAAAAGCTGAAAATATCGAAGCTACAGAAAACCAAATCTTTTCCTAGGGAAAGAATTTGGTTGTCCGTTTCTGTTGCTTCAGTATTTTCAGCGCTGTGGTGGAAAGTTACGGGTCGGGTTCAGGTAAGTGTGCGATTGAGCACGGGTTAGGTTAGTTAGGGTTAGGTATATGTGCGATTGTGTGGACATGAGGGTTAGGGCGGGTTAGGTGAGTTAGGGTTAGGGCATGGGTGAGGTGAGTGTGCGATAGTGATGGACCTTAGGGTTAGGGTTTGGGTTAAGGTAAGTGGACAGTTAGTGGTGTATATATAGTTTAATGTAGGATTAGGTGTAAGATTTTAGGTGTATGTGTGTGGATTGCTGTTTGTTTGGTGTGTTTGTGTTGTGTGCATATGTTTTGGAACAGCAATTTTTTTTTTCCCTAGGAAAAAATTCACTGTTCTGTATGTTCGATGTTTTCAGCTTTCGCTGAATAGGGGTCGATATTAGAACATTAAAAGTTTTGAAACTTCGATGTTCTAATATAGATCTGAATGAACAAAGATCAACAACACAGATGGAACATTATGGTAAGACATAGCTCCTTTATCCAATGTTGTTAATCTTTGTTCATTCCTTACAATGGGACAGAGTCCCCAGCTACCTATATCCCTGGGTGGC
This sequence comes from Protopterus annectens, assembly GCF_019279795.1. Classification (NCBI taxonomy): domain Eukaryota; kingdom Metazoa; phylum Chordata; order Ceratodontiformes; family Protopteridae; genus Protopterus; species Protopterus annectens. The sequence continues at coordinate 113,304,414 of NC_056727.1, read as the reverse complement.
CCTTATAGAAGGACATTCTTGAGCACCATAGAACCAAAAGAAGCTCTTCCTCTGGAGGCCAAATCCAATTTGTAATGAAGAATAAAGGTATGGGGGTTGGCCCAAGTCACAGCTGAGCAAATGTCATTGAGGGAAGCCCTAGCATGGAAAACTGCTGAAGTTGCCATTGACCTTGTAGAATGGGCTTTCATTTTGTGAGGCAAGGTGATGTTGTTCTTGTTGTAGATGAAGGCAATGCAATTTCTCAACCATGACGCTAATGTAACTTTAGAAACAGAACGGCCTAGCCTTGGTCCAGAAAAGGCCAGAAATAATTGGTCTGATTTACGGGTAGATTTTGTTCTGTCCAAATAAAAATGGATTTGCCTGTGAACACTTAGGGAGTGCGAGTGCAAGCAATATTCTCCCTTGTTAGAATGATTAGGAAAAAATACTGGGAGGTCAATAGACTGGTTGATAGACCGCTCTGACACCACTTTCGGTAAGAAGGAGGAATTAGTTCTTAGTGAGACTCTATCCTTATGGAAAATAATGTAGGGATGTTTGATGCATAAGGCTTGAAGTTTTGACAGACATCTGTCCGATGTGATAGCAACCAGAAACAAGGTTTTCCAAGAGAGGTACTTTAAGTCACATGAAGATGCAGGTTCAAAGGGGGATGCTGTTAGGGCTTGCAGAACCAAAGCCAGGTCCCAAGGTTGCACTGGTTCTCTAAAAGGAGCTTTTAGATGAAAAACACCGTACAAGAAAGTCTTACAGAGTGTGTGTGACATGAGTGAAGAGTCCTAGAAGCCAATGTGGAAATTAGAAATGACAGCTAAATGAACATGAACAGTAGACACTGATGCCCCAGATTTACAGAGATCTGATAAATAATCTAATACCACCGAAATGGGGGCTGACAAGGGGTCCAATTGTTTGTTTGATGCCCATAAGGTAAATCTATTCCATTTGCTGAGATAGGTTAGCCTGGTGGAAGATTTGTGAAATGCAATAAGAATATTGCTCACCGGGGAGAAGAGATTATCCTGCCTGGCAATCATTGCAAGTGGAGGTTTGTTAGATTGAGGTGGGTCAGACCCTGCAGATGGGAGATCAACCTAGGAGTTGGACTGAGAATCCATGGTCGATCTAGCAGGTGAGGCCAAAGGAAGGGTAACCAAACTTGTCGAGGCCAATATAGTGCAATGAGGATTACTTTGATCTTCAACTGCCATGCGTTTTTCAAAAATTGGGGAATGAGGGGTAGAGGAGGGTAAGCATAAAGCAGACCCAAGGGCCAAGTGTGGACTACAGAGTCTTTTGGTGACTGTCCCCGAGGGGGGATCAGGGCAAAGTAGTTGCTGCACTTGAAGTTGATTGAGGAGGTGAATAGATCATAGCAAGGCTGGCCCCAGCAGTTGAAAATTTTTTCCGCTATCACAGGATTGCGGGACCACTCGTAAGGTTGTAGAATCCACCTGCTCAATTTGTCTGCTATCACGTTGGAGCTCCCGGGAATGTGCATTGCAATTAGAAAGCAATTAGAAGCGGTCAGCCATTGCCATATTCTCAAGGCCTCTTGGCATAACGGGTAAGATCTGGTGCCCCCTTGCTTGTTGATGTACCAGACTACTGACATGTTATCTGATTGGATTACAATAGTCCCTGACTGAAGGATCGAGTGAAATGCTTGCAACGCTAGTAGCACTGCCCTCAGTTCCAGGACATTGATATGCAAATGAGCCTCTGCCTTGGACCGAGTTTCCCTGACATAGCCCCCTCTCTGCATAAGGGAGGCATCCATGGTCACTGTGGCTTTTGGCTGATGGGGGCTGATGGAGTGAGACCATTGTTGTGGATTTTGAGATGTCCACCAGAGCAAGTCTTGCTTGCATCTCTGAGTTACACTTATCTAAAAAGACAAAGGATGTTGTAGAGGGTACAACTGATTGAGAAGTAGCCACTGAAGAAGTCTCATGTGGAACCTGGCCAGAGGAACAATGGTGATCGAGGCTGCCATTGATCTTAAAGAGCTGGAGTACAGACCGAGCAGAAGATTTGTGGTGACAGATTAGCAGCTGAACCTGTTGTCTTATTCTTTGAAGTCTGTGATCCAGAAGAGATGCTGTGCAATTTCTCTTGTCCAACAGGACTCGGATGAATTCTAAAAATTGTGCCGGAGCTGTGTTGGACTTCTCCCAGTTTATAGTGATTCCCAGGTGTTGAGCTGTGAGAAGAGTGTAATCTAAGACTTCCTCCAGTACACGCTTGGTGGGGGTGGTAAGGAGCCAGTCAGCTAGGTATGGAAATGCCCGGAATCCTTGAAGTCTCAGGTGAGCGATAACCACTGCCATGTGTTTGGTAAACACTCTGGGGGCTGTAGAGAGACCAAAGGGCAGTGCTCAAAACTGGTAGTGACTGGCTCCTATGCAGAAGTGGAGGTATCTTCTTGAGCATTTGTCCACTTTTATATGTTAATACGCATCTTAAAGATCTATAGAGCACATCCAATCATCTTCTTCCAAAAGAGGAAAGACAGACTGAACCGTGACCATCCAGAATTTCTATTACAAATTTGTTTAGTGTGCTGAGATCCAGAATCGGTCTCCAGTCCCCTGTCTTTTTTGGCACTAAAAAGAATCTTCAGTAAAAATGGATCCTATCTGGTCTGGGGGGTCCGTTTGGATGACTCTTTTTTGTAGCAGCTTTCGGATTTCGTGTGCTGCTGCTTCCCTTTGACTGGGTGGGATGTCGGGTAAATTTCTGGTTGAAGAGGGACAGAGATGGAAAGGAATACGGTAACCTCTGGATATTATCCGTTGTACCCAGGAATCAGTGGTTATAGTTTGCCAGACAGTAGGGTACAAGGAAAAATGACCCCTGACTGCTAACAGAGGTGAGCAGTCGGGCAACGCTTCAGGAGCACTGGTAGGACTGCCCAGAGAAAGAATCTCTGGAACCCCAGTTTTGCAGACCTCCCCTGCCCCAAAAGGGGTGTCTTCCATTAGAGTTTCCACCTCTGCCCTTAGGGGAGAACTCGGTACGTGCATCACGGAAAGAGCCCTATGATTTTCTGTGCCACATCTTCCTGCTCCTCTGATTTCTGGAGTAGAATCGTTGAGGAGTGGCGTGTCAGACACCAATGGCAGACAGGGTCTTACCATCTTGTTCGCACCTTGCCAGCATATCCTTAACCTTTGGGCCAAACAATGAAGAGGCCTCGATGGAGGCATTCATAAAGGAAGCCTTAAAGGAGACCGCAAAGTTGCAAATGTGCATCCAGGCATGACGTCTCATGACTTTGCCTGCGCCTGCCGCTCTAGCCACTCCTTGCATGTAAAAGGAGGTGCATGGAAGAACTGGATATAGATTCCAGGGTCACTATCTGAGTGGCTACCTTGCCCTGCACCTCATCAGAAACAGCTCCTGCCAAGGTTTCAGAGAGTTGATTGATAAAGTCCCTCTGGAGCCTCATGAAGTGTGCCAAGTAGTTCACGGACCTTACAGCGAAGGTCGATGAACGAAAACACATGCTTCCTGAGTCTGTCTATCGCCCATGACTCCCTGTTGGGCGGATGGACAGTCTGGCTCTCTTCTAGCAAGTCTTTGTTGCAGCCGTCACCATCATGGCATCTACTGGAAGACCTTAGGACCAATGGCAGGGGGAGATAAAATTTTGTCAGGCCTCCGTGTTATAGCTTCCAAAGTGTCAGGAGCCTTCCATGCATGCTGGATGATGAGCTAGACAAGCGCATTGACCGGTAGGGGTAACCCAAGAGGTAGGGGGCTGGGCACGGAAGGCCTGCAGGAATACAAATTCCTCTGAGGAAGGGTTGGAGGACTTCCAGTCGCCCCTCTGTCTTAGGATCTCGAGGATGTCACCAAAGGACACCTCATCAGAGGGTGACCATGGGGACCCGTCCTCATCATCAAAGCCCATATCATCAGTTAGAGACTCCTTAGTGGAGTCCATGTGCTTCCTATTGCATGAAGCCTTGCAAGGGACTCCCTCAGTGGGGAGCTCTGCCGAAGATTGCGAGAAGGGATCTCCTGCGGGGGAGAAGCCTGAGTCCCTTGTGCCCGGGGTCCAGTCGTTGTGGCTTGTGACAGTTGTGGCACAGAAGGGGGTAAGGACTCCGGCAGGGATGTTTTGCCAGCATGGGAGCCCGGAACTGAGCATGACAACCTCAGGATCAGGGTCACTTCTCGCTCCGATGAGCCGACCCCCAGACCAGGAGTCTCAAAAGGGCTGTGGAGCGTGAGGGGAGGAGGATTCCTGGAGGGTGCCATAGAAAATATTGGCATTGAACCAAGAACACGTGCCCCCATGGCACAGCCGCTAGCCTGAGAAGAGCCCAGTGTCCAGTGCACCGAGGGCCACAAGGATGACTCCAGCTCCAAAATGAGGTCCACTGTTGGTGTCGAAGGAAGGGAAGCTGCTGTCGGAGGAAGAGGCTTCAATGCTTCCCCTGGAAGTTGAAGGAGGAGTGTAAGATGGAGTCTGTGGAGAAATACGGTCACCAAGAGGGAGCGCAGTTTTAGATGGATTAGAGAGTCCCCTGGCCACAAGCAACTGATCAACAAACCACAACACATCCTGTTCTGAGAGGCTCCTGGACGACTTCATAGAGAGACCTGATGGAGATTCTGGCCTGTCTAAAAAGGGACTGTACTGACTTCCAACAAAAGGATCTATAGAGGGAGAGTACTTAGTTCTGGTGAATTTGTGTAATGTAGAGTCTGGAGCCGAAGGTGCCTGCACCAAAGAGAATGGTGCTGTGGGTATCTACGCCAACAAAGGTGGTGCCATAGGCATTGAAGGTGTCTGCACTATGAAGGCCAGTGTGGAAAATGTCTGCAACGATGAATATGGTGCCATCGAAGAAGGTGTCTACACCGGTAACGACGGTGCCGAAAGTGACTGCACCAAGCAGGTCAGTGCCGAAGGCATCCTGGAAGTTGCCTGCATCAGCAAGGATGGAGCCGAAGGAGTCAGCACCAACAGTCCTGAAGGAGACTGTACCTGTAGAGATGGTGCCAAAAGAGTCTGCACCGACATCACCGGTGCCGAAAAATGGAGTGACGATACTGTCGGAGCCGTGAGTGTCTGCACCGGGAACTACAGTGCTGGTGGCAGTGAAGAAGACATAGCTGGAGTGAGAACAAATTGGGGCGGTGCCGAGACTGGGGCCGAAAGGACCACAGATGGCAGTGCCAGGCCCGAAGTTTTCACCTTTTGTGAGTCGACTCCTTGTGATCTCCAGAGGGAGATGAAGTGAGCGATGTCAAGGAGGAAGAAGAAGAACACCTCTTACAGGGTTTAGGAGGAGGGGGTGAGCTATCTGACCCAGAGATAGCCTTGCAGAAAGGAGATTTAAGGAGGCCTTTTAGTATAAGTTTTTTCTTCCTTTCATTCAGAGTCCTAATCGAGAAATTTCTACAAATCCCACATGGGGGATCCACAGACAGGTGGGAAACATTCAGACAATAAACACACAAATCATCACCATCAGAAAGTGGTAACTTATGGAAGCATTCTGTACATTGCTTGAAACCAACATTACTTTCCTTACTATAGAGAGAGAGTCTCAAAGTTGCGATAGGGTAAGAAGATAGAGATAGTGAAGAACTGAAAACTTTCTATACATTAATAATAAAAACTTCAAAAAACTGAACACAGCTGTGAGAGAAGGCTTGACACAACTGTACAGCAATACAGCAAACGAGATCTGAGGTAAAAGGGAGCAGAGCATTGGGGTTAGGATCTTGGCTCAATAGTTTTTGGCTGACGTGAGCTTGGTATAAGGCCGGCTCGGTTCCGAGGACAGAACCGATAACCCCATCATAAGGAATGAACAAAGATTAACAACATCAGATGGATAGTTACACTGATTCCTCTGGGATAGGGATTTTGGATTTTCAGTCACTTTTCCTGTTCTAGTGGCTGCAGGGTGTCTCAAAAGGAGACATCATAAGAAGGAAACTTTTGAGTCCCTTGTTCATTAAATTCGGTATCATCTGTGACAGACTTCTCCATGGAATGTAAGTGCTTTTGCTTGCACTTCTTCTTATGAGGGGGCCGGAGGAAGGGTATCAGAAGAAAGATGGATCTGATAGTCAGGAACCTTTATGTCTGAGCATTCGGTATCCCCATTGGATATGTTTTTAAGTTGCTAGAGAAGGAGCGGTGGGGGGGGGTTGCAGTAGATAGGGCTCTTCATCGCCCTGAAAAACTGAACACCCTGAAGAGGGAAGGGACAGCAGAACTGAGAAGAACAACCTTAGGACCACAGTCCCTCCTCACCCCAAACAGAAACTGCCATGGTAAAAATTGGAACTGAATCAATGCATGCTGATGCTTCGAGGTGCAGGGTCTACTTCAAAAAATAGTTGTGAACGTGTGCTCCCTGGAGTCAAACAGACTCGGCCCTGGGAGATCTTCGGACTGTTGAAACGTAAGTGTTTTAATTCAGTTACTACTTGCATGTATATTCCCTTCCTGTGCAGTAAGGAACACTGTTGATATATCTTTCAGCACTAGCAACTTTACAAATGTATTGTGATGTTCGGATGCCATAGAGTTCCAAAACATTTGAACATAAGCAGCTGTACAAATCAGTTTGATAGTCAAATGCCATCTAGTTCTAATACATTTTCAAGATAAGCATTTGTGCAAATCAGTTTGATATTCACATGCCATATAACTCTAATACAGTTGCAACACAAACATCTTGTATAAACCAGTTTGAAATTCAAAGGACATATTCTTTACAGCACTCCAGCTGGCTATGCTGGAAAAAGTTCAATTGGTGTCACTGAGGTTGGTGTCGACCTGACACGGTCGGTGCTTAAGAGGGTTTCTTATCAGTGCTAATGGGGAGCTCCACTCTTGATAGTTTCAGCACCTTATCCTGTACTTGTTTCAGAACCGAAGGCCCTTTGGTTCCCAAGGTGCCGATTTCAACAAAGCTATTGGTTCCAAGACACTGTCAAAACCAAAGTAATATACTTAGGAGCAGTCAGTTCAGAGGAACTTAAATGAACCAAAGCTCTGTGCCTTCTAAGAGATACTGAGGAAGAAGGTGACACCGAACTATCTAAATCTCTGTCAAAACAGAAGACAAGGCTGATGAGGGAGATGCTTCACTTTCTTGAACCACAATGTTAGTGTGTTATCTCTTTGTCACTGGCACAGCTGTATGCGGAAGTACCTGACTCAAACAGAAACAAAGCTAAGAGAAAGACTATCAGAAAAGGGAATCTTCTGCCACATTTCTGGCACATCTCAAAAACAGGAGGGCCCTTAGAGTGTAATGGAAACCACACTTTTCCAGAAGAACAGTGGAACACACACCCACTCCAACATTCTTACAAGATAAGTGAAACCAGAAGAGTAGTAAGATTTTTTTTTTTTAAATTAGCAAGAAGGAGGAAGCTACCAACAATGGTAGAACAGAGTAAAACTGTATCAACTGAAAGGAGAGGGCAGAAATCATATAGAAGGAAGTGGAACTATAGGGAAGATAAATTCTTTAGGGAATGGATGTTTATAAAAAATAAAATAACAAATAATCAGCTTAACTCGAGAGCTCTGGCGAATGCATCTGTCTCTGGAAGCAGCAAAAGAGATCCGAGGTAACTAGGACAGAGGCATTGTGAGTAGGACTTAAGTTCAAAAGTTTCTGGTCATCACGAGCTGTAGTAACGGCCCAGTCGGTTCTGAGATTCAGAACCAAACCCATCAATCAAGGATAAATGGAGACTGACAACATCAGATATGATAATAACCCTCAGCAATATCAAAGCAGAGATTATTATGCATTTGTAACTATAACATTTGAAACACCCATACTAAGTAATGAGACCAGGTCTGTAAATCCTGCTATCATATCATGTTGCGCCTCAGTCTAATGCTTTTCAACAAGGCAAGTCCAATGATTTCTGATTAAATTCCTTTTAATGCTTGTGTCTCACACTTTTTCATTTGGGTAATCTACAAGTGTAGTATCTCTCAGTTAGTTCTGCGCAGCCTTGGGTGTGCCGTCATTGATTGGCACGCCAAATGGGCGGGGATATCCAGGAAGACTGACAGACAAATTTGCATGTCACTTTGTGTAAACTGCTAAATATTCAGTATCACAATGAACTCCATCCAATGATAAATTCTTACTCCAGCACCCCATTGTAGGGGCACTGCGCCACCCTTCCTTGCAAGCACATGTACTTAAAGCCGTTAAAATATAATAGTATCATTTAAAGAAATGGTGTGAACTCTCTCCAATTGACTGACCGAAATGTGATTTACTGCAGGCATTTTAGTTTTATGTCCCTAATAAAAACAGTTCCTTTTTGGTACTGAATGAAGTTTTATGTCCCTAATACAACATTACATTAATGTCATTCGGGCTGCTTTCGGCACAGGTGCTGAATATTAATTAACTTCCAGTCCACACACTGTTGAATAATCATATTGCTGCTGCCTCCACAGGGCTGGAGGTGTATTTCAGGCGGGTTTCGCTACTGCGCATCCTGCGAGGTACTACACTTGGAGATTACCTTCATTTGCTCAGAAATGGAAAATAGAGAACCGTAACCTTAACTGCTTTACTTTTTCCAGATGTCCTGGATAAATCTGTCATTAAAATATTGAAGATCAGATGCATGTACGCAGCCACGTATGAATACCTCGCGATATTCAAAACTGAAGGAACCTGCAAAAAAATCTGGTTTTGTATTAGAACACTACCCCACCAGATGCGCAGTAGCAAGGACCGCCCAAACTCTGCCCACCACCCTGAGTATGACTGTTTTTGCTAGTATTACTCTGAATAAACAGGTGAAGACCTTCGCCATCAAAATGAATATGCAAGACTTTCTAAATAGCTGAATCTGGCCGCTGCTTTAAGTTTGTGGTATGTAAATCCAAAGTATAGACTGTTGAAATGTACGCATATTAGCTGTTACCTACATAACAAAAAAAAAAAAAACAGAAACGGAATGCAATATATTATAAAAACTACACTTTAACAATGATTCAGCTGCTATTCTAGCACCGTTCACTGTGCACCAATATTATGCAATACTGTACATTGCAAACACTAAATGCCTCACGCTTCTGACTACAACCTGAATGCAACTCACACAAGGCGTGAACCTAAGCTGCTGTGACATCTGATACAAAACTGCACTTTCATGTTGCTTCTCTAACATGGCAAGCACACACCCCCACCCCCTACCATAAAGCAATTACTGCTGAACAGTATATTAAAGAAACATGGGGGGTGCCAACCTGTACAAACATATAGTACATACTGAAAAACTCCCTTGCAATGGCCCTATTTCAAGAACGCCAAAACATTCCTCTCAAGTGTACAGATTTTCGCAGAATGTCCAGATTTTTGCCTCATATTTTTGTTCTGTCATACAACTGTGGCTTTCTCATGTCATAAAATAACGACAGACATTTGAGTTTCAGACTTCATAATTCATGTTGATGCAAAACCTGTTATTCTATCAGTTTTCTAAGCTGGTAGGAGCACTATTTAAAGTGTCCATATTTTGGTTGTTGGTGCCTTTATCCATATTTCTTGCTCTAACAGGTTGAGTGGTATGCACCAAAGGACGATCATATGATGAATATTCACCAGGACACTTGATAATCTGCATGACTTGTCACTCACCCATGATTACTAAGCAACATCACACGGGATTGCCCTGTCAATCATACAGGCCACGCCCATTCCTGCGCGAAAATCGCGCGCGGGGGGGGGGGGGGGGTAATGTTCTAGTACTAAACCCAAAATCTTATATAAGCTATTAAGCAATGTCATTTGCATTTGAATGCAACAACAGACCGGTTAACAACTAAAGTCGATAAATAATGACATACATTTGAGTTATAGACTTCACATCCTTCAGAAATTGCGTGCTAATGCAAAACCAGTTATTCAAGCAGTTTCCTAAGTTTATAAGAGCAATATTTAAAACGTGTCCCTGATTTTCGGCCTTTGTCACTCCGATATGTGTAGCTTTGTTCAGATTTCTTGAATTTAAGAGGTTGAGAGGCAGAGATTATAAGACGGCTCAAAGTACTTACACTTCTCAATGAGACAGTCCCGAAAACTTAACAGGAGCTGCAATTACTGTAACTACTTCTGGAAGCATAAATCATTTATGTGTACGGTGGAGCCACTCAAGTACTGTATCAGGAGACAATTTAAATACACGTTCGTTACACACCTTCGTTCCTTTTTTTATATTTGCAGGCAAACAAATGACGTGAATGTGTACAGCAGAATGGCTACTTGCAATGAATTACTTATTTCGCGCCGGGAAGCATTAAAACTAATTTGAGAAATGTGACTGATTGTGAGAATAATCTGGAGACTATGGACATTCCTTCAGGTAACACAACTTGAGTGCATATAGTACACAGAAGATCTGTAAAACAGTAAGCTGTTACTAATTAGGTTAAGTTAGATGAGTTACTGCAAATCAGTAAATGGAGCCTTACTAGAATTGTCCTTGCACCCTTTTCTTTCGAGACATGTAAATTTCCAAAGTCTGATACATTTTGCCAGCAAAGGAAATAAAAAACGTTAAACCGAATTCCTCTCCACAGAGCTCCGGCACCTGAGTAATTTCAGAAGAGTTCCTAACGTGTTGCTAGGATACCGGGACGCTAGGCACCATTGAATCGGTTGGCCAGGTGATCCTGGCAATGAAGGGATCTATTATGCAAAGCTAGCGGCGACAGTAAATATGAATCGGGCTAGGGCTCCCTTAACTAATTACTCATGTTTCAAGTCTCGGGATAATTTTGTGATACATTTTTCTCCCCTCCTCCATCAAAACTGTTTTGAAAAAAAGGATCTTCTTGCCAACTGCGCAACTTTTATAATGAAGTGCTAGTGCTTTAATTTCATTTGTGGGGTCTGACGCTCCCTTAGCTACCGCCTGGAAGTCATCGTTTTACAAAGAGAACTGCGGTGAAAGTAAAGTCTATAATTTTGCATCATCCTTCTTAATTGTCCAGATTTTTGCCTCCTATTTTTGGTCTGTTCCTTATAAAATGCATGTTTTTTTGACAAATAACTGAGGAATTAATTAAATAATGACATACATTTGAGTTTCAGACTTTATAAAAATGCATGTTAACCCAAATCCCGTTATTCTATCACTTTCTAAGTTTACAAGAGCAATATTTTAAATATGTCACTATTGTTTGGGCCTTTGTCCACCAATTACTTTAGGCTTTGCCCAGATTTCGTGTGCTACAAGATTGAAAGGTATGGGGGGTGTGGTCAGGATTTTTCAACATGTGCACACTGGATCTGTATCCCCCCCATGTATAATGTGTGCACAGAGCAATATACACTCCTCCATAATACAAGGTGTAGGTAATTAAAAACTATGTAGTAAATAGTATACATACTGCGGTGGTGGTGCGGTAGCATTGTCGCCTCACAGATAGACATCCTGTTCGATTCTCAGCTAGAGCATCTTCTGTGTGGAGACATACGTGAATGGGTGTACCTTCGTTGAAGGTTGTGCGTCAGGGCTGGCAACTCGGCACGTAAAAATCTACTGCCAATCATTAGCGGACCGGAGTTCCGGTGTGGCGACCCTTAACCGGGAAAAGCCGAAAGGCACAACATAGTAAATAGTATACAACCTGCTGACAAACATTTTTTTTATACATTAGCTCCTTGTCCACATCACACAGACTAGCTTTTGGTTACAGTGCTGCTTTGTAGCAAGGGTCTGTATGATGGCTGGCTTTCAATGCAGTGCTGTGAGAAGCCACTGTACCACATCACAGCAGCTCGTTCTACAGAGGTCCATTCACATCAGTGGTGATAGTTGTAACTCCTCTATGTAAGTCAAAAGAGTCCATTGACATAAATGCCAATATAGAGCACTAACGGATGTTGGGGCCACAGTACTGGCAACCTAACCAAGCAGTGTATTCAAACCAGTAACAGCCATTCTGTACACTCAGACAAGGTGGGTCAGCACAAAGATTGTTCTCACACTCTACTACAACCAGAATTTATTCTCATAACAAGCTGCCCTGTGTATATTTCAATAGTTAATATACTCCAAGCTGGGCTGGCACAATCAGTGTACTCTGACAGTCTTCCACAGCCACAAGAATAAATCAGGCAAATGCTTTACAATCTGAAACTGTGGACCTATTGGAGAGCTGTTACCTGTGTTTTTTGCACATGCAGGGCTGAATCATAGTATGTCATCAGTTTATCTTTTCGAAACAGGATGCCAATCCTCTAACATATATGGGAAAAAACTTGTTTAGTGTGTTAGTTTTGGACTGTTGGCTGCAGAGATCCTTGTTACATGTGATGGGAAAGGTATGCTGATTCCTGGGATCTCTGTTTTTCTGCTTTCCTTCTCCAAATAGGCCATGAGATTTTTTTTCCTCCCTCTTCTACCTTTTTTAATGGCAAATTTATCTGACCCAGTAAGCCGCTGGTAAACTATGGCAGAGAGTTTCTAAAAACTAGAGAACACCCCCAGAACTAGGACAATCTAATGTCTGTATTGCTGTTTACAAGGCTTCCCCCTTCCACCCTGGCAAACCCTAAATTCAACGAGGTTACTTTGGTCAGTGAAAGTCTCTGCTCCTGTTTTTTTTTTTTTTTTTTTTTGAGGGATTCCCCCTTACCTGACACACTTAACTCCTCCTTTTCCTGTTGTCACAGAGGGTGGACACTCTCAGGGGCTGTTAGAAGCTCTCCCTCCTCCTATTTGAGGAAAGGGTTTTTATTTTAAAATGATTCTGATTACAGATTCTAAATGTTATCCTTTCTCATTTTATTATGTCTTATTTTGTATTTTAATTTTCTGGTTTAAAATATGCATATCATCACATTCTTAGATCCACATTTCTGCAGGTTCTTGAGGTGCTTCCTGTATCTGGATCACTTTATTAATTTCTCTGCATTACTCTTTGATCAATCTACTGTTATAATAGTATTTACAAAGTGTCTAGCTCCTGTGATAGCCTGCTGTAGACTGAAAGGTGTTCACATTTCTTTCCTTATTTAGGCATTTCTTCTTTCTTTGTAGAGTATATTTTAAGATGTCAGGGATTTCTCATTTGGGTAAGGTCTACTACACAGACTGGGATTCCAGGAGAATATACAGATTTTCTTGTCTGACTAATTCTTAAGACTGTTTCCCTGGAGTGACTTTGGGACACATCAGTTCAAAGAACTTTTCTTCCACAGGAAAAAAAAGTATATCTGTATTTAGATCTATTCTTGAGTTTTTTCCCAATAAAATGACTGTGTCAGCTAGGGTAACCCTCAGGATTCTGGGTCTCCTGGCATCCCTAATTTTCATGATGCCTTTCCCTATACCCCAAGTGATGAAGAAACAATACATTGTTACCTGCAAATGTTATGGTTCCAACATCTACATTCCCTGAGTTTTCAGTTTCCAGTATTTGAAAATTTTGAATAGAGAGATGATGATGATGATTATTAATATCATTATTATTTTGTTTATTTATTTATTATTTTACTGGAAAGACTTTATCAAAATCCAGGTCTCCCATTCTACCTTCCAGCTCCAGCACAGTCAGTCACTTCAGATGACTTACACTTTGTAGAGCAGTATCTATGAAGATAAAAGTGCAAGTTTTTTAAAGAGAAAAGACAGAACTAAACCCATAAAATAAAATAGATATTGGCACTTATAAATGTTCTCAACTTTCTCATTCTTTTTTGGTCACTGAGACCTTTACAAGTGTATACAGACAGCACCAGAGTTATGTGGTACATAAACAAGCATCAGGGAACCAGTTCTTTCCCTCTATGCTGGCTAGCCACTGTAGCTTGTGGTATAGCTTTTAAGCACAGTCTCACTCTACAGACATCTTAAATACTGCCAGAGCAAAACTGCTAGTCAGAGAAGCTGGGCAGGACCAAGACAGACCCTCATTTATGGAATGTGTATCGGGAGGTCTTCCAAGATGTGATCCTACTGTTGGTAACACTTCAAGTTTGACGTTTTGCCTCCATTCTTAACTATCATTTGGTGAAATTCTGCTCCAGGTCCCAACTCTTGAAGGCCTGAAATACAGATGCTGCTTTCTGGCTCAAGCAACAATGGTTTTCCATTTTTTTGGTATGTCTATGGGCAATTACTACAAGCTCCTCACCTCACAGACTGCATCTACTCACACAAGTCCAGGAGTATTTGATACATCCTGACCATAACGACCATAGCTGACTATCTGAATGATAGAATCTTACTACCTTTTATGATGATGTGCAGCAAATATTAAAGGAGGCAAGAAATCCTGCTACTAGAAAATAATTTATTAGTAACTATAAAAGGTTTACTAGCTGATGCCAAGGACATAAGCAGCACCAATCAGGACTAGTGTTTCTCTGGCTGTATATTATTTGTGAGAGTAACACTCCTATGGCCTGTCTTACTCTTCAGTAAAGGTTAATTTGTCAGCTGTTCCAGCATGTGTACCCATGGAGCCTCCTCTTTCAATGCAGTCTCTTGCAAAAATGTTTTTTGAAAGGGGAGGTTCATACAAAGCCTCCTAGAAAACAGGTGACTCATTCCTGGGATTTTAATTTTGTGTTAGCAACACTAACTCTTGCTCCGTTTGAACCAGCTCATCAGGTTGAGGTTCTTGTCATGGAATGTAGTCTTAACTATTGTTTTGACCTCTGCAAGAAGAGTACCTGAGTTTCAAGCTCTTTTGGTGGGCCAACCTTATTTCATTTTCTTCAAAAATAGGGCTTTTTTAAGAACTAATCCTTCTTGTATGCCTTTAGTAGTAGCCAGGAAAGTTTATCTTACACCAAGCTATCCATCTACATGTTTTCTTTCCAGAACAGAAGGGAGAAAGGATACCCCATAAATTGAATACCTTGAATGTCCACAGTCAACCCAAGTACTATCTTGACAGAAAAAAATCTTCCAAAACCTCTGATCAGTTGTTTATTTCTTATGAAAAGAAGAATAAAGAACAACCTGTGTCAAAGCAAACTATTTCTAGCTGGTTACCTCATGTTATTTCCTTTTGTTATACCCAGAGCCAGGTGATGGTTAAATTGGGCCCTAGGCAATGGAATGGACACCCCTCCTGCAGCCATTCTGGTGTCTCAGCCCCCCCCCGTACTACAAACACTGATTAAAACTGTCAGGGTGAACACTATTTTCTTCTTAACTTTTGAAATTATATAGATTTAGAAACTGAAGAGATGTGCACAGACTGGGATAAATATGCTGTTGGAAAAGCAAAATCCAAAAACTAAGGGTAATGCTGCTCAATGCCAGAAGTCTCAATCTCAAGATGCACGCACTCGAGGCCCTTCTCAATATGGAGAACATTGATGTCTGTGCTGTGACAGAAACCTGGTTCAAGGCTCCTGAGAGCACCCCAGCACTAACAGGTTTCACCTCATATCATGCGGTCCAATCCGGACAACACCAAGAAAGGAGGGGGGGTGTCCATATTCATAAAGGACACCCACACCTCAAGGTTGGTGGCAACGCACGATGCATCGGAGACCATCCAGGTGCAATTAACCATAGGCAAGACTGCTCTGCAATTTGTAGCATGTTACAGGCCACCCTCTCAAACTCAGGAACCTCACATGGCCTTCCTGAAAACATTGGAGGGGATAAATGTATCGCCAAACACCATCATACTAGGTGACTTCAACTACCCTAATATAGACTGGGAACACTACTCAAGCCCGAACACTCTAACCCAAAGATTCCTGGAGTTCATAAACTCAAATGCCATGGAACAACTAGTCACCATCCCCACAAGAGGAGAAAACATACTTGATCTCATCATCACGAACATGGGATCAAAATGTTCAACACCGGAAGTATACCCCTCACTGGTGAGATCAGATCATAAACTAATCTCGCTGGAGGTCCTCATCCCGCCCCACCTGAAACAAAAAGACCACAGTGAAAAACTTCTCAAAAGCCGATTTCACACTTCTAAAAACTAGTGTGGTCTCCTTTAAGGCCCCTGAGCCAGTGGTAAACATTACTCAAACCGCTGAATCACTTACAAATGCCTTCTACCAGCACCTACAGGACTGCATGGATCAGGCAATCCCAAACAAAACTAAGACTCTCTGTACCAAAGGCAAGCGTCCAGTCTGGTGGACCCCAGCCATAAACAAGCTCTACAACAAAAGGAGGAAGCTACTACAAGATAGAGCAAAATCCTTGAAAGGTAAGACACCTTTGATCATTATAAGTAAGAAACTAAGAGCTCTCATAAAATCATCCAAGGCAAATTTTGAGAGAAAAATCGCCAAGGACTCTAAAGAGAATCATAAGGCCTTCTTTAGCTATGTTAGAAACCTAGGAGGAAACTCCCAGATATGCTCAGAATTAGTTCAAAATGATGTGAAAATTACTGAACCTACACACATTGCCAACATTCTGGCTGACAGGTTCAGTGCAAACTTCTCCCCCCCCCCCAAAAGGAGAGATATCTATTCCAGAGGATTGTAGCCCCCCAAACATCTCCAACGCCCAGGTGAGAACTGCCCTCACTAAGGCAAAAAACACAGCATCCATGAGACCGGATGGTGTCCTCGGCTGTGTGCTTCATGAACTCAATGAGGAATTAAACCCACAGTTAGGACAGCTGTTTAATCTTAGCCTCACCTCAGGATACGTACCCAAGGAGTGGCGCACAGCGACTGTGGTCCCACTTCATAAGGGCGGTGCCTCCACAGACCCTGGAAATTACCGCCCCATTAGCTTGACAAGCCTTATCTGCAAAGCCATGGAGAGGATCATAATGGAACTCATAAATAAAGACATAGGGAACTTGCAGACTTTGGATCCAACCCAGTTTGGCTTTGTCAAAGGCAGATCCTGCCTCTTAAACTTGGTTGACTTTTTCGAGACAGTCACCAAGGCCATTGATGAGGACAAGGCAGTCCATACAGCCTACCTCGACCTGGCAAAGGCCTTGACACAATACCCCACTCAGGTATCATCGAAAAACTCATCAGCTTGAATGTAAACCCATACATCACAAGATGGGTTGCAAACTGGCTAAGTGACAGAACCCACTGGGTCAGAGTTGCTGGAGCCATGTCAGACTCAAAGCCTGTCACAAGTGGTGTCCCACAGGGCTCAGTCCTGGGTCCACTCTTGTTCGGCATCTACTTTTCTGAAGTACAAGCAAACACAGGAGGGTTATGGCTGACAAAGTTTGCAGATGACTGCAAACTGGGCCATAGTCGAAAACACATCTGACACAGATATCCTCCAGAAGGGCCTCACAGAAACGGATAACTGGTGCCAGAGCCATGGCCTGAAGTTAAACGCCAAAAATGCATAGTCATACCCTTCGGGAAAAACAAGGTTACCCCTAGCTACCATATAGGTGGCAATCCACTGAGCACAGAAAAAGTCATCAGGGATCTGGGGACCCAGGTTGACAGTAGCCTTTCGTTTGACACTCATGTTGCTAAAGTAGTTAGGAAAACCTTCTATATCGCCCACCTGATCATGAAGGGATTCACATCTAGATCAAGGGAGGTCATCGTCCCCTGTACTCATCACTCATTAGACCTATGATTGAGTACAATGCCCGCTCGAATGTATCTGACCAGACACCTGCTGCAGCTTGAAAGGCCCCAAAAGTTCCTCACCAAAAGGATAAAGGGTCTCAAAATATGTCTTATGCTGCCTGACTGAAAGAACTCCAGCTCTATTCAGTCTCATACCGCTTGCTCAGAGGTGACCTGTGCCTGACATATAAGGCCATGTCAAACCCAGATTTGATGAATATGCTTCACCTCAAAAAAATCTAGATCCCTCAGAACCACAAGGGCGGAGACTTAAACCTTGACACGGTTATAAATAGAACGTGCTGGAGGGACAGATTCATCACCCAGAGACTCCCTATGCTGTGGAACAAAATCCCGGTACATGTGAGGCAGAGCACATCTCTGGCCTTGTTCAAGAGGAATCTTGACCAATGGATGGGAGATTGCAGATATACCCCAGGGATTACTTCAGTGTCACTGCTTGACAGAGGCACAGCAAAATGATAGGCATATTTTTTATTCAAACTAAAGGGGTGGCGAAAGCCACATAACTATGGGCTAGGCTTATAAATGCCCTTGGGCAGATAGCCTAGTATGAACCTATGAACCTATGTACCTAAATGTAAAACAAAACGGCCAACAAATAAAATAGGTAAGCGCTTTCACTTTTGCTACTTCAGACCATATATACCTATTTTATTTGTTTGGTAATAAAACAAGTTTTTATCTTCAGCTAGTGTATTATTCCATTGGTCGTTTTGTTTTACATTATATAGATTTCATTTAAATATCCTTTCTTGACCAGGTTAGTCCCACTAGGCTAGTAACTTCTTTTCAAGGGAGACCCTTCATGATATTTATACTACTAGAGGAAATTTGGCCAGGGTATTGGGACACTTTCCCCTAGTTCTTTTTGATAACTCAGATGGATGTAAAATATGTCACAGCACCTACCATTAACAATGGTGCCTCAGTTTAACATCTCATCCAAAGGATGACATGCTCAGGAGTGCAACACTAATCCAGACTGCATTGTTTCTAGCTGATTCTACTGCTCTTGCTTTGTATTTAAATGACTTTTTTCCTGTGGTGGCAGAAGAGGAATCCAGGCTACTTCTGGGCTTGTGGCTGCTAGTAAGGTGAAATTCTAGTGTGTTTGTTGGTGCTTGGTATGACATCTGGACAGAGGAAGGACGACAAGGAGACATGGTGGTGGAATGAGGAAGTACAGGAGAGTATACAGAGAAAGAGGTTGGCAAAGAAGAAGTGGGATTCTCAGAGAGATGAAGAAAGTAGACAGGAGTATAAGGAGATGAGGTGCATGGCAAAGAGAGAGGTGGCGAAGGCTAAGGATAAGGCATATGAAGAGTTGTATGAAAGGTTGGACACTAAGGAGGGAGAAAAGGACCTGTACCGATTGGCTAGACAGAGAGATCGAGCTAGGAAAGATGTGCAGCAGGTAAAGGTGATAAAGGATAATGAGGGAAACATACTCACAAGCGAGGAGAGTGTGTTGAGGAGATGGAAAGAGTACTTTGAGGGGTTGATGAATGAAGAGAATGAGAGGGAGAGAAGGTTGGATGATGTGGGGATAGTAAATCATGAAGTACAATGGATTAGCAAGGAGGAAGTAAGGATAGCTATGAAGAAGATGAAGAATGGAAAGGCTGTTGGTCCAGATGACATACCTGTGGAAGCATGGAGGTGTTTAGGTGAAATGGCAGTGGAGTTTTTAACCGGATTATTTAATGAAATCTTGGAAAGTGAGAGGATGCCTGAGGAATGCAGAAAGAGTGTTTTGGTACCAATTTTTAAGAATAAGGGTGATGTGCCGAACTGTAGTAACTACAGAGGGATTAAATTGATCAGTCACAGCATGACGTTATGGGAACGAGTAGTGGAAGCTAGGTTAAGAAGGGACGTGATGATTAGTGAACAGCAGTATGGTTTCATGCCAGGAAAGAGCACTAAAAATGCGATGTTTGCTTTGAGAGTGTTGATGGAGAAGTACAGAAAAGGTCAGAAGGAGTTGCATTGTGTTTTTGTATCCTTAGAGAAATCATATGACAGGGTGTCTAGAGAGGAGTTGTGGTATTGTATGAGGAAGTCGGGAGTGTCAGAGAAGTATGTAAGAGTGGTACAGGATGTGTGCAAGGGTAGTGTGACAGTGGTGAGGTCTGGGGTGGGAGTGACGGATGCATTTAAGGTGGAGGTGGCATTACATCAAGGATCAGCTCTGAGCCCTTTCTTATTTTCAAACACAAACAACCAAACCAAAAACCACCTCCAGAGGAAGCCTTAATAGGCAAAAATAGTAAAATGAAAAAAAAGGCTTCCACCACAACGAAAAGTTCACTGAGAAATTCTGTTAAAATGTAGGCTTTAATAAAACGAAGAAATAAAAAGCATAAATTGTGCTATTCCTTAACCATTTAGCTTTATGGTTATCTCAAATGTGACTACTAACCTTCGTGGAGGAGACATTGTCAACAAAACTGAAAAGGAAGAAAGCAAATGGATCATGAACCTCAGAGCTAATTTATTTCCAGGGCTCAACAGAGTAGTTCCTATTAAACCTATTTTGAAAGAGAGAAGCCTAATTAAGAAATGAAATGGAGGCTTAAGGAAGGCGTGCATCTGATTGCTGTATGTGATTGGTTGAGCAATTAAGGATCTTTATTTAACAGCAGTAAGTCAGGTCTACACACTAGGATCTGAAGAAGGTTTTTTAACTGAAAGCGCTTATCCTGTTTGACCTGCAACCTGAATAGCACAATTTGTGCTTTTTATTTCTTCGTTTTATTAAAGCCTACATTTTAACAGAATTTCTCAGTGAACTTTTCGTTGTGGTGGAAGCCTTTTTTTCATTTTACTACTTTCTTATTTTCAATGATGATGGACAGGTTGACAGATGAGATCAGACAGGAGTCTCCGTGGACTATGGTGTTTACAGATGACCTTGTGATCTGTAGTAAGAGTAGGGAACAGGTGGAGGAGACCCTGGAGAGATGGAGATATGCTCTAGAGAAAAGAGGAATGAAGGTCAGCAGGACTAAGGCAGAATATATATTTGTGTGAATGAGATGGAGGATAGAGGAACGGTGAGGATGCAAGGAGTAGAGGTGGCAAAGGTGGATGAGTTTAAATACTTGGGATCAATAGTTCAGAGTAATGGTGAGTGTGGAAGAGAGGTGAAGAAGAGAGTACAGGCAGGATGGAGTGGGTGGAGAAGAGTGTCAGGAGTGATTTGTGACAGACGAGTACCAGTAAGAGTGAAAGGCAAGGTCTACAAGAGGGTAGTGAGACCAGCTATGTTATATGGGTTGAAGACAGTGGCATTGACAAAAGGGCAGGAATTAGAGCTGTATGTGGCAGAGTTAAAGATGTTAAGATTTGCACTGGGTGTGATGAGGGTGGACAGGATTAGGAATAAGTATATTAGATGGTCAGCCCAGGTTGGAAGGTTTGGAGACAAAGCCAGAGAGGCAAGATTACGTTGGTTTGGACATGTGCTGAGGAGGGATGCTGAGTATATTGGGAAAAAGATGCTAAGGTTGAAGCTACCAGGTAACAGGAAAAGAGGAAGGCCTAAGATAAGGTTTATGGATGTGATGAGAGAGGACATGCAGGTGGTTGGTGTGACAGAGCAAGATGCAGACGACAGGAAGAAATGGAAACAGATGATCCACTGTGGCGACCCCTAACGGGAACAGCTGAAAGAAGAAGATGATGTTTGGTGTACTGTATTGAGCTTTTTCCTTGCTGTTTTCCCAGTTTGTTCTAAATAAGCTATGAGACTGTGACTAGTTCAAGCTGAATCTGACTTTGCTACTAAAACCAAGACCACCTGGCTTTTTTAATATTGAGTATAATAATACAGCCTGCACTGTTTCTAGTTGACTTTAGTGACCTTGCTTTGAATTTATATTACTGTTTTTTTCTAGTGAAAGAAGAAAACACCAGCCTAGTTTTGGGCTTGTGTTTGCCATTGAGGTGAAATTCCCCTGTGCTACTACTGGTTGTTTTACTTTGCTATTTTCCAGTTATGAATAAGATTTCATGTGGCGTAGTGCTGCACTGATCTAACTGGCACATTACAGACACAGGTGCCTTGACTTATATGTGTGAGTGTATCTCTTTCTACAACCAGACCTTGTATAGTTAGTGTTGGTAGTGGAACATGCAAGTGCTCACAGCTGCTATCAGTCCTCAGCGAGTGGTCATTTGCTCTTGGATTACTGTTTAGACATTCAAGCAGCACATAATTGCTCTACTCTACTTGTAATTTCATAACTTCTGTCCTAATCAGTAAGCCCCCACTGCTTGCACAGAGCGATGCAAGCCTTGACCACAAAATAAATCTAATCTTCTTTACTTTTTATTTTCTATGAATAGTTTAGAGTGTTTCCCTCCTTAATCATTTCATTTAGCTACATATATTATGTGTCAATATATCCATCCATAAGATAACTCACTTAGTTGGAGCCTTCCACAAGCTATCACATATAGCTAAAATAATTTATTCTGTGTATTTCTTAACTAAATTCCCATAAATCACTAGGCAATAATGGAAGGCCAGCCTGCTTGTTTCTCATCTCTTTTCAACCTCTTAGCACTTGGTATCCTCAGTCAGTAGAGTAACTGTTTCATGTTCACAGATAACAAACTCTTACTCAATGTAAATAATTCTGCCTGTGACAGGTGCAAATATTTAAATAATCCTGAGGTTTTCCTGTCAAAAAATATTATGGATGTGAGCTGCACATACTTCCAACACTTTCTTGCATGCCTCTTAACCAAGAAATCTGGACAAAGCCTGGAATAATAGGTTCATAGGTCAGTACTAGGCTAACTACCCTTGCGAGCCATTTTAAGCCTAGCCAGTTATCCACTGTGAGATTCAAACCCTGTACCTTGTGTTTGTAAGGCAAACACCTTAACCATTAGGCCACCCTCTCAACAACTTGGGGAGGACAACAGCTCAAATATAGGGGCATATTTTAAATATTGCTCTTATAAATTTAGAAAAAGTTGCAATAATAACAGCATGCCTGTTACCATCCATTTTCTGAAGTATATGGAGTCTGAAACTCAAATGCATGTCATTATTTAGTGATCTGAATCATTGGTGATTTGCAAGAAAACCATACGTTTCATGAGAAACAGACCAAAAATATGAGGCAAGATCTGGACATTCTGTGAAAATCTGGACAGATGAGAGGTATGCTTTGTTACTAAGGCTGTAAAGAAATCTCTTCGAATGTCTCCTAGAACTAGCAAGGCCATCTCAGTGTAAATCCAACCCTTCGTTTCCTTCATGCACATCTATAGCAAAGGGTCACCATGAGTCAAATCACTTAAAATCCAGTTGTGTAGGTAGGGCAGGGTGAAGGGGGCAAATGCCTCCTTCACAAAGTGTTGGAGGACTCATTAGTGTATAAGCCAGTATTGCATTACCAGTCAAACCTACGCACTATGGTCTAAACTGTAACAATTGCTTGCTACATTTGTCTCAAGAAGTTTGCCACAGTTTAAAAGTAAAAACAAATTTGATTCTTTTATTTTGTAGTTAAAATGCAGCAATTGGTTTAATCCGGTAAAGTGGTTAGGTGGTAAGATCTCAGTCATCACAAGGTCTCTAAACACCCTTTCACCTGAAAAATCTAAGTATGACATAGTTGTGATCCATGTGGAAGTGAATGACATTCAATGCAAAACCCTAGGGTCAAGCAGAGAGTTATAATGGAATTTTCCATGTATGTGACAAATACAAGCAAAAAAAAATGTTCCTGAGTGGAATCCTTCTTTCTCCATGAATGATGCCTAGAAACAAAGAAACAGTAATTGGTTTCAACAATTGGTTAAATAGCTGGTGACATTCCAGGGGGATCCAATATGTGCTCACATGGGATTATATGCCTGAATGTCCAACTTGCTTCCCAAAAAATGGCCTGCACCTCTTATTGGCTTTTTCGTACTGGCTAAAGACTTTATTGTCTCTATATTGCTCTTTTAAGGCAGAATCCAAACAATAGACATGCCAGTATACCAAATATACCAAACCTAAAAGTGTATCACATTAAGGTGACTCTACTCAATGTAGTAGTGTAGCTAGGGCAGGGCGAGATGGGCAACTGCCACAGTCACAAAATGTCGAGGGGGGGATGTCATGAGCCAATCCTGATCTCTAATGTAATCTTTTTTAAAAGCCGGTTCTGCATTTGCAGTCAAACCTGTGAGTTGTAGCACTCCGTGTGTGGTCTGAACTATAACAGCTGCACCTACATTGTAGCAAGCAGTTTGCTACAGTTTATAAGAAGAAATGTTTTTTTTTTTTTTTTTTTTTTAAGAAAACATGAGTGCCTTAGCACTCCGTACAGGGTATAAATTGTAGCAACTGTTTGCTACATTTATATCTAGCAGTTTGCTACAGTTTAAAACAAGAAAAAAATTCTTATTTTTTTAATACAATAGAGGAGGGCCAGGTCCCAGAAACAGGACCTGAATGGCTGAACAGGAGCGCGGGGGGGGGGGGGGATGCGCATCTGACCACCTGGTTGGTGTGCCAGTTTTTGCTCTTCAGTGGAAGAACTGGGAGGAGGGGTGTGGATCTGTAATAAGCCAATAGTTTGTTTTCTTTTTCTTTTTTGTTCTTCACTCGAAGAGATGAAGGGGTGTGCTAATTCATGGTACTGGTACAAGACACTGGTGGAGTCAGCTATGCTTCTGGCTAGAAGTCTCAATGACACAGTTTCAAATCTTGAGTCTCTCCTGCATTTGAAACACATTATATTTATGTAATCACTAAGACATTGTCTAAATATAAAAGCACTCCCTCCATACATGGGTTTTGTGCCTACCATGACGTCAGACCTCATGACAGTATGGTGCTCTCTCCATATTTGTTAAGGACTATATCACCTCCAGGCAGATTCACAGAAACCCACGAATGGAATTCATAGACCTCCAGATCACCCTAAGTAAGGTAAACCATCATCAGCCATGTCCTCTGAAAATCATTTAGAATGACAAAATGTATTCAGACTTCCTATAAACAAAACTCCATTGTATTGGAAGACTTCAATTACGCCTCAGTAAACCAGTGCACCTATGCCTCCAATATAGTGCATTTCCAGAATGTCTTAGATTTTATAAATAAACTCCTTACATCAGATAGTTAACAAACAAACCCACTAGAGATCTTAATATTTTTGATCTGGTCTTTACAAATGTAACCACATCATGCACTGTTCCCATGAGATCTCCTTCTTCAGTTAAGTCGGACCATAAACAATTGACTTTCAACTTCAAAATATCCAAAGCTCCTGCATCTAATAACTCAGAATTCAAGGATTTCAAACATACAAACCTCAAGAAATTCTACAATGAGGTTTCACAAACTCACTCATGGCAGCATCAGCTCTGACAATGACATAACAAGTTGCTTCATGAAGTAGTTCTGTGCCCATTTAGATAAATGTATGGGCTGACAGTCCAACTAGAGCAAATATAAAGGGAAACTCAAAAAGAAACATCCTCTATGCTCTATCAATATAAATACACTTTGCAAAAAAAAAATACTCATATCTTATCATAGATATTATTAAAAACTTCAAAATTACTATTAGGGCTACCACAGCAGCCCATGAACAGTGGTTAGCAACTGAAGGTGAGGGCAATTAAACATTGTAAAGTTACCTTCTGATACCCTGACCCTTCAGCAGATACTTACATATGTAAATATTTGGTGTACTGAAAATGTATAAAAAAAAAAAAAAAAAAGCAACATTGCCACATCTGGTAGACAACCCTTCCCTTCAGCATGCAGCATAGACAATACCAGACTTCAAAATGAAAATGTTGTTATAGCCATTAATTCATGGGTTGATAATTCCCTCTGTGATGTCCCTCATCTGGGCCAGTAATTAAGGAGTTTCAATCCTCACCACTGACACTGGAGAGGGATGTTCACTTGGAATAAAAATAGATACACATAGTATTTCCAGATGCAGCTCTCTATATCAAGCACAATTTCCCTTAAGAGCACACATGTAGCATGCTCCAGAGTTAGTGCTGGATTTCCCTCTCTCCAGGCACCAAATAAGACTCCCCATTGACACAGCTATAGAGCTAGGTCCTTAGCCAGGTGTTCCACCCTATCTGTGAAATCAGTGCCCTCAGTGTCTCTGTTCAAAGTAGTTGACACACACACACACACACACACACACACACACACACACACACACACACACACACACACACACACACACACACACACACCTGGGAAAGTCTGGCACAGCTTTACTAGCTCTACCACCTTTGCGCAGGCTATAAAGTAGATACACTGCACCAGAACATCCACAAAGCCAGCCACTGTAAGGCTCTTACCAGCGCATACAATTATACTAAGTGAAATTAATACTAATACCAATGGTAATGTTGACCAAACAGTAAGACTTTCAGGAGTGGCCACAGTGTCACCAAATAAATCTAAGTACTCTCAAAGGTTAAAATGTTCTCTAAAAGACCAGCCACAATGAAAAGTTTAAATATATTCAATACTAAATAATAAAATAACATGAAAATACTAAATATCTGTTTACAATAAACACCATTTCAATCACAGGCAGTATTAAAAATAACACAGATGGAAAGATTCACACAGATACAGAAAAAACAATGCTTAACTAATCTCACTATGTTTTCCTGACTGATCTAAAGAATTACTGTCCTCTAGTTCAATTGCAGGAGCAAGGCAAGATGATGTGAGTGAGTGGCCCTTCTTTGTTAGGTTTCACAAATAGACTACTGAGAGCTAATTTACATCTCTTACTAATAAATATAATTTCAGTGCTGGCTATAGAATGACATCACATCTGGTCATCTGACTCTGGTTCCCACACTACCCTCTTTACTAGAAACTGAGCCAGAATCTTGCACATGTGTCACCATACCCACATAAAGCTCTGCTAAGATGTGTTATAGCATATGGAAGCTATACTTTGGTACATTCCAAGCATTCCATCACTTTATGCATGGTGATCAAATCATTAATTTAGCCAAAGGGAATTGTTCTAGTAAAAGTGTTCTTTATGTTGCCTTTAGTTCTGGATGTAAAAATTTCTCTGTTGGGAATACTGAATGTAGTTTCCGCAACTGTATCTATGAACGCAACTATGATATTTTTAGAAACAACCCTAATGGTTCTCTGTTTAAATACACCTTGGTGTGTCCCAGTTATGAAAAATTATTATTTGTTATATTAGAATAATATAATTTAATAATAATTAAATGTAAGGGGTGGAGATTGGGAAATACTGTTATAAAAAAAAGAACTTAAATAGTAACTACAACTGAATGCCTTCAATCCACCTGGTCTAAATGAGCACATTTCATTACTTCCAGTGGTCAAGTTTAAACCCAAGCAACTTTAATCAGATTTTTGTGAATGTTTGATATTGTGGTTTTAAATTGTGTAAAAATACATCTTTTAAAAAAGTTTTCTGATTCAACTAGTTTCTGTTTTATATGTACAATCATTTACGGATAATTTTGACAGCTATTTCTTTGCATACATTTTTTCATTTTTCACAAATGTTTCTAGGCAAACATTTGTGACAATGAATGTTCAGCTAACAGTCCTGTATTTTTAATTTCATCAAATCCATTCATATGATTAATGATTTTTACTATTTAAATAATTAATTTAAATGACAGTATTGTTCTGAAGAAGCCCTACACTATGTCAAGGACAAAAGCACTTAACCTCTAAATGATTTATACACTGTGTTTAGTTTCATTAAACCTTCTTTTTTGTGACATTGTCCTTTGGTAGTCTGTTCACTTGTGGTTATATCTGACAGGCTATTACAGTGATGCACCATGCAGGCCATTCCTTTTGAAGATGACTTAAGGTAAAACCACTTAACAAGCCAAATTTTGGAATTCAGTAGGGGAGATGAATCTGCCTGTATTTAACTGAGTGGGACAAGCATTTTTGCTGAGCTGAATTTTATAACTGTTTTGCTCCAAGGCTGTCAGTCCTATAATTAAGCATTAGTATTGTATTAAATATATACTTTTGGTACCACACCAGAATGAAAAAGAAGACTGCTACAATTTTTAATCATCGAGGAAGCAGTTTTTGTTTAGTGTCCATAGAAGAGTGGGAAGGGTGATGGGGCAGTGCAGATGATGGTACCAATCAGATAGATTATGCAGTGATGGCTTAGATCTCTTAGTTATTATTAGCTGCCACATCTGTGACACTGCTACCTCTGTCATTGCTGGTGGCCCTAAATATGACAGTGTAGATAATGTAAATTGAGGAAATAAATGAAGCTTCATTTGGTGTTATAAAAAAAGAGTGCAATGCCTGGAAATGTGCATTTCAGGTTTTTGTAAAGCCATGGACTCAGACTAGAATCAAAATAGCACTGAGGTCCCTTAAAAAGACAAATAATGCCTCCTTATGCTGAGTAGGCCTTTCTATTTGCCAAAACCGAAATATGCAAGTGATGGTGAACATCTCCATGGTTTAGCCAGCCTTTGTAATCTGCTACTATGCCAGCACATGATATAATGAGAAAATGCATCAGCTGAGCTATAAACCCAGAAATGAAATTTGTCTGTTTTGGAAGTCTCAACATCTTTTTCCTTAAATCAGATATTGTTTCTTTAGGCATCATTCAGGAATAGTTCTGTATACTGCATTGTGTGTGCTCAGAAGTCTTAGCAAGCTAGAAGTAGAAAAATGAAAGACACAAGGGGTGTATGTGCTGTCAGGATTAACCATGTGGTGGCTGCACCACAGTAGAATTTCTGACTGACTTCCCACTTTAATTACAAGATTCAGGAAAGAAAATCCAGCCAGACTTCTTGGAATAAATAAGTCTGTACAGCTTCTGCTGATTTTCCATCTCTTTTGGAGGTGCACCATTATTCTTTGTGCATACATGCTAAAGGATTTTTGGGTGACAAATAGCATTACTGTACCCAGTGCCTTGGTGTAGAGGGACAAAGTCTTCATTATGACCCATCTTCTATTAGTGGCTCGATTATCTGAGCCACTGGCAGAGAAGGATTCAGGGAGAAAGGGGGGTGCATCCATGGGACATGCAACACAGTTAGATTTCCCTTTGCAGAGGTCAGGGAAACAAGTGCTTTCTGAGGGTTATTAGGGCAGCTTAACAATATCAGCTCCATGCTGAAGTTAGGAGCAGATCACCCCTATGTGCCCCATTATACATCCTGCTCATGGGTGTTACTCAGACATGTGTAGGGCAGGGATAATATTAGGAAAGTACTACCAGCAGCAATATAATAAAGTCCTAGGACACTGATCTCCTTACTAGCCCCATCCCTTATTAGAGTTAGTCTGAGGTTGTCCAGGTGGTAGTTGGTAGAACCAACAATGGAGGAGAGGCACCATGAGCCACAGTAGATCAGCTGCTTGACAAAAAAAGAAGCAAAAAAAGACAAATAACATCATTTTGGTCTTATCCAGATAGGCGTCTATGTCTTCAGATTTATACAAATACTGATTTTGCTTTTTGTTGAGTGAGCCATTGATCAAAGATGCGAATGTTCATCAGATGACCTACCCATCTGTAATTTATTGTCTGATTATTGTGTTTTGTATTGGTATTGTATCTGAAGTAGTCTCAGTGATGTAGCTTGCATCTTATTTTGTCTGATATTCTGAGTTCAAGTCTACATTTAAACATTTGTTTCTGACCTGTTTGATGCCCAAGAGATGTGTGACAAGAGCATGTGTGGCATTTTAGTGGCAAGTTGTGAATTCTGGATAGAGTAATGTATTCAGAACTATTGTATTTTTGCATGGTAGATACTGGTGGGACTGTGAGTTAATTTCTTTTAGGCGGGGGGAGATCCAAGATATATACTGACTGGGGAAAATTTGGCCATGACCTTGATGGACTCACCTGAAATTCATGTGATTCAACTGTCCCTATTTTTAGGGACACCTCCTGGGCTGGTTCATGCTATTGGACTGCAGGACTGCAGCCCCCCCCCCAAGCTGTAAAAGAAAAGAAAAAACAAAAGAAAAAAAGAAAAAAAATGAAATAAAAAAACAACAGTGAGTCCCAGAACTCAACGCATGCCCGCTCAGCATTCCCAGAACTCAACGCATGCGTGCAGGAACCCAAACTGGTTAAACAGTAGTCCAGATTGGGAAGACGGCATCAGACTACAGAGATGCCCAGAAGTCTATGTGGTTACAACTGCATAGACTGGAAGGGGATTGGACTGCAATGTCTGCAGGCTGGATAGCTGCTCGCTCTCACAGGAAGGACTTTACTTGCTGCAGGAAGGGGTTTTGAAGCTGACAAATGCCGACTTTACATTTGTAAGTCAATGGACTTTGAAGCTAACAAACTGCATGGTACTTTGTGTGTGTGTGTGTGTGTGTGTGTGTGTGTGTGTGTGTGTGTGTGTGTGTGTGTGTGTGTGTGTGTGTGTGTCTGTGTGTGTGTAATGTCCCAGTTAAATATACCTGGTGGCTAGAGAGAAACTCAGGAAATATACCTGGTGGGTAGAGAATAACTCAGGCTCAAACCCTGTACCTTGGGTGCAGGTAGCAAGATCCTGAATTCCCTACCCATCACCACTTGTGCAAACATTTCAGATTTTTGCCTCATATTTATTTCTGTTCCTCATAAAATCTGTGGTTTTCTGGATTTTAAAGTCAGTAAATAATGTTAGGCATTTGAATTTCAGACTTCACATTCTTCAGAAAGTACATGGTAACAAAAAAACTTTTATTCTAGCAATTTTCTAAGTTTATAAGATCAATATTTGAAATTTGTCCCTATTTTTGGGGCTGTATTCCCCCATTATTGGTTTTGTCCAGGTTTTTTGTGCTAAGAGGTTGAGAGCTATGATGAGAACTGAATTCACCGAATATGTGTGGGGGCTGTATTCCCCCATTTCTGACTTTGTCCAGGTTTTTGTGCTAAGAGGTTGAGAGCTATGGTGAGAACTGAATTCACTAAATGATAGCCATTTAAGTTTTAGTCTTCCTGTCTTTCACAAAACAGCGGATTTGGCATAGTGGTATGTTGCTCTGATTGTAGAGCACAGGGTCCTGGGTGGTAATGCAGCATTTTATTCTATCAACTTTCCAAGATTATACAAGCAATGTTTAAAATGTGTCCTTGGTTTTTGGGCTTTTGCCCCCCCCCCCAATAAAGTTTGACTTTTTCCATATTTCTTGTGCTGCAAAGTTGAGAGATACAGTTGAGTATCAAGTGGATTTTACAAGGAGTTGAGAGCTTCAGGAGAAGAGAAGTTTAGTGCTGCTTATGCTGAGTCTGCTTGCATTGTTAATAGCACAACAGGTAGTGTACTTGCTTTTGATGCAGCGGGCTGTATGTTCTACTTTCACAGTATGCAGATACAATGCTGATATTGTACTGTGTTGTACTTTTAAAGGGGGTGGATGCTGCAGTCCTGAGAATGTCCTCTTTGGTGGAGATACTTGGTAACTATGAATCTGTTATCAGTTTACCATTCATTCCCTATTGCAATATTACTAGCTTATAATTTTTTAATGTAACATATGCAGTTTATTCCTCAAGAGCAACAGACACTTTATTTGTAGATGAAACAATGAAATATAAAGTTGTTTGCTAGCAGCAACCTCTTCATTGGTTACAGATCTCTTTAATGTTGGATTATTTAGATGACTTTTACTTCTGCAGAGATTGTGCATGTTTACTGATACTGGTGAACTGTAGAAGTTTGAGTAGACTTTTATGATGGAAATGTTCTGAATTGGGCAGCTTTGTCATTATTGGTGCATGCATTTTGTTTCATTGTTTACTGGAAAAATGTTCAAAACAATACATTTAAAATGCTGTCTAACAACCGTGCTGTATTATACAAGGAATATAATTTAGTACAATCAGGAAGGTGTATCAAAGAACATATATATGTTGCATGAGCAAGGGGCCTATGATTTGAAAACAGCCCAAAGTTAATCTTTTATCTGCCACTGGCCAGATGTATTTTCTTTGAATGTGGGTTTCAATGTTATTTCAATGAATGTGAGTTTCAAGGGCAGAAAAGTTTAAATGCTAAGTATGTTTTCATTGTGAGACTGCATTGCTTTGTTTAGCAGATGTCTATTAGTGTTTGTGCTGTAAAATGTAAAATAAAACTTTTAAATTAAATCCAAAATATAGTAGAAGAAAAGCAGTATGCACATTACAGTGTTTGGTAAATGGGGCGAAATAGCCACGTAATGGGACATTGGAATGGCTGCAGGGGGGAGGCCCCTTTCAACTATGATTTTTGTGAGGGAGGAAGGGTGGCAAACTCAAAGACAGTCCCAGACAAACTATACCTCTCAACTGTCCAGATTTTCACAGAATGAATAGATTTTTGCTTCTTATTTTTGGTTTGTTCTTCATAAAATGTGTGGCTTTCTAGCAACTCATTTAGGAATGAAGTCACTAAATAATGACAGACATTGAGTTTCAGACTTCATACCCTTCAGAAAAATGCATGCTAAAGCAAGACCTGTTATTCTACTAACTGTCTAAGTTTATACAAGAGCAATTTTTAGTACTGTTTGTATGTTACCCCAATATATCCTATATGCTCTCCTTCCTAGAAACAATCAACAAAGCCCGTGACTCTGGCCACTTTGTATCCACTGTTTTCCTCAACCTCTCTAAGGCATTTGACACTATTTCCCACAACCTCCTTCTTACCAAACTCTCTAAACTTAACCTATCCCCTTCCTCTACCCAGTGGTTCTCAAGCTATCTCACAAACAGGCAACAAGCAGTTAAATGGAAAAAAGCTACCTCACTCTTCCTTAATACATCCACAGGTGTCCCACAAGGTTCCATTCTAGGCCCCATACTATTCAACATATTCATAAATGATTTCTTCCAAGTCATTCCTAACTCCAGTCTCATCAAATATGCCGATGATCCTACTATAATCTGTTCCTCCCCTTCCATCACAACTCTTGGCAATCTAACACAAGCTGCCTTCTCTTTCACTGAACAGTGGATGCTTGACAATCATTTAGCCCAGAATGCAACCAAAACAAAACTTATGTTATTCAATGCATCCAAAACCTCTTCCCTAGACAAACAATTCTTCATAATTACCAGCAGTAATAATACCCCCCTAGAACTAGTCTCTGACACAAAATTACTAGGAATTATCATTGACAATCAACTAAAAATTGATAAGTATCTACAAGCAAATATAAAAAAAAAACATAAGAAATTAGGTGTACTTTACCGCCACAGTCACATTATCTCTCCCACCACCAGGATTACATTAGCTAACACATACCTCATCCCATCCATTTTATATGGTCCATCAATCCTAACCAGCCTACAATCTTCCCTCAAAACAAAACTCTCATCTTGTTATAACAAAATATTCAAATTTGTGGCAGGTCATAGAGCCTCTTCTCACCACTGTAATTCCCTTCACCAACTAAATTGGCTAGAATTACAAAACTTCCTCACATATACCCAGCTCATCCAAGCACACAAACTCATTCATAACCCGCCTCTCTGCCCCTCCCTAGCAAATACATTTGAAATGCATAAACCAGATAGACTCCTAAGATCCAATTCCCAAAACCTAATTAAATTGCATAAACCAACACATCCTGCTGGGAATCAATTGATGTCCTTCTTTCTTGCATGCCTCTGGAACTCTCTCCCTTCTCCCATCTGCACCAACAGCAGTCTCTCCTTGTTTAAAACCTCACTGCACTCGCATCTTACTTCACAATTGAAATTCTCTTGCTCTCATCCAACCTAATTCTACCACACTTTTTTCCTAACTTTCCAAACTTTGTTGCCTGTCACTACCTCCTAAAGTTTTACATCCCTTGGGACATATTCGACCAATGACTAAAAAATGACCTCATTGTAATTCCCTTAAAAAAAAAAAAACTACTACTTACTGAATTAACCTGATGTAATTTTCCTAATGAAAATCTTTTTTTATTTCTGCATTATGTAACATCTATTTGAATTGTGCAATATGGGTTTGTACTATACAAAATACGTATTTAACATTTAATTGAAATGTATATTATGGATGTGTGTTCTTTCTGTACTATGTATTTGTATTTCTCTAGAGCTTTTCTCCCCAGGACTCCATTGAAAATGGGCTCCTTGTAGCCCAATGGACTATCCTGGAAAACAAACTGCAAATAAATAATAATAGATAAATATATTTGGCCTTGTCCAGATTTCCTGCATTAAGAGGTTGAGAAGTACACGCAAATAAATCGCTTTATAGAATTAAGTATATCCAAACCTCTCAACTGTTCGTTTTGGCTCAGAATTTTGCTCTCCCCCTAATAATACCTCTGCAAAATGGCAATTTTGGAAGAAAACGTGGAGAGTTTACAATTAATAAATAATTGTAATGATCAGAGTTATAGATGACTTTTATTTCAGAAATGCATGTAGATTCTCTTATTTTGTCAGCTGCTCAAGTTAACAGTACTAATATTAAAATTGTCCCTTCTTGACAGGTTCCTAGCTGTATATGTGGTTATTTTATATTTTTGCATCACGTTTTTTGGTCCATTTTTCATAAAATTGTGGTTTTCTGGTAAATTAGTGCAAATCATTAAAGACTGAAGTTAGAAAATAATGACAGACATTTGAGTTTCAGATTTCATACCCTTCAGAAAATTCATACTAATGCAAGACCTACTATTCTATTATCTTTCTAAGTTTATAAGAGCAATATTTAAAAACCTGTCCTTATTTTTGGGCCTTTGTCCCATTTCTATTTATGGCTTTGTTCAGATTTCTTGCTCTGAGGTTGAGAGGTATGACAGATGTGTCAGGGCTATCACCGTCAGCCAGAGACATTTCAAATTGTGACATACATGTTGCTACTCCACTCCCATGTAGTGACTGGATGTGTCCAAGCAAGGCAAAGAGCAGTTATGCAGTGTATCTGTGCAGAGAACCCCCCCCCCCATCCAAGGTAGACACAAGTACTACAGTGGCTTTTCATCTGTCATTGATTTTGAAGAATGTTCTGATTTTCTGTCATATTTGTATACTGTTGATTTATGCTTCTTATTATTCAGAAAATGCATGTTGTTTCAGTGCCTGATGCTCTGTGTTTGAGTAGCAATGCTTTAATGACCATCAGGTAAGCTTGTCTGAGATTGTAAGATGCAAGTAAGCTTTAATACACATTAAAGAATTACCAACATTGAAAGCCTTTTTGTTGTTGCCATGCAGAGAATATTTACATAACTAAATAACGTATAAGCCTTAAGTATTGAAATGCATATGACAGTATTTGTAATAAAGGACAGAATTACAGTATTTTCAGAAGGTCATTACATTTGTTGGAGACTTACA
Source organism: Protopterus annectens (assembly GCF_019279795.1). Lineage (NCBI taxonomy): Eukaryota > Metazoa > Chordata > Ceratodontiformes > Protopteridae > Protopterus > Protopterus annectens. The sequence continues at coordinate 113,269,463 of NC_056727.1, read as the reverse complement.
GTTATCTTTGCAGGCTTTACCCGTAAACTAAACAGAATGCCAATCTATCATATGTGGCCCATAACCTGTGCAGTAATCCTTTAAGCAATTTATCTTGAGCTTGTTTCTTGTTTGATGTTCATTTTTTACTTTGATCATGCTTTCCCCATGAAAGAAGTAGATAGTTGTCAGGCAGCAGGTCTTTTTTTGGATAAGAAACATTTTTACAAGTGGGGTATCACAGAGATTGCTACTTTCAGCATGTTACTTGGTACTTTTATAAAGCTGAATTTAAATTATAATTAGAAATGCAGTGCAAGGAGAAGTGGTTTGGGTTGAATGCTGCTTGTTTTTTATATTTGATTTTGACTGGCATTCCAGTAATGTATTTAAAAAGTAATTTATTTTTTATGCCTCACAGCCATTTTGTTTCCATCTATATATTAAGTAAGCTGTCATGCAGCCAATGCGTTGAAGTATTTTTTTTTCTTCTACACTTCATTTTGTTTTGATTGGACACTCATAATAATGCTTTGGCACCCAGGGCAGTATATTTAATTAAAGTTCCAGTTTTTGTGGTTCTGAGCATAGCTCATCCCCTCTCTAGTTGGTCACAACCCTTCCTGTTGGCTCCACCCATTTTGCTGTCTCCTGCAGCCTCCCTTTGATTTGAAGTTACCAGCCACCACTGGACACCTTTAATTTTGTCACAAAATTTTGCTCTGTCCTTGCTAAAACTGGACATTGCTCTGAGAAGTTCTAAGTTAATAGTATTAGTATTTCAAAAGTGCCCCTAGTTAGAGGCCGTTTTCCTAATTCTTTCTTGCTTTGTCCTTACTTGTGGAGATACATATTGAGCACTCTGCATTCATCACAGATGTCTCCTGGAATCATATTACTAATGTTTTTGCTAACAGGGGAGTACCGTTGTATTTCCGCTTTACCAGAAGTATACAGTGTGACATGCTGCAGTATCTAGAGGTTTCAATGGAGTGCTAATAGCCAAAAAGTAAGAACATTGTGAAACGTGAGGAGGATAACAGCAGGCAAAATGCATCAATAGCTGTATCAATGGACATGAAAGTTCTTGAGCAGTTTGGAGGTGAATTGGTGGTGTCATAAGAGAGATTCCAGGTGAAAGAGAGCTGTGGATAGGATATATGGCACTGAGGAGCTAATTCTGGATAGAACAAGTGAAAGAGACATGAAGAAAGCATGAAAAATAGCAAAAATGTCAAGCAACACTGAATATTTTTGCACACCCCATTCTATGTCCAACTGATGCACACCTACAGTTTGTTCCACTTCCCTGCTATTCTCTGAATACTTCAACTGCTTATTTATGGATTATCCCAGATCTATCCTTTCACATAGCAGAGCTCCCAACTTCTTGTGAGTTAGGGCCTTGCAGCTACTCAGTTCTAAATTCTAGGAGTGATGACTCCATTGGAGAGTTGTGAAGAGGAACAAGAACCATCATACTTTTCCAGACCAGGACCAATTAGCTGCAAGACTCTGACTTACAAGAAGTCGGGAGCCCTGCTTAGTGAAGAGTACATCTGGGATCACCTATAAATGAGCAGTTGAAGCATTCAGAGAATGGACAGAGTGCTTAGCTGAGGGAAGCAACATGCAATAGCATTAGATCACATGATGTGTACCTGTATATGACAAACTGGTGAACAATTGAAAACCTTTTGGGTCCCTGGTCTCCACCAGAGGTTGTACAGGCTAGCGCATACTTCTCAACTGTCCAGATTTTCACAGATTGTCCAGATTTTTGCCTCACATTTTTGGTCTGTTTGTCATAAAATTTTGGTTCTCTGGCAAATGATTGGCAAATCATTGAAGATTGAAGTCAGAAAACAATGACAGACATTTCAGTTTCAAACTTCATACCCTTCCAGAAAATCCATGTTAATGTAAAACCTGTTATTCTATCAACTTTCTAAGTTTGTAAAAGCAATATTTAAAAATGTACCTATTTTTGGGCCTTTGCCCCCTATTATTTATGGCTTTGTCCAGATTTCTTGCTCTAGGAGATTGAGAGGTATGGGCTAGATTAAGTCCTACAGCTTTCCCATGGGTTAGGATAGATAGCTACCAGCTGTATCATCCTATTTCCGCAGCCATCACTTCCAATGCGTCATGTCTATTTCTGAACCAAGATAACCAGTGGTGCAGACACATCTAGTCTAATATCTAGGTACAGTAAGTTGCATGTCATGTGGCACATTTCCTAGAAGCAATATGAAAAAAATCCATCACAAAGATAAATAATGCATCTAAAATGTCTTTTTGTTATGGAGAATTCTGACAAATGTCTAGATAGTACATGTTATTAGAAGTGAAACATATATACAGAAGTGAAGAAATGCAGTTGTTTTAGAAAGAGTATGTGCTTAGAAGTATAGAAATATAGTATACGTTTTGAAAAAAAATGTCCCTGCTACAGCCACAAATTCTTTCAGTGAGAAGCAGAAAACTGGAAGCACTTGATTGAAAGTAAAGTTGCTCCTCGATACTAGTGAAATAGCTATGAGGCTTGGAAAGATGCTGTGTAACACATTTCACCATATCCTTGGCGAAGAAAACTTGAAGGTATATATTAAGTCTTTTGGCTTTTCCTGGTTAGGGGTCGCCACAGCGGAACTCCGGTCCGCTAATGATTGGCAGTGAATTTTTACGGTGTTGAGTTGCCAGCCTGGCGCCCAACCTTCAAGGAAGGCAAACCCACACATGCTCGAACCTACCCGCATGTCTTTAAATTCACTTGACCACGGGGAGGACATGCAGACTCCACACAGAAAGTGCTCCAGCCGAGAAACGAACCAGAGAACCTCTTGCTGTGAGGCGACAATGCTAACCGCTGCACCACCGCAGCCTACAGGGAAGAAAACTTGAAGGTAATTTTCACTTTTACTTTTCTTGAAGAACAGAAAGAAGAATAACAGCAGTTAAAACTTCCAGAACTGTTACAAGCCTGTAAATAAAGTGCAATTTATTTGGCATTTGTTCTGTACAAGGGTGCAAGATCCTACATACACTATAAATGCTTAAGTTACTAAACTGAAGCATTAAGCCAGAATATAATTTTGCTAAGTTGCGTGATAAATTAATAAGTAACAGAATAGCTTGTGGTATAAGTAATGCCCTAACGACCAAATAAGGAGCAGGCTGGCAAAGAGAAGCAGGCCTGACCTTATCAAAACCTGTGGGTGTGTGCATAGTGAGTGAAATTACACAGCACAATATGTTTAAGGCAGTTAGTTCAAACTTCAGAGACTATGTTAAAAATATCTGTAGCATAAGAAAACCTGTTTTGGGAAAATTCCTATTAAGAAGCCAGGTTACACAAATTAACTGATGTACTATACTATTGACTCAGCAGTAGGAACATACTAAATTATCCTTACTTACTGAATATTCAAATTATTGAAAAATGTATATCATGTACTCTTCAGATGAAGACAGCTGCTACATTATCACCTCAGGACAGTCTTGCCTTCAATTAAGTGTATGGTCTATGTTAATTATGTTTTAACTAGAATTATGCTGTCAGTATTAGTAATAGCTCTGCAGGATTTGTACCATGTGAAGTAACTATGTAATCTATGATATGTGTTTTTGGGTCCACTACGTAATTTCAAAATATCGCAATCTTAAGATTCATAAACTTGAGGCCAGAATCTCGAGATTGTAAAATCTCAAAACTAAATAGTGAACCAAAAAAAAAAAAAGAAAACATGAAAAAACATGTTTTTGCAGGGAGGCAAGCCCCCCTGCACCCCCACACCCTCTGCAACTTAAATATACAAACTCCAAGATCGCACTACAGTGAAGAGAACGGTAATGTTCCCCTTCAGGACTTTATACCAATATATATTACCGTTCTCTTCGCTGTAGCGAGATCCAGGAGCAAGTATATTTAAGTTGTAATAGGTGTGGGGGGTGCAGGGGGGCTTGATCCCCTGCAAAAACATGGTTTTACATGTTATCTTTTTTTTTTTTACTTCACTTCTTAGTTTCGAGATTTCACAACCTCAAGATTGTGGACTCGAGTTTATGAATCTCGAGATTGTGGCATTTCAAAATTAAGAAGTAGACCCATATTTTTAAAGTGAACAACTTCCTAGAGTACAAGCAAGTTAAGTCTGAGTAACAATTCATAAAACCCTAGCCTTTATACACTCTCCCTGAAGACAGAAGCCATCCTGGTGTTTCAGTTTCAAATCAGAGCGATCTCAGAAGGTTTGTATAGAAGACTGTCTAAAGTGAACTTACTCTTTTTCATACTCTGTAAAGCAGTATATAACTACCCAAACCTCGGGGTAACAATAACGGTTTTATTCCCTTCTCATCTTCTTCAATGATACTGAACACAACCACAATAAACTAAATAAATAGTGTAAGGAAGAGCAATACGACTCACAGAAGGAAACCAGAAAACCTTTATTTAGTGCTTTCGTCAGCTGTCAGCAATGACTTCTTCAGAATACAAAAAACACACTAAACCACTTGTTTAAATATACACTTTTGTCACATGACTTACAATAATTGAATAATCAATAAATTATTTTTAAAGGTATATATTCATGTTATTTATAAAAAATAAAAATAAAAATAATAATAGATCCTCTATAAAAACTAGCAGCAGGGGAAGCTTCATTTTCTGTACACATCCCTAATAGCAGCATTCAAAACAGTCAAGACTGTATTGTGCAAACTTAGATTAAAAGACATTTAAAACCTGTACAAAACTGGTGATCAAATTTTCATAAATACATAACATTAATTAGCCTCTTAAAACATTTCAATATATTAATTTAACTTAAAAACCTCAATGTTAAATAAACAAAAATATTTTTTACATATTAAATTCAGCTTTTAACTTAAGATAACTAGAAATGGGCACAATTTCATTAAGCCCAAGGGGGTATGTTGCATTGCACCTAAGCTGCCACATTAATTCACGATACTCCTTAAAAATCTCAGAAGGACCCCCCCCCTGTCATTATTGCTTATCTGTTCTAAGGCACTGAACTTAAATTGATGGCCAGGGTATTCTTTTATATGTTTGTAATGCGCATTCCTGAGGTTGCTCTTCTTAATGTCATACAAATGTTAGTAAACTTGCTTATTAAGGCTATTAATAGTCTTCCCTATATAGAAACTGTAGCACTGTTGGCAAATCGCTATATATATTAAACATCTACTTTGATAATTAAGCTTTTGCTTCAGGATTACCCTGCTAAAGCCTTTAATGTTCATAGGTTCATAGGTAGGTACTAGGCTATTGGCCCAATAGCCTATATAAGCCTAGCCAAAGGTACCCTGGGTTTCGCCACCCAAGAAAATTATTTTCCTGTGCCACTGTTGAGCAGAGACACAGAAGTGATCCCTGGGGTGAATTTCCTATCTCCCATCCAGTCATCAAGATTTTTCTTGAAGAGTGCTAATGAGGAGCTTTGTTTGATATAGAGAGGTAGTTTGTTCCAGAGTATGGAAAGTCTCTGGGACAGGAATCTATCCCTCCAGCATGTTCTGTTTATTGTGGTGATGAGGTTTAGGTCCCTAGAGCGTGTAGCTCGTAGGGATTGGGATTCTCCAAAATATATGGGCATTGATTACAATGCCCACATTTCATCATCTTGCCTTTATTGACATTGGTCACCTTAGTTTCAAGCAAGTTTTTTATTGATTTGTCTTTCTTATGTACAACTACCAGATGATCACCTAGTTTGTTTTTAAATTGTTGTTCCAAATCAAAGAGTAACCAATTGTGATTTAAAATTTCTTTAATTTTACTAAAAATGGACTAAAAGTAAGTACCATGGAATGTTGAAAAGAATTCTTGGTGTTATGTGAGATATCTACCATGCCACTAATGTTAAGTGCCCTCCCCAATAGAGGTATAGAATGGCCTTGCTTTCTCTTTGTAATGACTTCCTGAAATATGGGTTCTAGAAAATGTTTAGGATAACCTCTTCCTAATAACATATTCTCTAGAGTTCTCATTTCCTTTAGAAAAAAATTCCTCTTCACTAACCATCCTTGCCAACCTAACTCCCTGTCCCTTCACCAAGGATCTCTGTTGGTGCATTGGGTGAGCACTAGAAAAGTTCATCAGTGTATTGGAGTAGGTTGGCTTCCTGTATAATGTGGAGGCAAACCTGTGATTGACTTTATCCTTCCTAATAGTACTATCTAAAAAATGGATACTGTCTTCATTAATGTTCATTGTGAACTGTAAAAAAGGTGTACTTTTATTTAAAAATTCAAAGAATTCATACAATAATTCATAGGTCCCTCCCCATAGGATAAGAATGTTGTCCAGGTAATGTCCATTAGAATTTACAGTGTTTGAATAATTCAGATGTAAAAACCTTGGAAGTTTCCCATTCGGCTAGGACAATGTTGGCAAATAGGGGCTCACATGATGCCCCCATGGCTACCCCTATCATTTGTTTAAAATATTGTCCCTCAAAGAGAATAAAGTTTTTGTTAAGTATCAAATCCATAACTGTTTGAAACATCAATATTCTGGAATGTGTAAAACCATAATATTTACAAAGAAAATCATAAAACATATTGATACCCTCCTCATGTGGAATGACTGTAAATATTTATTTATTTTATTTTATTTAACATTTGTTGACCGGAAAAGTCTGACTAGGTTCCACAGAGCCTGTTTTCAGCGGAGTCCCAGGGAGAAATGCTCCAGATGCATGTCTTTGGAATGTGGGAGGAAACCGGAGTACCCGGAGGAAACCCACGTGAACACAGGGAGAACATGCAAACTCCACACAGAAGACACCCCAGCCGAGAATCGAACCGGAGAACCTCTTGCTGTGAGGTGACAACGTTAACCGCTGCACCACTGTCTGAGACATCAATTGTGACAAATATAAGATGTTCATTGTATATATCTTGTTGTATTTTCTTAAGACAATCCCATGAGTCCTGCAATACATGTGGGAATTGTTTTAATAAATCTTTCAGGTTCAAGTCTATATACTTTGCCATAGAAAATGTCTTTGATGCCTTTGCATCCACTATGGGCCTCAAGGGGGGATTGGTGATAGACTTATGGATCTTGGGTATACCAAAAATATTAGGGGTATGTGGACTTTCTTGTTGCATATAGTTTAACTCTGTAAGTATTATTTGATTATCAAGTAATAAATCAATGAGTGTTATATCTATGTGTCTATATGGAATGTTAAGTTGGTTTATAGAAGTTTCTTCATTTGTGTCACTATATAAATGTAGAAGCATCTTTTGGGTATAAATTTCTTGATCCATAGCTACCAAACCTCCCCCCTTGTCTGGTTTCATCAACCTGATATTTTTGTTACCCACAATATTAAACAGTAGACTTTGTTCGTCGTCAGTGAGGTTGTTAGTAAATATATTATTTTTCAAAAAAGTCTCTCTAATCTGTGATGTACAAAGACACTCATAAATCTGTAATATGGGATGCAGGGGTAGGTTGAATGTGCTTGTTTTTCTACATAGTTCAACTGGTCCAAACTGTGTATTATTGTCAAAGGAAAGCCTAAGGTTAAGTTTTCTTACAAAAAGCTTAAATTCAAGAATGCAACTTTCAACATTTGGTCTCCTCACAGGGGCAAGGTTCATACCTCTTTGAAAAAGTTCTGCCCATTCCTGTGTGATGATAACTGAGCTCAGGTTACATATTTTAAAATCTCCTCTTACATTGCTGATAATATTGTTTACATCATGATTAACTTCATTATCAGTGTCTATCTTCTCATAGAACCCCTCGTCCCCCTATCCCATTGGGCTCTCCCTCTCTGTGGGTAAAAATCCCGGTGGTTCATGTGATCCATTCTCTGTGTATTGTTGTAGTAATAATTCTCCCCTCCCCCCCTGCTCCCTTAGCTGCCTCTGATTGAGAAGGCACTCGGACCTCCTCAGAGGTTCTCATAAAGGGGCCTCCTGTTCATTATTAAAATTTTCAGCAACATCATCATTAGCCTCTTCAACATCAGATATAACATTATTTTCAAACACATTTTGGTTGGTGCCCCTATTAAAATTACTAGGGAGAGGATATGCAGTACCTCTATAATAATCAACACTGCCTCTGTTAAGTTTTTTTACTTTCTTGTTCTTAATTGATAAAATAACCTTGTCTATGTTGACAAAAACTGCCCTATACTCGTTAGTTTTTGAATTAAAACATAAATCTGCTGTTATTGTATTGTTTAAAGCATCAACATGACATTTAAGTAAGCTCATTTTTCTATCATTGTCCAGTAATTCAAGTACTTTGCAACCATGTCTAATAAACATGGTAACCAAGTCCTTATAAAGTACAGATCCATTGTCCAACCCTGTGGGGAACTTCCATGTTCGAAGACCCTTCGGTACTTGTTCTCTCGATAGACATTCTCTAAGGTAGCTGTTTTCAACCTGTAGTTTACGTAGCTTAAGTACCTCTTGTTCAAAATTGAAAATCTGTTGGTCCAAGGTTCCATAGTTCACTCGACTGTTGTTTCCCCTCAAGAATATCAGCTCCATTGCCCTGAATCCATTCAGAAAAAGAAAACGGTGTGCGCATGTCTCCATGCTGGCCGTCACCTTGATTGACAGTCCCAAAACAGCCTCTGGCTGCTGCCGAGCCAATGATAAGCCCATTTTTTGAATTCACTACTATTTTTGGTATACCAAAGATCCATAAGTCTACCACCGATCCCCCCTTAAGGCCCATAGTGGATGCAAAGGCATTTAAGACATTTTCAATGGCAAAGTATATAGACTTGAACCTGAAACATTTATTAAAACAATTCCCAGATATATTACAAGACTCATGGGATTATCTTAAGAAAATACAACAAGATATATACAGTGAGCATCTTATATTTGCCACAATTGATGTCCGAAATTTATTTACAGTCATTCCACATGAGGAGGGTATCAATATGTTTTATTACTTTCTTTGTAAACATTCTGGTTTTACACATTCCAGAATACTGATGTTTTAAACAGTTATGGATTTGATACTTAACAACAACTTTTTCTCTTTGAGGGACAATATTTTAAACAAACTATAGGGGTAGCCATGGGGACATCATGTGCACCCCTATTTGCCAATATTGTCTTAGCAGAATGGGAAACTTCCAAGGTTTTTTACATCTGAATTATTCAAACACTAAATTCTATGGACATTACCTGGATGACATTCTTATCCTATGGGGATGGACCTATGAATTATTGTATGAATTCTTTGAAATTTTACACAAAAGTACACATTTTTTACAGTTCACAATGAACATTAATGAAGACAGTATCCATTTTTTAGATAGTACTATTAGGAAGGATAAAGTCAATCACAGGTTTGCCTCCACATTATACAGGAAGCCAACCTACTCCAATACATTGTTGAACTTTTCTAGTGCTCACCCAATGCACCAACAGAGATCCTTGGTGAAGGGACAGGGATTTAGGTTGGCAAGGATGGTCAGTGAAGAGGAATTTTTTCTAAAGGAAATGGGAACTCTAGAGAATATGTTATTAGGAAGAGGTTATCCTAAACATTTTCTAGAACCCATATTTCAGGAAGTTATTACAAAGAGAAAGCAAGGCCATTTTATACCTCTATTGGGGAGGGCACTTAACAACAACATTAGTGGCATGGTAGATATCTCACATAACACCAAGAATTCTTTTCAACATTCCATGGTACTTACTTTTAGTCCATTTTTTGGTAAATTAAAGAAATTTTAAATCACAATTGGTTACTCTTTGATTTGGAACAACAATTTAAAAACAAACTAGGTGATCATCTGGTAGTTGTATATAAGAACGACACGTCAATAAAAAACTTGCTTGAAACTAAGGTAACCAATGTCAATAAAGGCAAGATGGTGAAATGTGGGCATTGCAATCAATGCCCATATATTTTGGAGAATGAGTCCTTGGACGTTAAGGGCTTTGGCAGGGTAGTCCTGAAACAAAGGCTTAATTGTCAAAGTAGATGTCTAATATATATAGCAATTTGCCAACAGTGCTACAGTTTCTATATAGGGAAGACTATTAATAGTCTTAATAAGCGAGTTTACTAACATTTGTGTGACATTAAGAAGAGCAACCTCAAGAATGCGCTATACAAACACATAAAAGAATACCCTGGCCATCAATTTAAGTTCAGTGCCTTAGAACAGATAAGCAATAATGACGGGGGGGGGGGTCCTTCTGAGATTTTTTTGGAGTGTCGTGAATTAATGTGGCAGCTTAGGGGCAATGCAACATACCCCCCTGGGCTTAATGAAACTGTGTCCATTTCTAGTTATCTTAAGTTAAAAGTTGAATTTCATATGTAAAACATATTTTTGCTTATTTAACATTGAGGTTTTTAAGTTAAATTAATATATTGAAGATGGTTTAATAGGCTATTTAATGTTATGTATTTATGAAAATGTGATCAGTTTTGTACAGGTTTTAAATGTCTTATAATCTAGGTTTGCACAATAGAGTCTTGACTGATTTGAATGCTGCTATTAGGGATGTGTACAGAAAATGAAGTTTCCCCTGCTGCAAGTTTTTATAGAGGATCTATTATTATTATTATTATTATTATTTTTATTTTTTATAAATAACATTAATATATACCTTTAAAATAATTGATTAATTATTCAATTATTGTAAGTCATGTGACAAAGGTGTATATTTAAACAAGTGGTTTAGTGTGTTTTTTGTATTCTGAAGGAGTCATTGCTGACAGCTGATGAAAGCACTAAATAAAGGTTTTCTGGTTTCCTTCTGTGAGTCGTATTGCTCTTCCTTACACTATTTATTCACTGATACTGACCAGTATGCTGCCTTGGTGACTAATCCTTCTAGATACCACTTCAGGTATACATACCTGAGACCAAAGAGACCAGTCTGTAAAGTCAATACTCACACAAGGAATATCTGTACAGAATCCAAGCAAGATCAGAATAGTTTTGTAATCAGGGGGATCAGAATCATTTTCTAACCAGTGTATTTATCTAACTAATGGTGAACTGCTGCTGTTATAAATAATAGTTGGAGCTAAACTTTGTAACAATGCCTACAAGTGGCATGCACAACTGACATGGAACACAGTCATTAGTAACCTAGACATATATTCCAGTATCTGCAATAAATAAGTAATAATAACCTATCCAGTGCATTAATAAAATAAATAATCTTACAAGGAGAAATAATTTTGTAAAGTAATGCAATTTGCCCCCAGTAAACATTTCTAAAATGAGCTCCCATTCTTTTTTATTTTTACAAGATTGCAATGTTCCTTACCAACAACAAAATTGATTATAAGAATATATACAGCTACTACCTAGATAATCGGGCTTGTCCAACAAAGGTAATGTACTTTAATTGAATTAATTACTACAATAAACAAAGTTTCCTGCAGTAGTATTTCTGATTACTTCACCTACCTGCTGTCTGACTAGGAAACAAATTGTTTTCTCACAAAATGACTTCACAGTTGAATGGAACCCATTCTGTTCACCTACTCTACCCCCATGCCCACCCACCACACTGTATTGAGACTTTTACTCCCATTACTCCACCTACCAGCTCCATAAACCACTAGGATTACAATAACTTGCAATCGCCAGTCTACACGGCTTGATTGCCTAGTATATTGCATCATCACTCAGACTTTCCATCTCCCCCTTACCAACTCCACCTTATTGACTGTGATACTGTCTGCTGTAATTTACTTTAAATGCACATATAGACCTTATAAAACCACCACAGACAATTTCTCTTTTTCTACAATACAATAAATACCTTTTCACCCATAATATCCCCTTAAATCATATAATCAATTTATTTCATTTCCTCATCCCATAATGATCTTCATTAATTTAGGATCAATTTTTATTACCACCCTATTAGCCCATCTAACGTTCTACCACACACATCTACCCACCGATCCAGTATCACCCATCAATGCACAACTTCCCCCTGTCAGCACAACCATAATACAGCACATATATACAGAACTTTACCCAACAGTCTGTATATACTATTTCTCCTTTAAGTATGTAAAACCACAAGCTGCAGTACTAAATATTACCACAAAACTCAAACCAAAAACAAAATCGCTAAACTCATTACACCTCCTACTTACAAAACTAAGCTTAGTGAAGATATATATCCCGATCCAGCACTCACTAATCTAGGTCAAACCATAGATTATCACAATACACTCAACCGACCCAAACCTGTCACCTATGATTCCAATCCCCCACCACTAGAAGGTCAAACTTGCTCTTCATAAATATGAACCTGAGAATTATTTTAAATAAGATACAATAAATTCCATGGTTTTCTCACACAATACTCTCCTAGTATAACTGTTATTACAGAGACTTGGTTCAAGCTAGATATACAAGACAGAAAAACTAAACATGGAGGAGGAATAGAAATTACAAAAACAATACTGAAATCAATATTTATACACACACTCCTCCCACCTTCAGTAATGCTGAAATAATTCTTGGTTAACTTAAAATCAACCTCTGAAAATTCTATAACCACTGTTGGAATCTAAATTCCTGCAGGCAATAAAACTAAAACAGAGGAAGAAATATTTCACTGGATATCACAGACCACACAACAAGAAGCCATCATACTGAGAGATGTTAATATTGACTGTCAAACCTGTAACTCTGACATCCCCACTTACTCCCTAAATCTTTATGGCTTCACCCAGCTAATCCAAACTGCCACAATACAAGATAGAAAAATAAACAGACACTCAGTCCTACACTGGATCTTAACCAATAAAAACTCAGTCATAAACCAAAAAGGCCGTCTCCAAAACAGCATTAACAATCATCTCCCAACATACATACATACATACATACATACATACATACATACATACATACATACTAAGACAGTGTCTCACCATAAATAGGACAATATAACATATAGCCAAATACAGATCTTATCAAACAACTTTAACAAAGACTCCTTTATCACTTCCCCCATCTCTGCAAGTGGAATTTGCTCAAAACTCTACCCCTTAAAGACACCATTTCTCACATCAAAAGACTTTACTTAGTATGTTAAATGAAATGGCATCAGCCATAATAAAGATTTCAATAAATCCCTACACCCTGGCTAACAAGTGAAACCAGACAGTTATTAAAAGATACGGATAAAGCATGGAAACAATTGTACACAAGTAGAACTCAAGAAGTTTTCCAAAACTTTAGGCATCTTTGTAACATCTCAAGAAATTAAATAAAATAGACAAGCAATGGTACTACACTAAGACTGAAACACCAAAATAACCCTAAGTTATTTTGGTCCTCTATAAAAAAAATAAATATAACTTATCAGCCCAGGTCAATCCCCTACCCCTACACCAATAATCACAAACAACAAAAACAGCATAGCAATGAAATTCAACTCCTATTTCACCAGCCCTATCATACCACCTCTCAAGCAAAATAGACAACCCCCTCAAAAAAACATGCTATTGGGAGTAGAAAGGTTGCATGGTCTGTGCAACTTGGAAAACACATAGGGAGGCTTAAACTGATAATTACTTGTTATAGCTATTTATTTGATTTGTTTCAGATATCTTATCAGTGTTGTCTAACTAAAATGTGTTTTTACATTAAGGATGTAGGACCAGTAGAAAGGTAGGCTGGTCTGTCTGAGGCTTGAAACATACAAGGGGGGTTTAAAGTGGTGATTGCTTTTTGTACCTTTACATTTTTGGCTGACCAAAGTGTGTTTTTACATGAGGAAGACTCTTACTGCATTTCTAGTGGCAGTAGAAAGGTAGTCTGGTATGTCCAAGTTGGGGAACACATGGGGAGGCTTAAAGTGAGATTGTTTCATCAGTCAGCGGGCTTTTTAGTTGGTTTAGTCACTTTTCTCTGAGTCTATAAATTTGGTGAGTTTGTTCAGCACTTGGCTAAGTTCCACAAAGCTGAAATGCTTGGCATCCACGCATATGTTCTCACGGTGTTTGGCTTGCATCTGGTGCCATCCAGGCCAAGATACATACTTTAAATTGATATATTGCACTTGTCTACACTATTTCTGAAGACTGTTACTGTATTTTGAAATTATTTTATTGCATTTTCTGCATTTAATTACTGTAAAGTATATTTGATTTTCCTTGGTCTAGCTGACATTACTGTGCTTTCAAACTGCCTCACAGTTTGTATTCCAAATTGCTGGCTTGTCTGCCTTCAAATCACATTGTAATTATTTGTTGTAGCTAGTTGTTTGATTTGTTTCTGGTACCTTTTCACTTTTGGATAATTAAAGTGTATTTTTATGTTATGCTACACTAAAAAGCAAACTTCACAAACCTCAAAGACCTCCTAAGTCTATAAACAGCAATGCCTATCCTTAGCAATTTCTAAAGTACTCAGTGGAAGCAACACCAAACACCACACATATGCTCACACCCAGTGCAGCCCCAAGAGCAAAGATCATAAGGCAAGCAAACCCATTACTCAGATCTTGTGTCATATGGGGACTCTACTGTGTAACACACAAATGTCCCACTCACCAGACTGAACAAGGACAAGATAATGGTTAGTTGCTTAGCTGGAGCCTGGACCCACTAAGTAATGCACACACTCAAGTCACTATACCACAATACCAGTATAATTCTGTCATTGTCCAGTTGGGCATTAATGACCTGAGACGTACCTCTCTGGACTATATGAAGAGAGACATTATTGATTTCTTTGAATAAATGTCTCAGACAGGTATGTGTCTTGCACTGAGCAGCATTTTACCTTCACCAAGAATGATGCCACAGTATGAACAAAAGGTGGTTGAGTCAATAATTGGTTGTGGTTCTGGTGCCTTTACAGGGAGATTCAATAACTGTTAGCGTGAGATGACATGATTAACAAACCATGTTGCTTTGCAAAGGATGGTCTGCACCAGTCCTCCCTAGCCGTCTTACTATTATCTAAAATTGCATCCACCCCCCTTAGAGCTATTCTAGGCAATGACAAATTGACAAACCTACCAAAATAGTAAAAAAAAAAAAAGGTAAAAAAACATGAAGGTGTTACTGATTAATGGTAGGCGCTTAAACAAGAAACTTCACATCATACAAGTTTTCCTCATTCTGAAGAATATAGGCATCTGTGCTGTTACTGAAACATTGTTTAAATCCACAGAAAGTACTCTGGCAGTGCAAGGTTCAGTGCCTTCCACACATGTAGACCATCAGCTGCACAGACAGAGACAAACGGTAGAGGAGTCTTGATCTAGTTTAACAACATGTATACATCTGTGTTGGTTAAACGGGACAGTGCCCTGGAGTTTATCCACATGCAAACTACCATAGACAAAGACCCATATCATATTCTACTTAGCTATAGGTCACTCCTTAAGTCCCACGAATCTCATAGCTCATATCTAGACCTACTGGAGACACTCACCATTAAAGCAAATACATTACTCAGGGAGACTTTAACTACCCCTCTATAGATTGGGAAACACATGCTGCCTCAAACTTGCAGTCACAATGATTCTTGTACTTTATTAACACAGATACCATTGACCAGATAGTACACACACACAGCAGAGGTTCAAACATACTGGACCTGGTACTCACCAATATGGGAGAGTGCTGCATGCACCCCCATATCACATCTTCACTGGCAAAGTCTGACCACAAAGCTGTCTACTTTAAAATAAAAAATAACTTGGTAACCCCAGCAAACCATGTAGCAAGAACTATTCAAAGCAAACTATATCCTATTCAGTAATAGCTTGTCAGCATTCAATGCACCCCTTAACCCTGAGTTCACAGCAACCTATGTAGTGTTGTTCACAGAGACCTTGTAAAACCATGTAAATGGCTGTAAACAGGCTGCTGTACCTACTAAAAGTAAACTCAAAACAAACTCTGAAAATAAACTACACTGGTAGAATCCTAACCTTAATAGGCTATAACAATAGGAAAAAAGTCATGGCTAAAATCAGAACGATATAGTGAGGCACTTAAAAGCAACCTTGCTAAATCTTAAAGACCTTCTAGACATTTGCCCTACAAAAAGAAACCTTAGCAACTGCAAATTACCAGAATAACACCTACCACAACACAACACATACAGCCACACCCTTTGGAGCCCCAACTACAAAGCCCATAAGGCAAGCCAGCACACTACCCAATAATTTAATCATAGGAGACTCCATTGTAAGATATACAGATGTCCCGCTCATCAGACTGATTAAGGAGGAAAATCATGGTCAGTTGTCTATCAGGGGTCAAGATCTGCCAAATCACCCATGCACTCAAGTCATTAGACCTCAAGTACCAGTATGATTCAGTCACAGTCCATGTGGGTGTAAATTACTTGAGATGTACTATCCTGGACTATATGAAGAGAGACAATATGGAGCTCTCGGACTATGTGTCCTAGGCTTGTATGTATCTAGCATTGAGCAACATTCTACCTTCACCAATGATGATGATGCTACAATATGAACAAAAATGATTACCTTCAATAATTGGCTTAGTTTGTGGTGTCATTCCAAGGGGATACAATATTTGTCAGTATGGGAGGATGTGGTCAACAGATCACATTGCTTTGCCAAGAATCATCTGTACCTGTTCCCTCTAGGCTTTCAAATATTTTTAAGCATTGTCCTCCCACATAATGCCTTTTTAGTCAATGCCAAACTAACAAACCTTCTGACATAGCAAAACCAACCCAAGGGAATCTAAAGGTGCTACTGCTCAATGCCAGGAGCCTAAGCAAGAAACTCCACTCCCTACAGGCTCTCCTAACCCTGGATAATGTGGACACCTGTGTAGTTACTGAGACATGGTTTAAAGCCATGGAGAACACCACAGTAGTGCCGGGTTACAATACCTTCCGCACATTCAGGCCAGCTACTGCACAGGCAAGGACTATATGTGGAGGTATCTCAATCTATATGATCAACAATCTCACCTCAAGACTAATCAAGCAGGATGATTCACTCGAGCTTCTCCATGTCTGATTTACACAGGCAAAGTCCCATATCATATCCTTGCAAGCTAAAGGTCACTCTTTATGACCAATGTAACTCATAACTCATACTTGGACTTACTGAAGGCCCTCACTATTCAACCCTATACCATATTCATAGGTGAGTTTGACTACCCTAGTATAAATTGGGATACTTAGACGACCCCAAACTTACAAGCCCAGAGTTTCCAGGACTTTGAAAACACAAAACATCTTGGAACAGATCGTTTATACTCTCACAAGGGATACAAACATACTTGACCTGGCACTCACAAACAAAGGAAATGCTGTACCCCACCCCCACCCCTGTGTAGTGTTTTCTTTTGTAGGTCAGACCACAATGCTGTTTCCTTCACAATAAAAATCAGTTCTATGACCCAGCTAACCATGTAGCACTTAGGATCTATTCTAAGGCAAAATTCCTACTACTAAGTGACAACCTGTTAAAATTGCAAGCCCCTCTAAACATTGATAACACAGCTGCCTATGTAGACTTGTTCACAGAAACCATGTACGGTCATGTCAATAAATGCATGGAGACAGCTGTGCCTACCAGAAATAAGCTTAGACCTAACTCAAGAAACAAACCTCCCTGCTGGAATCCAAAAATAAACAAGTTGTACAACAAAATAATAAAGTCATAGCCAAGATTAGGAAGTGCTACGCCCAGCATGCTAAAAACACTCTCATCAATCTAAATAAACATACAATTAAGAGGGCAAATTAAGTCTACTAAAGCCAACTTTTTGGTAGATAGCCTCCCAGGTAAAGGACAACCATAAGGCTTTTTTTTAGCTATGTTTGAAACCTCAAAGGCAGCACAAGCAGTGTACAGAACTAATTTTAGTGGAACCACCTACACAGAGCCAGAAGATATAGCAAAACTGGTGGCCAACAAATTTGGCTCCAATTTTTACCCCCTCTCTCCCCCACAAGCTGCCCCCCCCTAGGAAATACTTTTAAACAATCCCACCAACTATCACTATGAAGCAGGTCCTAGATGCGCTCTCTAACTCCAAAAAATACTGCATCAATGTGCCCCAATAACATCAAAGGATGTCTCCTAAATAGCCTGAAATATGACCTATCAGGGCCAAATAAGTCATTGTTTAAGCATAATCTCCATACAGGCTTTGTGCCATGCAAATGGAGAACTATAATGGTCATTCCTATGCACAAAGGTGAGTCATCAATGGACCCCGGGAACTACAGACTCATGAATGTTTCTAGTATCATATGCAAAGCCATGGAAAGAATCATCATGGAAATGACTAATAAGGACATAGAAAACCTTTTAACACTGGATCCAACCCAGTATGATTTTATCAAGGGCAGATCATGCCTACTCAACTGGTGAATATCTTTGAAAAGGTCACAAAGGCAAAGGATGAGAGCCCTGCTTTGACCTGGCTAAGGCTTTTAATATAATACCCCAAACGGGCATTGTAAATAAACTGATGGATATAGGCATAAACCCATATGTTATACACTGGACAGTCAGCTGGCTCTCAGACAGGACCCAGGAAGTTAATATAGGAGACCACTTCCACAAAGAGGCTGGTCACTAGTGGAGTCCCTCAGGGCTCTGTGCTGGGTCCACTCCTTGTTGGCATCTAGTTGCCCATAGCGACACCCCACTTCTGTAAATAAAATCTCTTTCAAAAATAAAAAACATTATTTTCCAAGATTAATTCTAACAATATACAAATAAGATTGACTGAATCTGCATTTAAATCACTTCTCACAGATAAAACATTCCTAACAGCTTCTATTCCATAAGCACTGGGAACAGAGGTAAAAAGATTTTTCATCTAAAGTCACTAATAGGCAATCAGAAAGATTGTCACAGGTCAACATAAAATCTCTCAGTTCACTTAAAAATGATTAGTGTCCTTTAGTAGAGTTGGTACTTGTGACAAAACTTGCTTTAATCTTCTCTCAACAAAAATCAGTAGGGGCTCTGGAGCCCAACCACACGAGCAACAGTAGGCCTCATTGGGGGTTTAAAAAATCTTTATGAATCTTAGACAGGCCTTTTATTATCGGTATAATAGGACGGTCAACACATAAAACCTGATAAACAGATTCATCTGTAAGTCTACACATTAATAAACCATACAAGGTATCTCAAATACATTCAACAATTTCTGAACAAATAAATTGTCCACCTTGACATAAGTCACATCTTCATTAAGCAGTAATCGCATAGCAGTACAATAACCTATCATATTCAAATGGACTATAGTCCCTCCTTTGTCCGCCGGTCTAATGCAGATATCCTGGTTGTACATCAATCCCTCCAATGCCTGTCTCTCAGATACAGTCAAATTATAAAATTTTCTCTTGTGGGGTAGAATTCAATAAACTGCATATATACTCTTCACAAGTATGCACAAATAAGTTTATATTAGGAGGTAGCTGAGGGTTGAACACACTCGGTTTCTTACAAACCATAGAAGGTCTAGTAGATTGCCAAATAACAGTTTCAAGGAAATATTATGAACTAACATACGCAGGACATGTAAAACATCACTTATTAGATTAATATAAATTTTAGTGCTATGTCATAAAACTGTTTTAGAACTTCTTCACCCGTACAGTATTATTGGTGAGATGGTCCATTTATAAAATTCTACACAAGCTAGGTAAACCCTTGTCTAATTATGATTAGACAAGATTACTGCATTCCATTGAAATTAAGTAGGACCAGTAATCCAAATTAAGTACATTGGCGTATGATTTGTCAGGAGCTCATTTTGTGACTTACAACTTGTCACTTGTCATGAACTTATTCCCTTAATCGACATACTGTATTTTAGATGTGTCACAGTGTGAGTGTGTCTATAGGAAGCCATCTCTTCAAAATATTGTTTCAGCAACACTCCGATTTATTTAGAACTTTTGTCTACTGAACTTTGCAGGTATGGAGTTGGTTATATTAAATAAGGGGATGTAGGTGGATGAAGCCCTTATGGGGTTGGGAGTTACATTCCACCGATAAAAAATCCAAAGATTGTTGAAATACCTTAAAATGCAACAGTCCAAATTAATTATTTTTTTCACAAAACACATTGCCTTAAACCTTCATATTATATAATAGGGGCTGCTCTCTTGCAGCGGTCCTAAGTATTTGGGGATTTTAATGGAATGAGATAACATATACAATGTAAACACACACACACACACACACACACACACACACACACACACACACACACACACACACACACACACACACACACACACACACACACACACACACACACACATACTTTATCTATCTCTCTCTCTCTGTCTATTTAGCTATAACTATATGTAGCAGAAGCACAGATACATACATGAGACAAGGAGGACTTCACTATTAGCCATCTTAGTTTATTTTTCTCAAGCCAAGGCCACAGCACCTCAGAGAGAGAATGCTCAGTGCCTGGCAATGTTTACCTGCCTTGTCCTTCTTTGGGATACACCAAACTTGGTATACCTGCAGCTCACTATTATGTGAACATTAAAACCTTGTTTCAATATGAAGTAAGCATTGAAACAAGAGCCACTACCAACTTGAGCTCTTATATGTGGGAAAATATGATGTATTTATTTTATTTTATTTTACATTTGTTAACCTGGAAAGTCTGACTGGATTTTGGTCCATTTTCACCGGAGGCCCAGGGAGAAAAGTTCCATAGATACATACAGGTAAATCCTTGTCTAATTATGATTAGACAAGATTACTGCATTCCATTGAAATGAAGTAGGGCCAGTAAACCAAATGAAGTACATAGGTGTATGATTTGCCAGGAGCTCATTTTGTGACTTACAACTTGTCACTTGTCATGAACTTATTCCCTTAATCAACATACTGTATTTTAGATGTGTGACGGTGTGGGTGTGTCTATAGGAGGCCATTTCTTCAAAAATATTGTTTCAGCAACACTCGCAACACTCCAATTTATTTAGAACTTTTGTCTACTGAACTATGCAGGTATGGAGTTGGTTATATTAAATAAGGGGGTGTAGGTGGATGAAGCCCCTACAGAGTGGGGTTAGGGGTTACATTCCACCTATAAAAAAATCCAAAGGTTGTTGAAATACCTTAAGGTGATCCAAACAAATGACTCTATCTATAAATAAATATCTTTATTTATCAAACAATAATTGGTGACTATCTCAACAAATTCTTCCAGGTTAAGTAGGCATGCTTAACAAAGCCAAATTAGGATGAGTCCAGTGTCTGTAGATTGCCAATGTCCATGTTTATCATTTCCATGGTAACTCATTCCATGTCTTTGCATAATAGGCTTGTTAGGCTGATGGGCTTGTAGTTCCCTAGGTTGGTTGATGGTCCACTGTTGTGGAGGGGCATGACTGCTGTCATCCATTCACCAGGGACATAGCCTGTTTCAAAGCTGTAGTTGAAGAGTGCCTCAAGTGGTCCTGATAGGTCATGGTTTAGGCTGTTCAGGATGCAACTGGGAATGCTGTCAGGACCCATGGAGTCAGTGTTCTTGGCTTTAATGAGTGCTGCCTGCAACTGATTCCTGCTAATAGTTGTGGGAAGCATGTTGGAGGGGATTTCACCTGGTGGAGCTGGGGGGTGGGGTGGAGGATGAAGTTTGAGCTGAATTTATCAGCCAGTAGGTTCACTATGTCACCCCCATTGGTGAAGGTGGTATCGTTCACCACCAGTTCATTACACTGCTGTGTGTTACCTTTAAGGTTCTGGACATAGCTAAAGAAGGCCTTGTGATTATCCTTAGCCTGTGAGGCTATCCTGACCTCATAGTTGGCCATGGACTTAATTAGACCTCTTAGTTTCTTGTTTAGTTGTATAAGAGAGCACTTGTCTTTAAGGGAGTTGCTCTTCCTGAGTTTCCTTCTTTTATAATATACCCTTTTTAGGTGAGTTGTTTTTTAGTGTTTGTTTCAGGTTTACTTCTGGTAGGTATAAGCAGCCTCTGTGTAGCCATTCACAAGTTTGTATAGGGACTCTGAATAATTCTGCATAGGTAGCTGTGGTCTTGGGGCAAGGGAGAGCCTTAAGCATTGACAAACTGACACAACAGGATGTAGTTTGCATTAGAATATCCAACAGTTACTGGTTTAGCCTAGTTTTTCAGGTTGATTTTTAATTCAAAGGCGACAACTTTATGATCTGACCTCACTAGTGAGGACATGACAGAGGGGAGGGCTGCAACAATGTCACATGCTTGTCAGCACCGGACCCTGTATGTTTGATTCTCTGGTTGGCAAGAGCACTGTCAGTTCCAGGGTATTTGTGTTAATAAATTCCAGGAAGCATTGTGCCTGTGAGTTTGAGGCAGTGTATTTTCCATATCTAAGGAGGGGTAGTTAAAGTAACCCATGAATAGGGTGTTTGGCTGAATGATGATCACCTCTAGTAGGTTTAGGGAACAGTCATGAGACTGTAGGGGCATAGATGGTGACCTGTATGTAGCCATGAGATGGTGAGGGACTTTATCTACAATGACTTGCACATGGATGAGCTCCATGGTGTCATCCTGTTTGACAAATTGGAGGTATGTTTGTTGCTAACTTGTATCAAGATATTTCCTTTGCCCCTGGAAGGTACAGTTGTTGATCTAAATCTGTGGAAGGCTATATAGCCTTGCACTGCTGGACTGCTTTCTATGGTTTTAAACCAATTCTTGGTTACGGCATAGATATCTACATTCTCAGAGAAGGGCTTGAAGGGTGTGTAGTTCTTTGTTTAGGCCCCTAGCATTGTGTACTGGGACAGCACTGGTTTTCCTACCTTTGATACATTGATGTATATGGTAATTTTTTTCTTTCCATAAAAGCAAGACTCACTGACAGGTTCAGACCATAAGATAATTTTTACTTCATTAAATGCATTATATAGAATAAGAGACCAGTGCACCTTGATAGCAGCTTTCTCCTTTTTAATATCTGTCAAAGGACAGGCAATAGTGACCAAATTAGGCCAAAACATTTTGTAATACCTAGCTAGTCTAAGAAAACCATTCATCTGTCGTTTACTAGATGATACAGGACAAATTTTATGACCTGTATTTTTTCTAGCTGTGGTCTTACTGCCCCTCTACCCCTCTTCCTATAACATATTATATATGTATATACTCGACTTCGCTATACCCAGTTTACTTCATGCCTCTCAGTCTCTTAGCACAAGAAATGTGGACAAAGCCAAAAATAATGGGGATATATAGGCCCAAAAATTGGAACAAATTTTAAATATTGCTCTTATAAACTTAGAAAGTTGTTAGAATAAAAGGAATTTTGTTGCCACAAACATTCTGAAAGGTATGAAGTCTGAAATTCAAATGTCTGCCATTATTTAGTAAATTCAATTCTCACTGATTTGCAAGAAAAACTAATTTTATGAGGAGCAAACCAAAAGTGTGATGCAAAAATGTGACCATGCTGCAAAAAAATAGGCAGTTGAGAGGCATGGTTTCCTTTCCTTAGCCTTTACAGTAAAGCCTGCCTGTTCTAATGCATTAAACAGCATGTACTTTTGCACATGAGAGTCCCAGGTCTCTGAATAACCACATCCTCCAGGTATGTTGTACCATATTGTGATTAGATGGAGCCTCATCCAGACCAGATGGTAACATCTATACTGAAATAGACCAGCCTGATTAATTAATAGCATTTTATGTTTCCTTTTTTTTATTTAAGCAGAAGAGGTATGTGGTATCTGTCAGTATTTCTTTGTCAGGTTTAGTGTTGTCAAGTATCTGGCTTTTCCTAGGTTCTTTATCAACTCATCAGTTCTGGGCATGAGATAGCGATCAAATGTTGATATGATGGTCAGTATCCTTAAGTCACTACTAAATCTATTACTGCCATCAGGTTTAGGATCTAGGATGATTAGGCTGTTCCATTGACTTTGTGTGCCTTCTATTATATACATACATTCTATTACTCCTAGCTTGAGCATATTTTGAACTTTTCTTACTGTTTTTGTGACTCTGGTACCCTGTAAGGTCTCACTCTTTCATTCTAAGTGTAGTTGCCATGTTATCTTCTGTCATTTTAGTTCTCCTAGGCATTTCTAAAAGCATGTCTTCATTTCTTAGGAGAAATTCTCTTACTTCTTTCTTTTGTATTTTTGACAAAAAGTCCTTTAGCTGTACTTCAGGTAGATTCTGGATTGGCTTTGTCCCTGCTCTAACCCTGACTAATACTTCTCTCCCCAATCATGCTCTTCCCATACTTTGCTAACCTTTTGTACATGGATGCTGACCTGAACTAACCAGTTATTTAACATCCCACTAGTATCTAACAAGTTTTCCTTCTTACTACTTCATAAGAATCTTTATATTAGCTTTCCTAAAAAAAAAAAAAAAATGCACTCTGTATACGTTTTTACAATGTTCTACTATTATCTTACTATTGTATAAATTGTATGTTATGTTGTAAGTTATGTTGTTGCCTATGCTTGGAGCTTTTCTCCCCGGGCCTCTACTGAAAATGGACATGTATCCAGTTAGACTAGCCCGGTCGACAAATGTAAAATAAATAAAAATAAATTCTCTGGTTTGGACTCTGCTCTATGAATTTCGGATTCCATGTTCACTGCAGAGCTTTCAACTTCTTTCTGTAGTTTCAGTACATTAATGTGATTGATTTGCTCCATATTTCTCTTTCCTTGCTGTCTAACCTTGTAGTCCATGGTGTTTATTCTTTCAATGAAATGGCCCTTGTCACTTGGCCAAAAATGTGTTTTCTGTGGAGGATATTAATATTTACTCTCGATCTTTTCACTATTATAAACTCTTTGTAGCACCTCCGGGGATTTCTGCATGTGTTCCTTTAGTGTGGGTATAACCAATTTTAGTCTGTCCTGCTAACTAACATAGTCTTTTACCACACTTTTAAATTATTTTCTTATCAAGTGTCCTCAGTAATGCCAAGTAGTCCTTAAAGATGACCGCTATACAGAAGTTTAGCCTGGATAAACGCAGCTAAAGCTTGTGGCACCTGTCTTACAGAAAACCATAACTTGGATGTCACAGTGGTGCAGCAGTAGCGTTGTCTCCTCACAGCAAGAGGTTCTCCAGTTAAATTCTTGGCTGGAGTGCCTTCTGTGTGGAGTCTGTATGTCTTCCCTACATTCCTGTGGATTTCCTCCGGGAGATCCGGTTTCCTCCCATGTTTCAAAGACATGCATCTGGAGTGTTTCTCCCTGGGCCTTCTTGGAAAATTGGCTTTGTTCCAAGTCGGACTTTCCCGGTAAACAGATGTTAAATAAATAGTCCTAGTTCTTACTGTTTGTGTCAATAACTTTCCTTACCATGGAATTTTGTGTCTTACTGGACCTTTCTACTAACCCATCAGTTTGCAGATGGAAGACTGACATCTGTTTGACTTTAAAACACTGACATAACTGATGCATTACACTTGACATAAATGAAGTTGCGTGGTCAGTTAGTGACTCTTTAGTGCTACCTGTTATAGAGAATAACAGAACCATATTCTGATGATACCATTAGCTTTGGGCAATGACACTGCTTTTGTAAACTTGATGCTATAGTTTAATACTACTTGTAAGTACTGATCTCATTGCTAGATCTTACTAGTGACACCACAACATACACAGCAGTATGTTTAAATATTGTTTTTATGGTAAGCATCATAATTAACAGACTCGTATATCCAGGAGACGGATACGTTTTCTGGCATTGTGGACAAGAAGCACAGATGCCGGAATTATTTAGAGGGATTATTAAATATTAATGTATTACACATGAAGGGAAATCTTACAGAAGAAGAAAAATAGCAATTGTTAAAGGGAGAATGGGGGGAGTATTTGGATAATATGCATGAGTTTAGAAAGGTTGCTATTAAAAAAGTGTCTTTGACAATAACCCCAAAGCACAAAAACTCCTAGTACAACAACTTAGGCAACATAAACTAGGAAGCTGTCTTGCCAAACTTAAAGGACCCTATAACTAAAAAAATAACCAGAGACCATGTAGAGGTATTAGAGATATATGGAAATTCTATGAAGATCTGTATAGAGCAGAGGAATGGGGGTCCCAAGGAAAAAAAACACCAATGGCATATTTAAGTCTTCCATAAATATTTCCAAAGTTAGATGAAGAAATTCAAGTTTTAATAGCTAATATGGGAGGAAAATTCCTAAAAATTGTGATGTATAGTCAATCAAAAGGCAAGTCTCATGGAACAGATGGTATTCCAGTAGATGTTTGGAAAATAGGAGGTGAAAAGTGATAAAGATCTAGAAGGTTGTGTTTAACAATATTTTAAAAGGAGGGACAGTACCAGCATCTTGGAAGAAAGGTATGGTGGATGTACTACTCAAAGAGGGCAAAGACGGTTTAAATCCAACTTCATCAAGATAAGTTTTATTTTGAACCATAATTATAAAGCATTTATATCTATACTAACTGACAAAATGGATACAGTGCTGCTGTAAGAGATGGATATGGATCAATGTAGTTTTGTAGAGGGGAAGCAAACATTTGATAACATTAAGAGAACAATGATGATCCAAAGGGAAGCAGAGTGCAAGATGACCTCATTATTGTTGGTGGGTCTAGATGCAGAGAAGGCATTTAATAGAGTTAGCAGAGATTTTATGAGTAGAGCAATGACAGCATTTGCATTTCCTGACAGAATAATGAGGGTACATAGGAAGATAACTGAAGGGTCAGATGCAAGAATGAAGGTGGGAGGGTTGCTGTCTGACAACTTGTGTTTCAACAGATAAACCAGGCAGGGTTGTCCTCTTTCACATTTGTTATTTGATTTATACTTAGAGACATTGGCAAAGAAAATGACGGACTCAAAAGTCAATGGTACAACTGGTATGTTTCTCAAGAAAAAATATTTTTATTTACAAATGATATTATTTTGTAGTTGATAAATCCTGAAACATATATTTTGGCGCTGTGGGACATTTTGAGGTAGCTTCAAGGTTTTTTTTCATGATGTAAAATAAATAAAGATAAAACAAATATGTAGCAGTAAACTATATTCCCACACATAAATTGGTTCCGTAATACCCATATTTATGGAGACATGATAAGATGAAGTAGTTAGATGTTTGGATTAAAAATAATTCTATTATAGCAGAGAATGATATGTAGAAAGAGAATAAACAAAAGATAATACAAACATTGAAAAACTGGAAGCTCTTTAATATGGATATGGAGATTAAGGTACAAGCAGTGAAATGTTTCTAGTCCCTTTAATATTATATTTAGGTCAGGCATATTTTTATTAACCAGAAGAGGAGTTGTAGACCATAAATCCTAAATAACTGAAGGAATTTGAATAAACTGCATGACCCAAAAGGGTATAAACTTGTAAAAAAGACCAAAATTAATACGGACTGCACCGATTGCTGTTTATTACAAAGCTCACAGCAAGCACCAAAATGCTAAGCGCTTTCAACATATATAAATCAATGGCTTCTTCAGTGTAAAAGGAGCATTACATCACAAACACTTTTGATAATTTCAAATTCAAATGTACCTATCATACACCTTAATCAATTAAATAT
Source organism: Protopterus annectens (assembly GCF_019279795.1). NCBI lineage: Eukaryota > Metazoa > Chordata > Ceratodontiformes > Protopteridae > Protopterus > Protopterus annectens. The sequence continues at coordinate 113,241,929 of NC_056727.1, read as the reverse complement.
GCTAATTAAACCAATACATTCCAAATATAAAAAGATGTATAAAAATGTTACCTAAAATTAATATTTAAATAAAATAAATCAATCAAATTAATTAATCTTGTAAAGCCAATCCATTACATTCATCTTGTAACTAAACATTATTTGTATAATTTTATCAAAGTATATACAGTACCTGCATAGAATAAATACCTCAAACAGTTCATGAAAATAATGTTTATATGATATCAAATAGCCATAGCTCTCTGTTTAAGTACTGACATAATTGAGATATGGTAATCGAGCCCCGGAAAAGATGTGGCATTAAAAATAACTTGCCATTTGTATTCTAGGGACTCAATTTTGACATTATCATTACCCCCTCTTTCACTCTCTAATACCCGATCAATCACAAAGAAGATGAACTTTTTAAAATGAATACATTTAGTAGATTGTACATACAGGGCATTGTGAGTATCTTTGTTTTTAATAGCCCTTAGATGTTCTGCAATCCTTTCTCTCAACCTACAAGTAGTTTTTCCTGCATAAAAGACTGAGCATGTTGTGCATGTTGCCAAATAGACCACCATTTTGGAATTGCAACAACATCTACCTGGGCAGGGGATTGTCCTATTGTACCCCCAAACTGTAACATAGGGTCTGTCATTAATGAATTTGCAGTATCTACATGCCCTGCATTTATACATAGGCGAGCATGTATGTTCTGCCTTGTGCTTTTCCAATAGGTTTTTGATATTTCTCCCTCTTGAAAATACTACACGTGGCATCTGACCTAACTCATTTTTTACTTCAGTGAGAAAGACAGGGGTACCTGGGAATGGGTTTTTTGGGAATGCAAAAGTATGATAGATTTTTAGAAATTCCCTACAGGGTACATTGTCAGAAATGTTGGAGGAAAAATTACTTTAAATGAAGAAATGATCCTTTTGAGCTGGGATATCAGAACTTAATTGCCTAGGTACAGTAAAGCCCTGCTAAGTTTAATGATGTTGTCTGACAAAAAAATACAAGAAAATGGAAATGCAAATCCGTCTGTAACAGAATTACTGAATGTTGTAATGGAGATAAAAGAATTGGAGGTGGGATCTTTAGAAAAGGGAAGAAGCAAACTACATAGAAATAAATGGAATCTGTGGGAACGACACTCATGGAATAATGTTCAGGAGGAGTAGTGATATTTCAGGTACGGCAGCACTTGAGTAAGCTTTGCATTGTTAAATTGAATAATAAATATAATGATAGAAATCATATTTGTACAATGCATGGACAATTTTTGTAATGGTTTGTTTTCTCTTTTATAATTGAATGTGTACTAATGCCCTATAAAATAAGTGATGTTAATAAAAATGTTTACAAGAAGCACCGTCATCTTTTTGTATTATGCCCGGCCATTGACATCTGGCTTCTACTTTTGACTTAGTCTTCTTCCATCCCCAGGTGGCCTCTTAAAGTGCCATGGTTTAGCTTCATTACCAGTGTCTGATAAGATTTTTGTACTAGTAACTGGTGTAGAATTTCTTCCCTATTTCTATATAAGAAGTCAACTTTCATTTTAAATAGAAGTATTTATTTTTTATTTTTATTTAACATTTGTTTACCATGAAAGTCCGACTTGGCACAAAGCCAATTTTCAGTGGAGGTTGAGGGAGAAATGCTCCAGACACATGTCTTTGTGACATAAAAAGAAATGGAGGCAATCTGTTCACTATGTTCCCCTACAGCAGTGTTTGTACTCTCCCTTGCTCTCCTTAAAAAGTACAGTTGTGTACACTTACCATAAATGTAGATGTTCGAGTGTATTCACTGTTGCAGTCATCACATTTGGGTTATCTGCTTGCAGGTAGCCCTCAGTTGGCCTGATTATCAAAGTCTTGGGTCCTGCGTCAACTGCTGTCTCATCTTCCATGATGTCAGGTAGTCAGGGGTATAAAGCATGCAGCCGATGCCATTACATCAGTTTTTCTTGCCCCAGATGTCAGGTGCCCCCATAATGGGAAGCAATTATATACCTCCAACAAAAAAGCAAATACACCATAAAGCTTTAAGCATAGTAAACAAGAACAGAGGTATAGTCAATAGAAGTCTGGGGGCTGGAGGGAGGGTAACCAGGACTGCAACAGTGAATACACTTGAACATCTACATTTATGGTAAGTATACACAACTGTACTATGTTCTTCGTGTTTCACTGCTGCAGTTATCACATTTGGGTAGATTCCCAAAGCTAAGGATGGGAGGAGGCAATTAGCATTTGGACCGGCTAAAAGGCCCTGCAAGACTGCAGTGGCAAAGCCAGCTCTGGATTTAGAAAAAAATGGCAAGTGGCAATGCTTGGTGAAGGTATGTACAGAACTCCAGGTAGCAGCTTCTAGGATATCTCTGGTAGGGACACCTCTGAGAAAGGCTGTAGAGGTAGATGCAGCTCTGGCTGAATGTGGTCTTATCCCCTGCGGGGTAGGTTTTCCATGGTGCTTATAGCAGAAATGAATGCAATGGCCTATCCACTTAGAAATGGTTTGCTTTGAAATGGCCTTCCCCTCTGCCCCTACAGCAAATTCCACCATCAGCTGTTCAGATTTTCTGAGAGGCTTAGTCCTGTCCAAGTAAAATCTAAGTTGTCTGTACACATCTAAGGAGTGCAGTATACGTTCCCCTTTGTTCTGTGGATTAGAAAAGAAGGTTGGCAAATGAATGGACTGATTAAGGGCCACACTAGATACCACCTTGGGCATAAAGGAGTGATTAGTCCTGAGGGACACTCTGTCTGCATAAAAGATGATGAAAGGCTCCACTGCCCTTCTTGCTGAAGTGAAGGTTAGAAGGAAGGCTGTTTTCCAAGAAAGGAATTTCAACTCTGCATTTGCGGCTGGCTCAAAGGGAGGAAGAGTGAGATTTTCCAATACAAAGTTAAGGTCCTAGGCTGGAGTAGGGGCTCTGATGGGTGGTCTTACGTTTTCGGCCCCTCTGAGGAATTGCTTCAGCAGTGGATGAGAGAAGAGGGGTGGTTTTGTGTTGTAATGAGTTGAAATGGCTGAGGCATGAATTCTGATATAAGAAAAGGAAAGGCCCTTGTGAAGCATCTCAGTTAAGTATTGAAGAATATGGGGTAAATTTGGTACTGCTATGCCCATCCCCTGAGTTTGGCTCCAGGAACAGAATCTTTTCCATTTTTCAGCATAGCATTTTCTAGTACTAGGCATCCTTGCCTCCAGAATGGCAGCCATCACTTGCTTACTGGGGAATGGTAACAGAGAGGTCAGGTAATTAGCCAGGCTGCAAGGTTCAGGGTTTGAAGCTATGTGTGCAGAATCTGGCCCTCCTGCTGGGACAGCAGGGCAGGGGTCTGGAGCAGTTGCCATGGTGCCATCAGTGACACACTGTGTAAGAGGGGGTACCAGTGTTGGCTTGGCCAGTTTGGTGCAATCAGAATTGTCCTTGGTTTGTCCTTTTTGATCTTTAGTAGCACTTTGGAGAGGAGAGGCAAAGGGGGAAAGGCATAAACTGTTTGTGAGGAGTCCTTGTGCAGAATTTGTCCAACTGGTAGTTTTGGGGGGAGGCACACAGGTCTATCTCTGGGTTCCCCCATTTGTTTCTCAACATGTTGAATATCTTTGGTTCTGCTTTCCACTCACGTGGGTCCAAGAGATTTCTGTTTAGGTCATCTGCCAGTGTATTTAGCTTTCCTGGCAGGAATTGAGCCTGTAGGTGCACTTGGTAGCTCAAGGCTGTGTTCCACAGAGCCATGGCTAGTCTGCAGAAGAGTGGGTTCCCCCCCTGCTTGTTTATGTACCACATAACAGTGGTGCCGTCCATCTTTATCAATAATTGTCCTGGAAGAATGTGGTTCTTGAAGGCTGTCAGAGCATTCTATACAGCTAACATTTCTTTTTGATTGATATGCAGGTGCATTTGACTTGGGTTCCATTTGCTCTGAATGCACTGCCCTGCCAAGTGAGTCCCCCATGCATAGTCTGATGTGTTTGTTGTTAGGGTTTGGGTGGCAGGGGGTAGAGTGAATGGCAGTCCCTTGTTTTGGTGGCAGGCCTCTGCCCACCAAAGTAACTCTATCTTTAGACAAGGTATGATAGGAATCATTGATTCTAGATCCTGAGAATATTGACACGATAGGCTTTTTATATACCATTGTAGTTTCCTCATATGCAGTCTTCCATATGGAATTAGTAGAATGCAAGAGGCCATGAACCCCAGTGCTTGCAGTATTTTCCTTCCAGATAGCTGGGTCTTTGTGGCCAGTAGATTGAAGTAGGCTGTCAAATGAACTTGTTTCTCTGGTGTGAGGTAGGCCATCTGGGAAGTTGTATTCAAGCTTGCTCCCAGGAATATAATTTGTTGGCAGGGTACAAGATTTGATTTCTTTTCATTTATGGTGTACCCCAGAGAAGTTAGCAATTCCTTTACAAATGCCAGATGATTTAATAGTATGTCCTGGCTTTCTGCCTGAATTAGACAATCGTCCAGGTATGGGTATATTTGAATATTTCTTTGCCTGCAAAATGCAATGACTGGAGCTAGGCACTTTGTGAATACCCTGGACACATTAGATAAGCCAAAGGGCAGTGCAGAGAACTGATAGTGCATGTAGCCTGCTCTGAAGCGTAGGCATCTTCTGCAAGATTCCCTTATTGAGAGGTGCAGGTAGGCTTCCTTTAAATCCAGTGTTGCCAACCAGGCATTTTTGCCTAGCATGGGAGGCAGCTGATGAAGAGTTAGCATATTGAATTTTGAGATTACCAAAAATGTGTTCGGAATAGACAGGTCTAGAATAAGATGCCAGGAATTGTCTTTCCTGGGTACCAGGAAAAGTCTTGAGTAAAAACCTTTCCCCCATTCTTCTTGTGGGATAGGTTGAATACCCCTGATGTTTAAAAGAGAGAACCTACTTTTGAGCCTCTGCCCACTGATTTGGGGGTAGGTCTGGCCAACCGTGTGGGGTTGGTAAGGAGTGGAAGTTGAATCTGTATCCTTGGAAAGCTATATTTAGAACCATTTTGTCCTGGGTAATGAGTTCCCAATTTTTTGCATGCAGGGCGATCTTTCCCCCTAAAGGAACAGTCAGTAGAGCAGGGCTTGGAAGGTTTAAAGTTAAGTCATTGAGACAATTTAACATGGGGGGGTCTTACTACTCCCTGCTTTGGAAGTGGGAGACCCCCACTGCTTAGTCCTGTGAGCACCCTGGGGCTGGAGCCTGGGTGTTTTGCTGGTTCTGGGTTTGGACTGAGAAGGCCTAGAAGAGGCAGGAAAGGACCAATTCTTAGAGGGCCAATGCCTACTAAATCTGGGTGGCTGTACTTGCATGAAATCTTTAACAGTTTGCATAGATTTAGCTTTTTCTTCCATCGTTTTAAGTACTTTTTCTGCTTTGTTGCCAAACAGGTGGTCCTGGTTTAAGGGAGCATCCAGTAATTTAGCTTTAACATGATCTGGCAAAGATTGCTCCTTAAGCCAAGCATGGCTTCTAAGTACAGACCCAGTGACAGCAGCCCTGCAAGATGCCTCTAATGAATCAAAACCACATTGCAAAGTATGTTTTCCCACTTGTTCAGCAGAATGCATTAAATCATGTAATTCTTTATTTTCAGCACAGTCAGGAATCAACATTATTTTCTGTTTAAGCAATCCAATAATATGCTGCTGATACTTCAACATATGAAACTGGCAGTTTAAGGCCCTAATGGCTAACGTTGCAGAAGTGTATACCTTCTTACCCCATCTATCCAGCACCATGGAATCTCTATCAGAGGGGGTAGGATTTTTGGCAATAGTGGCATTAATGCCCTTGGGTCCCTGTGAAATGGTCTCAGGATCTGCAGTAGGATTTTTAAAGAGGAACTTGTGAGCCCCAGGTACCCTGTAATACCTATCAGGTTTTCTGGGAGCAGGAGGTAAGGTGTCAGGGGCCAGGCTAGATTCCGAGAAGGCATCATCTACAATGTCCAGTACAGGAGGGATAGCTAAACGCCTGTATTGAGGCAGGAATAAGAATTCCCTAAGCCTCTTTTTGGAGTCAGAGTAATCATGGCTTTCCCAGCAGAAATGCTCCCTAAGTGTATGCAAGGTTTCACCAAAAGAGAAATCCTGTGGAGGGGAAGCAGAGGGAATGGAGTCCTCTGCATCAGAATCCTCATAGGTAGATAAGGGCAAATCCTGGCCATCAGAAAAAACAGAAATTTCAGAATCCTGATCAGAAGAATCAGAAGGAAAATCAGTTCTAGGTCTCTTAGAGGGACAAGGGTCCTGTCCCAAACGGATATTTTCTTGGTGCTGCAGCTTTATTTATGCACTCTCCCCTGCTCAAGTTCCTTTAAATCACACTCCTGTCCCAAACTGATATTTTCTTGGTGCTGCAGCTTTATTTATGCACTCTCCCCTGCTCAAGTTCCTTTATATCACACTCCTGTCCCAAACTGATATTTTCTTGGTGCTGTAGCTTTATTTATGCACTCTCCCCTGCTCAAGTTCCTTTAAATCACACTCTTGTCCCAAACTGATATTTTCTTGGTGCTGTAGCTTTATTTATGCACTCTACCCTGCTCAAGTTCCTTTAAATCACACCCCTGTCCCAAACTGATATTTTCTTGGTGCTGTAGCTTTATTTATGCACTCTCTCCTGCTCAAGTTCCTTTAAATCACACTCCTGTCCCAAACTGATATTTTCTTGGTGCTGTAGCTTTATTTATGCCCTCTCCCCTGCTCAAGTTCCTTTAAATCACACCCCTGTCCCAAACTGATATTTTCTTGGTGCTGTAGCTTTATTTATGCACTCTCCCCTGCTCAAGTTCCTTTAAATCACACTCCTGTCCCAAACTGATATTTTCTTGGTGCTGCAGTTTTATTTATGCACTCTCTCCTGCTCAAGTTCCTTTAAATCACACTCCTGTCCCAAACTGATATTTTCTTGGTGCTGCAGTTTTATTTATACACTCTCCCCTGCTCAAGTTCCTTTAAATCACACTCCTGTCCCAAACTGATATTTTCTTGGTGCTGCAGTTTTATTTATACACTCTCCCCTGCTCAAGTTCCTTTAAATCACACTCCTGTCCCAAACTGATATTTTCTTGGTGCTGCAGTTTTATTTATACACTCTCCCCTGCTCAAGTTCCTTTAAATCACACTCCTGTCCCAAACTGATATTTTCTTGGTGCTGCAGTTTTATTTATGCACTCTCCCCTGCTCAAGTTCCTTTATATCACACTCCTGTCCCAAACTGATATTTTCTTGGTGCTGCAGTTTTATTTATACACTCTCCCCTGCTCAAGTTCCTTTAAATCACACTCCTGTCCCAAACTGATATTTTCTTGGTGCTGCAGTTTTATTTATACACTCTCCCTGCTCAAGTTCCTTTAAATCACACTCCTGTCCCAAACTGATATTTTCTTGGTGCTGCAGTTTTATTTATACACTCTCCCCTGCTCAAGTTCCTTTATATCACATTCCTCTCCCAGACTGATATTTTCTTGGTGCTGCAGTTTTATTTATACACTCTCCCCTGCTCAAGTTCCTTTAAATCACACTCCTGTCCCAAACTGATATTTTCTTGGTGCTGCAGTTTTATTTATACACTCTCCCCTGCTCAAGTTCCTTTATATCAGATTCCTGTCCCAAACTGATATTTTCTTGGTGCTGTAGCTTTTCTGCTTTAAAGGTTGCTTTTGCACATTTATTATCATCTGAGAAAGTTTTGACCACTTGCAGGTGTGCTTTCAATTCCTCATCTGATAAACTAAACTGATAGACTAAACAGTTTTAAATCATCTACAATAAGAAGATGAATAGTCTGTATAATTAATTGTTTTCTGGAAGCCAAATTGTAACCATGACCTAATCTGTTAGTAAACTGCTTAGTGTGTTAAGGGCAAGGCAAAAGAACAGCAGTGACAAAATTTATCCTGGAATATCCCTCTTTAAATTTTTATCTCTGGGGTAATAATTTGTCGTTTTTCATGGCTTAGCTGCAGAGTGGTTGGACACTGTTTTGTAGTCACTGTAATGTAATTTATCAGTGCAGGTTGTATCTTGTACATGTGTAAGCACTCCTTTATACATGAATGTGGGATGCTATCAAATGCTTTTTTAGTCTCTTCATGCCATACTTAGATTCTTCCCTCTTTTTACAATTCTCCATTATGACTTTATTTAACAACAAATGATCCTCTGTTTCATATGACTCTTTGATTACCCTTTTGTTCTATTGCCATGATTAAGTTATCTTCTAAATGACTATAAACTCTATTGGCATCAGTTCGAATATATAGTTTATACATCGTCAGAATGCGGGTTATTGGTCTATAGTTTTTAGGATAGCTTGTGTATTCACTCTTAATGAGGAGTATCATTTTTCCTGCTGTTAACAACATTAGTGTCTGTTTGAAATGCACATATAAATAGTTCTTACTTAGGGCTAAATATTTGTGTAAAGATATTAATACATTTAAGTCAAAAGTTGGGTACTGATCCTGGGGTTTTCCATTTAGGAGCTGTTCTTGATTTTGTTTCAGTTTCTCAGGCCATTACTTCATCTCATTTCATATATTTGAACTTCTTACTGTTTCTTTTACTTCTTCAATCCATTCAACACCTTTCTTATCTTCCACAGGGTCTTCATAGATATTTCTCCAAAATCTGCCCATTTCTTCTTTTTTGGTGGCATTTGTTTCCCAATTCTCTGTAAAACTATTTTGGGTCATCAGTGAATTGCTTATTTTGCATTTTTTCTTTATATTTATTTGCATATCTTCTAAGTTTTTCTGCCTGTGCTGATATCTTTAGTTTATTATTTGCGATAGTATATGGTAGATCCTGGTCTGTTCTGATATTACATGTTGCTTTTATCAGTCTATCTTTCTAAGTATTTTTGTTGAGCTATTCCCTCTTCTGTACTCTTCTAACAGTGACACTTCTTGTCTTAATTGCTTTATAGTTTTCTCTGTTTAATACTTCCAGGATGCCATTTAATGTCTTCCCTTCCTTTCCCTTATTGCCCTGTGTTTTTGTGGTAAGATTTTATCTGTTATTAATTTAGCTGCACAGTAATATATCCTATTTACTTCTGTTATATAATATGAATTTCTGTTAATAGGCTTGATTACTGTGTTCATTTGTTTTATCAGACTTCTAGCATTTTGTGTCTTTATGACTTTCTGTAATCTATTACTTAGATCTTAATATGTCTCTCCGTCTCTATTAAATCAATCAACTCTTCCTTTAGATCATTTTCTTCTAAACTGAGGGCACATTCTTTGCTCTCTGTTTCCAGCAGGCATTCTGCAGAACGTTGCAGAACATCTTCCTGTGACATATTCTCTTCAGCTGCATCCTGCATCATTTGTTGCTCTTTCATATGGGAACTCACTGGCCTATCACGCCACAACATTGACCGCATCAGAGTTGCCACGTTTCCTGCTCCTTCCCTTGTTGTGTAACTCCATCTCAACTTTTGTACTGGTTTCCTGCCTGAAGCCTCCAAAGTATCTTCATGTGGCAATTGATCAGATGTTTCCTATTCCACTGGTTTCTCTTTAATTTGGGGACTCAAGGTTCTATCATGTTGTGATGTTACCAGAATTGTATTTTCTACACTAAATCCTTCACTTTGCAGGCAATCCATAACTTCAGTTTCTATTTCTTTAACTTCTTCGTTACTAATCCCCCTTTGTAATTTTCCACTTTGTTGTTTTCTTATTTTTTTGTATTGTAAATTTTCCATATCCGTATGCCTTTGCTTGTATTTCTCTTCAAATATCTTTGGTGCTGCTTTTTTTGTATTAATTAGTTTTGCTTTCTCCTTTGCAAAAATACTGCACCATATTACATCTCTTTTTCTTTCCCATGTTCATATTTCTTCTTCAGATGTCTCCCACTCCTCCTGTTTCATCATGCTTTGACATAACCTGTGTTAGACTTTCTACACTATAGCCTTCACTTTGCAGGTATTCCATAACTTCGGCTTCTACTTTTTTAACTTCTACTTTACTAATCTTCTGTTCCACGTTCCCCCTTTGTGATCTTATTTTTTGTATTGTGAAACTTTCCATATCTGGGTGCCTTTGCTTGTATTTCTCTTCAAGTATCTTTGGAGCCACTTTTTGGTATCAGTTATTTTGGCTTTCTCTTTTGCATAAATGTTGTACCATATCAGATCTCTCTTTCTTTCCCATGCCCATGATTCTGTTCAGTTAGGATGATAGAATTTTTGCCCAAAGAATTCCCGATCATCCACCTTCACTATATATATTTTTTCATGACATACTGCTGAGACTAGCACCTACATTGGCACCAGCAGAACCATTTGTTATACCTTCCATGACTGGATTCATCAAGAAACAGCAAAGAAAACGTCTTGCATGCAGTCATACCTCTCAACCTCTTAGAGCAAGAAATCTGGACTTACAAATTTAGAAAGTTAACAAAATAGCAGGTTTTGTATTAGCACAAATTTTCTGAAAGGTATGAAGTTTGAAACTCAAATGTCTGTCATTATTTGGTTCAATCTTCAATGATTTGCTAATGATTTGCCAGAAAACCACAATTTTATGAAAACAGACCAAAAATATGAAGCAAACATCTGCACAGTTAAGTGGTAGAGTATGCATGCAGTCACAAATAACCAGCAGTTGCATCCCAACAGATATAAAAACATTGTGTTTTATTTTATACATATAAAATGAGAAATAAATCAACAGTTCTTTTGGCTTTTAAAATAAACAAATGCAGTGGCTTCCATGCCTTTTTCCATAGATTTACAGTTGATTTAGCATTTCTAGCACTTGGTTGCACTTGAAAGAAAATTTCCTCTCCCTGTTCCATATTCCAACTCTGAGCAATAGGTATTGCCACCAGGTACACCTCCACAATAGACCCCAACTGGGCTGTTTCAATCATACCTAAGGGTCATTAGGTAATCTCCTGTTTGTTTCTCAGTTGGTATTCTGCTACAGAAACTAACTTCCTTTTGTCTGTTTGCAGGGTTTCTCCATCTATACTTGTAAATTAGTGTCTTGTTAGTTAGCTAATATAGGTAGATTCCTGACTCACACTGTGGGCTTCACATTCCCAAGGCACACTTAAAGGCACTATGAGGAATGGTGGCACAGATGGGCTTTGAATCTTTACAATGGTCCCCCAAATATCTGATGAACAGTGGCACAAATGGGTGTGAATCCAACTAATGCCCCCCCTACAAATAATTGGTGAATAGTGGCAAGATGGGCTTTGAATCACAGCAATGCTACCTAGAATGTCAGGACTGGTGTCAGTGGTGATCTCAGTGTGTAGAAAAACTACTAGCTGACATCAGAGGGAGGCTTCTTGAGTCACACCACTGGTATCCAGCATATTATGTTGAGAAAAAGTAAGTGCACACAAGTCTAACACAATCAGTTCACAAAATGCAACATTGCCCCATGAGCATAAATGAAATATGCACAGCTGTCCTGGGTTTGAGCTTTCAACATCCACCCCCAGATTAGATTACATGCAGGCCACCTTCAGAGCTTAGACTTTGACCTAGCAATCTGGGACCTTTTCCCAGCATTCTGTCTGTGAACAAGGTTGCCTTCCAGTGTCTCTTACCTGCCCCTACTTAAGTAGAGATTGGGGGTGGGGTGGGGGCACAGGTTGTTAACCTACAGTGCTACATGATAACCCTCCTCTCAGGTAATAATAGTAACTATCCACATATAATAAAAAGACCACGATAGCTAAAAAGTGAGTAAATGAGTATTACTTAATCAGTAAGGCAAATAGTGGAATTACAGATTACATGTGCAGAGGAATCCAAAAGTGCACATTGATTGTCAGTAGTTAAACAGACAGTGATACTTAAAGAAAACCTCCATCTCTGTGATAGATAAATAAAGTTAACTACTTCTAACTTGAGTACTGAATCTTTACTGTCATAAAATTCCTAGAAGATAACAGGCAGAAACTGCAGACAGCAAACTTACAGGGAAGTTGTCATCTCAATAAATTCCAAGCAAAGACAGGACTGAACAATGATCCATCTCAAATATTTATATATTCCAGCTTAGTTAAGAAACAATTACATAATTTCTTTTTTCATAAAAGTTTACATCAGTTTATTTTAGGTACTTTGTTTCTCACAGCAAAAGAAACAAAACTAATTTTTCAGCCTGTAATTTTCTTAGGAATGATGTTGTTGTGTCTTTCGGCTTTTCCCGGTTAGGGGTCACCACAGTGGGACTCCAGTCCGCTAATGATTGGCAGTAGATATTTACATGCTGATTTGCCAGCCCTGACGCCCAACCTTCAACGAAGGTACGCCCATTCACGCATGTCTCCACACAGAAGACGCTCTAGCTGAGAGTCAAACAGGACAACGTCTTACTGTGAGGTGACAACGCTACCGCAGCACCACCACAGCAGTACTTCTTAGGAATGATATATTTACATATTAAAGGCTAATGTCTTTGAACTGCACTTTAATTACATTGTGCAATATCTTGTGAGTTTTTCAAGTTTAAGGTGACTATCTCAAAAACGGGCCTATATTAGTTTGCCAAAATGGTATTCTGACAAACACCTATTCATCAACCCTAATTAGCAAAAATTGCATCAGCAATTCACTGAATTTACTAAAGGTAACAAAATAGTTGCCCGAAGCACAATGGACCAACTTTTAGTTGACTCAAACCCACCCCTCATACCCCCCTAACTATATACACCAACTCTGAGATCACACTATAGTGGAGAAAAGGGCAAAGTTCTGTAGCTGTCCGTTGTGCTTCAGGCAACTAATTCATTGCCCTTAGTGAATTCAGCGAATTACTGAAGCGATTTTCACTGATTATGGGTCGCTGAATAGGTGTTCGCCAGAATACCATTTTGGCAACCTTATATAGACCCCCCCAAAAACATAATTTAGCTTTTGGAAGTGGAATTATGTAAGGAAGACTCTAAAATATCCATAATGTTTAGGGAAAAGTTTCAAAATCGTTTTCATTATGAAAGTGCTCAACCATGTTGGCTTAAAATAATATTTAAAAAAAAGCTTTATTGGAGTATCAAGATTAAAAATAGAAAATAGATTATGGTGAAGCTGAAGAAAAATACAAATATGTTTTGAAAGAGAGGTTACCCTGCTGTTATAATTGAGAAAAACATATAGGAGGTAAATTTTAATAGATACAAAGTGGCTCAGAAAAACATTGGATACAATAGGTTCATAGGTGTGTACTAGGCTAATGGCCCTAGAGCCTTTACAAGCCTAGCTCATAGGATTACCCTGGCATTGTGCCATCCAACATTAGTTCCCAATGCCTCTGTCAATTAGAGCCACTGGAGTGATCCCTGGGGTGAATTTTCTATTTCCCATCCACTTATCAAGATTTCTCTTGGAAAGGACCATTTAGGTGCTCTGTTTGACATGTATAGGAAGTCTATTCCAGAGCATGGGCAGTCTCTGGGTTATGAACCTGTCCCTCCAGCATGTTCTGTTGATTGTGGTAATGAGGATGAGGTCTCTGGAGCATGTGGTGTGGAGGGATTGGGATTTCTTTAGATGTAGCATTTCTAACAGAGCTGGGTCAGACATGGCTTTGTAAGTCAAGCAGAGATTGCCTCTAAGTAGGCGATATGAGACAGAGAATAGTTGGAGTTTTTTGAGTCTGTCTATATAGGACAAGTGTTTAAGGCCTAGGATCATCTTTGTGAGGTACTTTTGTGGCCTCTCCAGTTGTTGCAGGTGTCTAGTGAGGTACATGCCAAATGGGGCAATGTACTCGATGATTTGCCTAATGAGGGAAGAGTAAAGGGAGACAATGACCTCTTTCTTCCTGGTTGCAATACCCTTAGTAATGAGATGTGCCACATAGAAGGACTTTCTAATGACAGTGGCAATGTGGTTGTCAAAAGAGAGGTTGCTCTCAACCTGTGTTTACAGATCTCTTATAACGCCTTCTGTGTACAGTGGACTACCATCGATATGATAATTCATGGGAACTGAGTTTTTCCCAAAGGGGATGATGACATATTTTTTGGCATTGAGCTTAAGGCCATGGTTATGACACCAGTCGTTGGTCTCAGTGAAACCTTTCTGCAGGATATCAACATCACTTGGGGAGTTAATAATAGTTCCCAACTTGCAATCATCTACAAACTTTGTCAGCCAGAGTCCCTTCGTGTTAGCCTAAACTTCAGAGAAATAGATACCAAACAGGAGAGGACCCAAGACCAAACCCTGTGGACTGCACTCATGACTAGTCAGCTGTCTGACTTGGAGTCAGCTACTTTCACACTGTGGGTTTGATCTGTGAGCCAGTTTGCAACCCATTTAGTGATATAGGGGATAATGCCTAGCTTAGTGAGTTTTTCTATGATTCCTGAGTGGGGAATAGTATCAAAGGCCTTGGCCAGATCAAGGTAGGCTGTATGAACCACCTTGCCATCATCCACAGCTCTGGTGACCGACTCAAATAAGTCGATCAGGTTGATCCAGAGTTTGGAGATTCCCTATATCCTTGTTTATTAGGTCCATGATGATGTGTTCCATAGCTTTGTTGTGCCATATGCATATGCCATATGCTTTGCATATCAGACTCGTCATGCTAATGGGGCAATAGTTCCCAGGGTCTGTAGTTGCTCCTCCATTGTGGAGAGGGATGACTGTAATAGTGCGCCATTCAGTAGGGACAAAGCCTGAGGTGAGGCTGTGATTGAACAGGGCACACTGGTGTGGTGCCAGTTCACTCTGTAGTTCATGTAGAACACAGCCAGGGATGTTGTCAGGTCCCATAGAAGCTGTATTTTTGGCCTTGGACAGTGCTGCCTTAACCTGTGCAGCAGTAATACTGGGTACCTAGCAATCTACTGGTATTGTGATTGGTCCTGGGGAGAAGGGTAAAGTTGGCACTGAATCTGTCAGCCAGTATACTGGCAATATCTGTTGGCTCAGTATAGGAGGTACCATTGTGCAGTAGCTCAGAGCAAATCTGGGTATTGCTTTGGAGATTCCTTACATAACTTTAGAAGGCCTTGTGGTTGTGTTTACTGTCTGCTGCAATTCTGTTTTCATAGCTAGCTTTAGAGGATTTGATGAGGGATCTCAACTTTTTACTGAGGCTATTAAGGGAATTTTTCCAGTCTTGGGACTTCACCTTATTCTGCATCAGTTTCTTCCTTCTGTTGTAGAGTTTGTTTATGGCAGGGGACCACCAGATTGGCTTCCTTTTTTTGGAGGAGAGCATCTTGGTTCTTTTGGGTATGGTGAGATCCATGCATTTGTGTACGTGTTCGTACAGTGCATTGGTGTATGATTCGGCAGTCATGCAACTATTCTCCATTTGCACGGGTGCCGTGAAGTTAGCCACCTCTCTTTTTAGGAGCCCAAAGTTAGCTTTGGAGAAGTTTTTCATGGTGGTTACCTTTGCGGGGGGGGGGGGGGTGTGGATTTCCAAGGTGATTAGTTTGTGGTTGGATCTGACCAGAGAGGAGTTGACTATTGGTGTAGAGCAACAGTCGCCCATGTTAGTAATGACCAGGTCAAGGATGTTGCTATCTCTAGTCGGGGTAAGAATTAGCTTGTCCAGGGAATTGGAATAAATTAATTCCAGGAAACGTTGGGCAAATGTATTGGTACATGAGTAGTTTTCCCAGTTAATGAAGGGGTAGTTGAAGTCGCCCAGTATTAGAGTGTTAAGTTAGACCCTAATATTCCCCAGGGTGCTTAGGAACATGGAGTGTGAGTCTTGTGACATGGTTGGGGACCTATAGCAGGCTACGACCTGAATCTCTGTCTTACCCAATGTTGGCTGCACCTGAAATATCTCTGATGCATTATGTTGGGCTACCAGTCTGGAGGTATGCACATCCTTTATGAATATGGAAACACCACTGCCTTTGGAGCTTTGGTCCAAGTTCTGGGGCCTTAGGTGGGGAATGAGTTATAGCCTGGTAGTGCAGGGGTGCTTTCTGCTGCTTTGAACCAGGCCTCTGTTACAACACAGATGTCGATGTTCTCCATTTTAAGGAGTGCTTCAAGTGAGTGCTTTTTGAGATTTAGACTTCTAGTATTGAGCAGCACGACCCTCAGATTGCATTTGTTTGTAGCTTTTATGGTGGTAATTTGGTCTTTGGAACACTACCTAAAAGAGGCACTATCGGGGTGGCAAGAGCCTTAGCCAGTATCCAGAAGCCCAGGGGTGACAGAAGTAGGCCATCTCTGGCAAAGCGTTGAGGTCTGTCAGTCATGTCATCCCAGGCAGACAGATACTGGATCCCCTTGGAATGACACCAGAAACTTAGCCAATTGTTGAAATCAATCATTTTCTGCTTGTACTGTGGTATCATTCTGGGTGATGTTAGGATGCTGCTCAGGGCTAGGGTCATAGCCATCTGGGCTACATAATCCGAGAGTTCCTCCATGTCTCTTTTCATGTAGTCCAGGGAGGTACTTCTTAGGTCATTCACACCCACATGTATGATGACCGAGTCATATTTGTACCTGTTGTTGAGGGACCCAAGTGTGTGTGTTATGTGGTGGATCCTGGCACCTGACAAGCAGCTGACTGTTACTTTCTCCTTATTCAACCTAGTGAGTCAGTCATCAGTGTGCCTCACTATCGAGCCACCTATGACTAGTGTGTTGGACATGCTGTTTTGCCTTAGGGGCTTTGGTTGAGTGGCACACTGTTTAGGAGAGTTATCTGTCTCATGATTAGTGCTGTGTTGTGATGGTCAAGTGCATTTCTGCCTTGGTGGCTACTGCTGTCTGGGTAGAATTTTATTGAGAGCCTCCACGAAGGTGGGTGTGTGGTTTGTGTTTTTATGTGAAGGCAGTGCTGGTGTGTGTTCTGGAGGACTATGTGTTCCATGTGATGTGGTGCAAGTGGTGACCTTCTCCTCTTGACATGCTATTCTGGTCTTGGCTGGAGAGTGCGTGGCTTCCAATTTGGATATATAAGTGCATCTCTCACAAGTCTGAGTGTTGGGAGGTAAGCGGAGAAGATTGTCAGTGTACATGAGACAGTTGCTACATTGCCTCAGGATGCCCATATTCATCAGGTTAATAGGAAAAAGCACAGGGAACTGACCTTTAGACATGCCTGGAGGGGTGGGCATTAATAACAAGTACTGGAGCTGTTTCCTTGTAGAACATTTAGTGCTGGTAGCACTTTTGTGTGCTACAATAATTGCTACAAGAAGTCTGGTAAAGTGCTAGACTAATAAGCTAGTAAAAGTGCAGGAGAGGAGAGAACTAGCAGATCAAAGAGAAAATTGAAGAGCAGACATTTTTGGCGCCACTCAGAAGCTTACAAATAGTCCTGGATACAGTAAATCTATATCTGGACTAGACTAGTTACAGGAAAGCGTTTATATAATGTTATCAAAAGATAAAAATAGCGAATGCTATTTCATCGGCCCCAAAACATCTAAACATAAAAATATTGAACATTCAGAACAGCAATTTTTTCCCATGAAAAAAATTTGCTGCTCCGAAACACATACATACAACACAAGCACATCAAACAAACAGCAACCACACACATACACTTAAATTCCTACATCTAACGCTACACTAAACTAAACATACACTACTATCTACCCATTTACCTTAACCCAAACCCTAACCCTAAGGTCTGTCACTATCGCACACTCACCTAACCCATGCCCTAACCCTAACTCACTTAACCCGCCCCTAACCCCAATGTACAAATAATCGCACACTTACCTGAACCCAACCCGTAAGTTTCCACCACAGCACTAAGAATAGCAAAGCCACTGAAGTGGCCAACCGAATTCTTTCCCGAGGAAAGAATTCGCTGTTCTGCAGCTTTGCTATTATTAGAGTTCGCTGAATAGTGTTCGATATCAGAACATTCGAAGTTTTAATACTTCGATGTTCTGATATAGACCCACAGGAAAGGTAGGAAACAAGCACAAACATGGGCTTTTAAACCAGAAAGTTGAAAGAGATGGAAAAACTGCCCAAACAGCCAATGCACTACAATTTCTGGGCCAGAAACCACTCCTCTTATGGTAAATTGGCTACCTAGTGCTTTTCACTCCCACTGATAAGCTAGAAGGCTTCCCACAAACACAAAAAGGCTTGGGGGGGGGGCTCAGAAGCTTACAATCAGTCCTGGATACAGCAAATCTGTATCTGGACCAGACTAGTTATAGGAAAGGCAGGAAATAAGCTTAGAACTTTTTTTTCTTTTTTTGTTTTTAGTAAAGTGGAAAGTGGAAAGAGAGAACAGAGGAACAGAATATAATTCAAGGTTAAGAAACTAAGTGGGTTGGCTTTCTCAAAAGTTCTCTCTGTATTAGGTAGAATGAGCTAATGACACTAGACTGGGAGGAGTGTCCCAGATCAAATTTACAGTAGGGGCGGGCAACTGCAAAGCCACCAAGTATAAGAAGAAGATACCAATAGAAAGGGAGGGTGGAAAACTTTTACAGCTACAGGCAGAAAATACTACAAAAAATGTTTATCACAGCAGAAAAACAGCAGTGAGCCACTAAATGAAAGTTTTAAACAAATAAAGGAGCAAGGAAATTCTAGAGAATGATTTTAAATGCAAGCAAATCAGCTACATGATACACTCCTTGGCAGGAAATCAGAACAAACAAACAGATGTTTAAGAAATGGAGAACATTTCCAGTTAATACCTTACACACAGTGAAACTAGCTAGAAAAGATTTACAAACAGTGTGACAGTAAAAACCTTATTTATCAGGCCCTGTAAGGCAGACAATTTTAGTACAACCGTGCAGATTAGTTTATAGCTATAAAATACAGTAAAAAGTATGCAGCAGACAATAAAAAGTGCTATAGATATCTAGAATAAGCAATAACTAGTATAAATAAGAAGAAAACAGGATACTTATTGTTTTATATCACAGATCAAAGTTGTGGCCAGTGCTCCTCCTCCGTTAGCTCAGTGTGAAATGGCAGAAACACTCACAAGGTAACTTCTTAAGTAACAGAAGGTTGAAACCTGAAACAACTTTAAAAAAAAGCTCAAAAGAACCAATGAGGTGCTTACTCCAAGTCCTAGACCAGGCAACCCTAACCAGCCAGTGACCATCAACACTATACTCTCACTAAAGTGGAGAATGGTTTTTGCTAAATCAATATGACATTGAAAATGTGCTCAGGACACACAGCCTTTGCAAACAAACAACTAGGCCCAGAGACACAATCCTGAAAATGGACAATGCTACAGCTACTAGTTACACTATTTTCGACAAAAACTACAGAAATGTTTATCACAGCAGAAAAACAGCAGTGAGCCACTAAATGAAAGTTTTAAACAGAGAAAGGAGCAAAGATACTCTAGAGAATGCTTTTAACTGCAAACAAATAGTTGCAGAATGGTACTTTATTCTACTGATTTAGGTACCATCAAGCAAACTACAGTAAATAAATGGAAAACTTTGAAGGCAAGCCCACTACAGTGGGAAGTAGCTGGTAAATATCCTCTTTATGCCTATAAAAAGAGTATGAATTTTAAAAATATTTTGGAAACTGACTAAAATGAGCAGTTGCAGTTATTAAGGCAAGGGTTTCCAAATGTGAGTTTTGCAACTTTTGCAGATTAATGGAAGATTGTCCCAGTTATTATATTGAAGCCACAGCTAGAACTTATGGTGTTTCAAAACATTATGATTGTTATTTGATTTATACTGTTTATGGTAAAGCGTCAGGAGTGTTCGGCATTTTACACTGGGTAAATTGAGAGGAAGTTATTATTAAGAATCAGGGACCACCTGTACATGACTTAAACATCTAATAAATACAATGCTCTTTTTAGATACACATAAGATGTGAATTCAAAGTGCACTAAATTTCTTTTTTTTATTTTACATAGTGAAATGTTAGCTGACAGGAGAGGTGACATCAAAGCATGTTAAATAAAAGAAAAAGAAATACAGTGGCAACCTTTTTTAAGTTTACATTTGTCATAAAGACTTAATGAATTAGTTAATATTAAGCCAGAGCTTAGGAGCATAAAATTAAGAGGGTAGTTAGGTTTTGATATTGAATTTTAACATATATTTATCAATAATTTTATAAAGTATTTTTTGAAGTGCTTTTATCAATATGTATATTAAGTGTGTTTGCTTTGCATTTTAAATGGACAGCAATGTGTCATGTGATGGTGATGCTTTTACGCTTAAATCCATCAAGTTAGTTTTTAAACTGTCTGATGAAGTCCTTAGGTAAAGAAGGATGAAAGCACACTAACAGCGAATGATACAGTTTTGCCTGTAATCCTGCCTCCGTTTTTGCTTTATCTAAAAAAGTATAAACTGCATGTCTTCAAAGTAGTTTCTTTTGTGTCTGTTTATATATATAACTGTTTTAAAGTTTTTTATGCTTAAATAATGTTTTAACATGATTTAACATCATACTAAGTACCTATGGAGTTCTTAATATATATGAGCCTTCTTGTTTTATTGGTTTAGGTAGGATGCAAACAATACTATTGGTTAATTTGATTTTAATTAGTGCATTTAAACAGGAATTAGAGTTAATTTATCTGATGAAGTCTTTCCTTAGATGTGGACGAAAACGCACTTGTTCAGTAAAGCGTTTATGTGGACTTTACGTTTTGGTGATTGTAATAAAGATTTGTTTCTACAGTTGATGCGCTCTTTCCATTTCGTTGGATTTACTAGTGATTTTTTTGTGCTTGGGTGCCGTTTTTGGGTTTGTTGTGGTTCCGGTGCCCTGCAATGGAGAACAGCTCACCTACTTTGAGCCGGGAAGAAGTGGGACAATCGTGTAAGCTGATCGGTCAGCTTACGGAGTTAATCGAGCTCCTCACACCACTTTGTTCAACTTTGATTGGCAGGAAGCATACTGACGTTGAAGCCACGTCTGGAGGGACCAAAGGGTTTGTGGCTTCTAAACACAAGAGGAAAAGGCACAATTGTGGATCCAGCCCTACGTTGCCTGACGATGCGGAACCGAATGGTAGCATTTTCGACCCTGCTAATACACCGCAACTTCTGCTTCCTTCTGTTGAACAGAATAAGAACAGTTATGCAGGAGTTACGACGAACGGCCAAGTTTCTATGCTTAACACCTTAGATAAAGGTGTTACAGGTACTGTTTCCACTTCTCCGAACAATAAAAATATTCAGGACTGGTTGAAAGGTCCTTATTACTTTAATTTTGAACGTAAAGAAGAGGGTGTACCATTGGATGGTGACTCTTATGTTTTAAAAATTGACAAACTATCAAGATTAATGTACAGATACAAAACGCTTGGTACTGAAAATTGTTACTTGATGGAATGCATTAAGCAGAAAATTGTACCTAAAGGGCTTAGGGTATGGAAGTACCCAAATAATGTAGAACCTGGTACTGCTTTTCACAAGGAACTTATTGATGTATTCAATAATTGTGGACTTGAGATTCTTAGGCTCATTATTAAAGAAAACAACAGGATTTTAGAGAACTTAGAACATGAGATTTTGGTTTTAGATGGTTTTATTAAAAAGGATCTGCTCTTTGAAATTAAAAATGAAAGAGATAGGTACTACAGTCTTAGGTCTGATGTTGATTCCAAATGCAAAATGTTGGAACAAAGGAAAATTAACAAACTAAAAAGAGATATTGAGGAATATCAGAATAATATTAGCTATCCAGAGCCACCTTTTAAGAGATGGGAACATAATGACAGAATTAAGTTTAATAAAGTAACTAGGTATAATAATCAAAAGAGTCCTTGGAGAGAGGAACAATACTGGGGAGATTATGACATGGATTTTCCACCTTTAGAGAATGAGGACCAATACAATAACAGGAATAAGCGGAGGTTCCAAAATTTTCAGAAGGGGGGGGGAGAAGGGGGAGAGGAAGGTATTAACAACAAGACTCCACACTCCCACCCCCACCCCCACCCCCATTTCTACTACTCTGCATCCTTTAGATTATGGTCCCAATGATGGGGTACTACGAACAGGTACTACACATACATAGATTCATAGATTCATACTAAGCTGTCTGCCCTTACGAGCCATTTTAAGCTTAGCCAATTATCCCTTGTGAGCCTCAAACCCTGCACCTTGTGCTTGTAAGGCAAACACCTTAACCATTAGGCCACCCTCCCAACCCAATACTTTTAAGAATTTTTCTATATATAACTTCAGTGATGTTCTCATCAAAAAAGTGCACTTTGATCTACTCAGTAAAGGATTTAAATTTATTCCCAATGTAAAAGGAGATCTTGTGCAAACAATTATAGACATGAAATTGTTTCTTAGGAAGGTAAACTTGAAAGCCATATTGCCCTCAATGCCTCCTGACTCTGACCTACAGCACCCTTCTCTTACCAGGCGTAGTATTTACAATCCCCCATACCATCCACAAATCAGAAATCTGGACATGGTTCTTGAAAAGGAAATTAGAAAGGAATTTAAATATAATATTTAGGAATATAACCTTTCTAAACAGGAATATGAGACTTTGAATGATTTAAGACACAACACTGGAATCAGAATCATGAAGCCAGACAAGGGAGGGGGGGTCGTTATTATGGATAATATAATTTATGAAGGGAAAATGAATAGTATTCTTAGAGAAGAAAGTAATTACAAAAGTGTATCATTAAATGAGGTAAACCTGGCCTACTACAAAATAGACCTTATACTTGATAATATGTTGATGGAGGGCACAACTGACAATAAGATGCACAAATTTTTATCTGTACCTAAACCGAAAATTCCTGTAATTTTCGGAATACCAAAGGTGCACAAGAATGTGTGTGACCCTCCATTAAGACCAATAGTAGCAGCTGATGGTTCAAAAACGCTCCCCATGGCTAAATATGTAGACTTAATGACGAAACACATTTGTAATAACAACGAATTTATTTTGAAGGATTCATGGGATTTGTTGAGAAACATTACTCCTGACCTCCTGTCTGAAGATCTTATTTTTGTCACAATAGACGTTATAGATCTTTTTACATGTATACCCCACGATGAGGGGCTGAGTATATTTGAAGATATGATTTTTTTGGACAAAACACTTACACATTCAGAGAAGACAGCAATAGTGGAACGAGCGGACACAGTACTTAAGTACAATTTTATTCTTTTTAATGGTGAATATTACCAACAAGTAAGAGGGGTTTCGATGGGCGCGGCATGCGCACCTACGTACGCCAATATTGTGTTAGCTGGTTGGGAATCTACTTTTGTTTTGAATTCAGAATACAAGCAATATTGGTCACTTTACAGATGCTATTTGGATGATATTGTTATTTTCTGGACAGGAGGTAACGACAAATTATCTGAATTCCTTGACTATATTCAGAATACTACCAATTTTCTGAGGTTTACACACACTACTTCCACTGACAGGCTACAATACTTGGATATAGAAGTGTATAAAAGTTTGAACAAAAAAGACCTGGAAACGAAGGTATTCAGAAAGAGTACTTTTTGTAATTCCTTCCTGCATTTTACTAGTGCACACCCCCCACACTGCAAAAAGAACATTGTTAAGGGGCAGTTTGTGAAGGGGTGTCGCATGACTAGCAGGGATGAAGATTTTTTTATAGAATGCAACACCTTGGAAGGGATGTTTTGCGCAAGAGGTTACCCACTTGATTTCATTAAAAGTATAAGAACAGAGGTCGAGCAGAGTAGACCAACTAAATTCAAACCTATAAAAGGTAGCTTGACAGACACCAGGGGTTTTACCAATGATACTGGTAACACTGTTAACTATTGTCATCCCAATAAGAAGAATCAAAAAGGAGAACTACATTACGAATCAGCTTTGATTTTGGAATACAATATGTTTAATTCTAAGGTAAAAAAGTTATTTCAGACGGAATGGGACAAATTTGTATCCTTTTCTGACATTACAAATATTAATGAAAGTATTCCTGAAATTGTTTACAAGAATGCACGGAGTATTAAAAAGTTACTTGAAAACAATAGGATTAATGCTAGCAACAATATTATTAATAAGGGTGTATTAAGTAACATCATAAATGGAACTTACAAATGTGGACACTGTAATCAGTGTGAATACATCCTTAATAAAGGAGAGATTTACCTAGATGCTAGGGACATTAATATCAATAGTACAGGTCACTACAACTGTGAATCAAAGGGGGTGGTATATATGGCCATGTGTGTAAAATGCAACTCATTCTATGTCGGTAAGACGGAGAGGGTGCTGAAAAAAAGAATTTACGAACATACATATGAGATACTCAAGAACAAAGAAACAAATGCTCTATACAAACACACTAGAGTATGCAATAACTCTAAATTTTTGTTCTTTGTGCATGAACAGGTTAAAAAGGAGATGAGAGGTGGTCTTTGGGAAGAATGGCTAGAGTATAAAGAATTATGGTGGCAAATACTGTTAGAAGCCACCAGGTTACTTGGGTTAAATGAACATATTTCATTATCCCCAGTTTTAAAGTTGAGAGCAGCTAAAATATAGAATCAACATGCACAGATATTATTTGAACAGTAGATGGTGTTATTTCAATGCAAGCAGATTGCATTTAAATAAAAAGTAAAACAATATATTTTTAAATTAGGATTATTTATTGTATTTAATTATTTATAACAATATATGAATTTATTTATTTGCAATGGAATACATATTTAACTGTTTTAAAGTTTTTTATGCTTAAATAATGTTTTAACATGATTTAACATCATACTAAGTACCTATGGAGTTCTTAATATATATGAGCCTTCTTGTTTTATTGGTTTAGGTAGGATGCAAACAATACTATTGGTTAATTTGATTTTAATTAGTGTATTTAAACAGGAATTAGAGTTAATTAATTTATCTGATGAAGTCTTTCCTTAGATGTGGACGAAAACGCACTTGTTCAGTAAAGCGTTTATGTGGACTTTACGTTTTGGTGATTGTAATAAAGATTTGTTTCTACAGTTGGTGCGCTCTTTCCATTTCGTTGGATTTACTATATATATATATATATATATATATATATATATATATATATATATATATATATATATACAGAGAGAGAGAAAATGACACAAAAGACCTTTATGTAAAATAGTTTTATTCTTGGAACAGAACTGAAAGGATGTTTTTTCTATAACAAAAATAACATCTGCAGTCTATAAGAGAAAGTCAGTTACAGTACCTTTTAGCAAATGTATGTGCTTCTGGTCTTCTCCAGGCAAACAGGTTCCATGTCTCTTTCTCTGTCAGTCTATGAAAAGCGACTTTTCTCCAATGTCTTTTCTCTAGTCCTAAATCCCTTTATTAAGTATGACAACTCTCTTTTAATGTTTCCAGGCTCCTCTAACTTTTCCTTCTGTCTTCTGACTTGGGCTACAGAGGACCTTGTTTTATATACTTTTGCAGTCATCTGGGCCTAATCGTCAGCCATTCTTTAATTTCCCTTTAAAGGGATATGCAGTATTTTATACACACAGTATACACGCACAATATCAGTACAATTCTTAACAGAAAGCAGAAATTCACACAATTTGTTACTAAAGACCACAGTGATATATTACATTTAAAGCCACCCTACATAAAACCATCAGCTTCAAGCCCTTGAGATAGTCTATATGCTCTAGACAGATCATTGGCATTGTGATGGCTGGCCCTAGGCCTGTGCTGTACTTTAAAACTAGAGTGACTTGCAAAGACAAAGCCCATGTACACAGCTTCATATTACCCTGTCTTTGCTGGTGGATCTGCTATAGAGGAGGATGATCAGCTATCTAGGCTAAACTCCTGACCATGTTGATATTACCTTCAGAGCCAAAGTGTCCACTTAATAGCCAAACACTCACATTAGATGGCAAAATACTTGGCCTATGTCCTGGGCAACTTCCTAGTTAAGTGAAAAATTGGGTGATCTACTCTATCAAATCTTTGTGGTAATAGTGTGCCCACACTCACATTAGAGGATGCATCATGGGTTGGATAATACTGTGCCCACACCCACATCAAAGGATGCAGCATGGGCTGGATAATATTTTGCTCATGCCCACATCAGAGGATGCATCATGGGTTGGATAATACTGTGCCCATGCCCACATCAGAGGATGGGGCATGGGTTGAGAGCATAAGATGCTCTTCATTATTTGGAAGGCAGTCTCTGCCTCTACAGTTCACTTAATTTTAGTGTGTATCATATCCCAGTCAAATTGGTTAAAGGGAGTGCAATTTTTGGGAAGGTGTGCAACAAACTTTCTATACTATCTTACCAGGCCCAAAAAAGCCTTTACTTTATTTTAAGTCTGAGGTACCAGACAGTTCTTTATTGCCTCTATTTTCTTTTTCTGGGGTGTAATAATGCCCCTTCCTATCACATAACTGAGGTACTTCACCAATGTCACATCAGTTTTGCTATTAGGAGAATTTGCAGCAAGTCCTACCTGCTATAGGGAGCTGATTACTGCTTCACTTTGGGTAGGTGTGAATCCCAAATTTCAGAATACATGCTCATGATTACATCATGTAAATATGAAGTGGTGGAGATGTGAGGTTTAATGGCCTTGTCCCTTAACTGTTGGAAGGTGGCAGGAGCAGCACAACTGCCAAAGGGAAGGACCTTGTATTGAAATAGGCCAGCAGGTGTAGGAATGGCAGTTTCCCTTAGTTTTTTCAATCATGGGATCTTCAAGTAGCCTTTGGGTAAATCCAGGGTAGTTGAAAACCTAGCCTTTCTTAGCTGTTCAATTAAGTCACCTACTCTGGGTATAGGATAACTATTAAACTTGGAAATATTGCTAAGTTTACTAAAGATATTTCAGAACCTAATAGTTTACATCCAGCTTTGGAACCAAAATTATAGTGCTATTCCATTCATTAACCTATTGTCCAATAACCTTTAGTTGGAGCATTTTTTTTCACTTCCTTTCAAACTGTTTTCCTTTGGAATTTATGGATCCTGGAGGACTTCAGGTTAACCTTCCCCCCTGGGTTGATTTCAGTATGATATTTAATTAGGCTAACCTTGTTAAGCAGATATAATAATACATCTTTATTCTGTAATAGTAACTTTTGTGCCTCCTGTTTCTGGGGATTTGACAATAAGTCATTGACTAGTACCTTAAGTATGAACAATAGCCTTCTCTCCTTAACAGTTTCCCTTAGCCTTAGGTACCTGTACCTCTCTCAAGGGCTTCAACACATTAATATGGTATATGTGTTTGAAACATCTCTTCCCTATCTGCCTAATTTTATAAATTATATTTCTTAGCTTCTCTATGACTTCAAAAGGTCCATGATTCTTTGCTAAAAACATGTCCTCACAAAGAGGATTAAGAGTAATACTTGGTCCCTGACTCAGAGCTCTCTATCCCTAATATTCATGTTGCATATTAGGGTAATACTCCATCCCTGATTCAGAGCTCTCTATTCATAACACTCTTGTTGCATATTCCTTGCTGGGTAATCTGCACCCTTTCCATAATTTCTAAAACCATGCGCATGTCTACCTTTCAAGCTATCATGTATACTGGTGTAATTTCCTAATAAACTTTTAAATGGGATTTTTCCACATCTCCTTGGCAATGTCCAAGAACTTGTTGTGGTGCCTACCATACAGGAACTCAAATGGACTAAGTCCTGTTCGTACCTTTGGAATTTCTTGGATGGATGGCAGATATAATGTAATGTAGGAGCCGATCTCAGGTATTTCTATCCTTCACAATGACCTTCCTTAAGACAGACTTTAAAGTCCTATTAAAATGATCCCTTAGCTTATCAACCTGAGGGGAATACATTAAGATCTTGAGTTGTTTCACTCTGAAATTTATAAGTGATGCATTATTTTGGACATAAATTGGGTTCCCAAATCAGTAGGTATTTCTTTCAGCATCAACATTCTAGAGAGCAGTAGAAGCAATAGCTTTAGGATTAGCTCTTCAAAGTGTGATTATTCTGGATAATTAATAGCATAATCTAGGACTACCATATGCAGTAAAAAATTCAGTTTAACAGGGGTAATAATGGAGAGAGATTTTTCCTTCAGCATCAAACTACAGGATGAGGTTATCTAGAAGGGGTAGAGTTTCACTGGGGAGAGGCATTTTTTGGGTTTACTATTGAAATGTCGAACGGCACTACATCGACTCTACTATAGTCGAACACGGAAGTTTGAAAATAGTAATGTCGATGACAAAAAAACAATCTAGGACTGTGTTTTAACATGGGTCGAGGTAGGGGAGATGTTTGTAGTTCTGAATAATACTGAACACCTACCTCGACCCATGTTAAAACCATTCCTAGATTGTTTTTTTGACGTCGACATTACTATTTTCGAACTTCCATGTTCGACTATAGTACAGTCGATGTAGTGCCATTCGACATTTCAATAGTAAACCTTTTTTTTTGCCAAGTCACACAACCCATTTCATAACTTAGGAGTGGGACCCACAAAAATACTTACTGGGAAATGTATTCCTGTAGTACAGAGTGTAACATTGATGTTTCCCCTTTGTAAAAACGTCATTCAAGGTAGGATGTGTTGAATGTAAAGGTTGCTGCCAGTATAAAAATTAGTGATAATTAGAAGTAGAATATCCAAATGTCACAACAACTGGGATTATCTTTACATTTGTGGGTGCAGAGTGCCCTCTGTTGAGTGGGGGTGTTACAAGATAAAGATTACTTTAAAGCCAAGCTGTTTCCAAATTCCAAGTGGATTTTCATTATTATGATTGTAGCAAGATGCTTTCTGCAATCAGTGATAAGAAAGTGATAAATACCAGAGTCCTTTCTCTTTTAAAGGAAAATTGTTCTATTAATTAGACTTTCTGATGTCCAAAACAGGAGGCAAGTAGTAGTCCTGTTCGGTCAGAATTGTATTTATTTATTTATTATTTGTTTACTGGGAAAGTCTGACTTGGAACGAAGCCAATATTGACCGGAGGTCCAGGGAGAAACATACCAAACACGTTTTTGTAACATGGGAGGAAAACGGAGCACCTGGAGGAAACCCACATGGACGCAGTGAGGACATGCAGACTCCACACAGAAGGCACCCCAGCTGAGAACCGAACAGGAGAACCTCTTTCTGTGAGGCAAAAACACAACCGCTGCATCACTGCACCATCTGAATACATTCAGAGTGGTAATTCTTTAGTCCTTCCTTTCACTCATTCTTCAAGGAGCAAGGATGCTGAGTCTGGATGTTAAGGATACTTATGGGCATACCAGTTTTCAGGCCCTGAGAGACGATTTCTTGGATTTTGAGTGAGGAGTCACTCCTCTGAATTCATGGTGCTTCTCTGCAGTCTGATGGCACCTTCTTTAACATTTATCAATTGACTAGACTCTGTGAGAGGGTCACTAAAGCTGAAGAACATATACCTATGACTGGTCGGTAGTGGCTTAGTCTCACAATCATCTAGTTCGGCTTTTGTAGTTGTGATTTTATTTCTACACTTAGGAATTCTGCCATCGGTGAGAAGACAGACATACTGCCAGTCAATATGAAGAAGTTTAAAATGCAGCAAGCAGAGGGTGTTTCTTACTAGTGACAGAAATATTAATCAGCTTTCCCATGGAAGTTTTCCACAATGCACTGTTAGCAGAGACACTTTAAGGATTCTGGACATATTTCACTGAGTAAGTGAATGTTCTAATGGTACAGGATTTGAGACTTCACATGAAAATATTTCAGTAGGATCTCTGTCCAAGATCCTGAAATTCACAGATCAAACCCTAAAACCAAACACAATAAGTATGCCCCATTAGCTCTTACAGAACTCAAAAATGACTTTAACTTGACCCCTTGACCCCACATGTCTACCAACCTACTAAGACTTTTGAAAACAAATATACCTTCTACTCCCAGTACCATAACTCTTGGTCCAGGCTGGACTTCTTCCTAATGTCCAATGTATTTATCAACTATAAAAATTCTTGCCATACTGAACCCAGATATCTATCTGACCACTCTTGGTAAAGGGATAATTTAGATAATTCTCTCCATCTGACATCTGATTTCATCTACTTATTTATTAATTATTTATGCTCTGATTACTTGATTGTCCAACTGTAATATTGTGCATTTTCAGTGGAGTGCCAGACAGAAAATATCCTACATTTTTTAATTCAGTTAATGTGGGGCAACACACACACATCTTCCATATGAATAAAACGTATGGTGGACACTTGAAGCAGATCTGTGATGGTGGTGGTTTCTGACTCCTGACTTTTTCATGTTTGCAGTTTTGATTTTTAGGGTCACCAGGAGACACCTGTCCACTTAATTGGAAAACCGATTTTCACAAAACAATTGGAAAAGTGCTAAGCATGCCCTAGTTTAGCTTTGATAAATGCATAAAGTCATGTTCTGTATGCACTTATCTAACTCCACTTATTTTAGTGGTCCTTAGGAAAGCAAAATAAGAAAGGCCTCCTTTGCTTCTAATATCTCTGAGGACGCTAAGGATGCTTTGCTATTGTCTTGTTTGACATATCTGTTGAATTAACAACAAGGACAGGCCTCACATCTGCCTTTGACAATTTACATTCATCAGCATGGCTGCTGAAGCTTTAGTGCCTCATAGTGACATGTTTTCTGCAAGAGAAGTAAAAGTTATACAAGGAACCAGAAAAGCTTGTAGTGGAATGATTTACATCTCGTCAAGGAAAATATTATTTTATTGGTGACATAAAGAACAATTGGGAATTAAATCTCTCAAACGGCTAGTGCTTCAAAAAAAGGAATTGAAAGCTTGATCTGAAAAAAAAAATATCCAAAACCCTGCTTTGAACTCACACAGTTAGTCCCCCAAGAATTACAGGCTTGGAAAATAATAATTTTCTGTTAGTTATCACATCAGCTATAAAAGTTTTGGAGTTACTGGCACTGTCTGAAAATAGCTTGATACTCCTAGACTTTAGCAGCGACATCCTCGGTTGTAATACTTGATAGCTTTATATATTTTCATTGGTGGGTATGTTATTTTGACTTGCATCTCTTAGATTAATTCTGAGTAGGGTCAGCATTCGTAATGCCATTCAGATTTGTTCAGAACATAGCTGTTGTCTGTCAGTTTTTGAATGCAATTAAAGAATGATTTGTAAGTGGTTTTCTTTTAAAATTTCCATTATATTTAGCTCTAGTGGAAACTGCCATATCGATGCACTTATGAAAATGAGAGAACTTAGTGGCAACTGATGCTACATAGAAGCTGATGAAATTGCAATAAAACTTTGTGATCTGATTGTAGAGTTTAAATAGTAAAGTCTTAAATTCAGAATCTCTTACAACTGTTAATTGTGCAGCTTTAAAGGAAAATGTTTCTAATTTGTGGTCTGACCAGCAAAGGAGCTGTTGTAAGTGTGATACATCGGGGGGGGGGGGCTATGTTGGTAAGGTCTAGATCTAAAATGTACTGGCTCCCAGAGGGCTGTTCTAGAAAACTGTCATTTATCACTTCCAAGAATCTTTGGGCAAACCCACCATTTAAGATGTAGGCTCACTAATTAATCAAAGGATAATTCCAATCTCTTAACATAAAAGCAGTTTTTTAAGGAAAGTTTATCAAATACCTTAAGGAATCTCTCATGGTAATCTGGGAACATTTCCTATAACAGGCTGTAAAGTGATAATGTGTCTTGGTAAGGGTAAGTTGGAGTTCATTAACTTCATTCTGTAGGACTCAGAGAATCTGTCTAGATGTGATATGATGTTTGACAAATATGGAAATAATATGCAGTTGCACTCAGAACAGCATGTGTGGTAAGCACTAAACCTATGTAAGAAAGTAGTACAATATTTGCAGTGAAGATAAGTCTCAATTACAACACAAATATGGACGTGTCTGACTTGCAGCTGATCCTCAAGGTCAGGCAATTTATTGTTAAGATTTGTGGCATTGAGAAGAGTAATATGATCAGAATTAAAATTTGGTATACCTGTGTCTGCTATGTTGGGATACTAGCAGCTAGAATTAACCTAAAAAGTCATCGTTGGGTAGCAAAGGCTTTGGTTAGTAAATGGAAGCTATGGTAAAAGAGGTGTAGGGCATCATTTCAAAGCCAGATGGCTTGTCTTTCAGCTCATCCCATGCTCACACATACTGGACAACCCTTTAGAATGGCACCAACTTCTTAGCCAAATGCATGTGTGTATATAGACATCATTCGGTGTGAAGGCAGGATTCTACATGCCTTCATCTGTGGGGTTAGGTGAAGAGCCATTTCCCAATGGATATACTTGACAGGGGACATATGGTTGAAGTAAAATTCAGTTGCAGAAACATATGGCTGTTACAAATTCACTGCAAGTACAGAAAAGCATGCAGTGCTAAGCCCACATGTGAGCAGGGGAAGTGATATGTGTTGTGCTTGGGATACAGTACATGCTTATGTAACTACAACCTGTAGAAGTGTGCAACATCAGGGAGAAAATTCTGTATGCTACTGTAGTCATACTTTATACACCAGTATGTGTTTCAGGTAATGTTCCCTAGGCACTGTAAAGTGAGTAATGGTTCACACACACCATTAATAAAGGAATTGTCCATTGTACACTGCATTTTCAATGCCACTGACCTGCCCACTGGGCATCCTGTTGCTTGACGTACTGCCTGCTGTCTCTCTTTGTGCACTTGGTTATTTAAGCTTCACCACCTAAATTTCTGCACCCTAGATCTGGATAACATAACACATAAGTCATTACCAACTCATTCAAACAGAAAAGGGAGCATGTAGTCCAAAAAATGTGTGGGTGACACTACTTACATAAACCCTTATGTCAGTAAGCTATATATGCACATACCTAAGTAATAAATCACGCAGTTAGGCATGTGAATTCCATAACCAAGCAGGTACACGCTATAAGAAAGATATATGCACAGTCACACACAGTACGAGATATACATTCAGTAACAATACCAAGGTATAAATAAGATTTGCACATAACCTGAAACATATGCTCTGTATATTAGCTCACACTAAGTAACAGTATGTCATGAATGTATGGATTAGGCATTAGAATCATCATAATGTGTACATCACAAAAGGTCAGTGACTCAGACAGTAAAAAAGGCAAGAGCACACTCATTAGCTAGTTGATGGCATGCCTATCCATGGCAGTAAATATACTACCATGGTATGCCCCCACACAGACGATATCCATAGCAGTAACCTCAGGTGAAAATTATCTGTGGGCAAAATGTTGACCACAGAGGAGTCTGCAGTGACAGATACACAGGTCACTTCAAGGTCACCTGGGATGTTTTTGCAAAGACATGTAGATATTGAGATGTTTACATAACAAATAACACTAATATCATTGTCTCTTCCCTGGGGAAATGGTGGTAAGCACACCCCACCACCCTGACACTAGTGAGCTCGGGTACAGTTTAAATATCTGGGTGTAAGTTCTGTGAAAATGCTAACACAGGCCCAGGAACAATCACTGGTGAAGATCCTTATCAAACCTACAGGCACATGGTAGTTTTGCCTCAGTCGAACTTTGCAGTGAAATGTTGTTGTCTGTGCTATTGCACACTGTAGCTTCAAGGCAGCCGTTGTGCATTACGCATTCACTGAGTTTTTTAGTAATGCATGCTGGCTGCCCAGTTAGGGTTTGGCATATGATAATTATCTTGATTTGTTTGCTCTCATTTAAAATAATAAATGATGCTTAACAGGTAGGTGTGTCCTTTGGCAAACTGGAGCCTGCTGTGATACTGACATATAGGTTCCTAGGTTCATAGGTGTTTACTAGGCTAGTGACCACTAGGGCTTTTTTAAGCCTAGGCATGAATCCCAAATCTCTGACAAGTTCTGATACTGTTAATAAGTATAAGCAGGAACTTGGGAGATGAAACATTTACAAGCAGGGGCCTGGGAGATGAACTATTTACTGGCTGCCTGCGTCTATTAAAGATGTAAGTGTCAAACCAGGGATGAATTCCTGTTCCCCATCCAATTGTCCAAGTTAAACTTGAATTAGGTTAGGGAGGAACTCTGCTACTCATGGATGGGGTGCCTGTTCCAGAGAAGTGGGTAGTCTCTGGGATACATACCTGTCTCTCCAGTAGGTCGTATTTATATCACAGGCAAGGTTTAAGTCTTTAGAGTGGCTAATTCTGGTGCTGTTGTTTTGCAGATATGCAGGAGATCCATTGTGGTGGAGTCTAACAATGCCATGTATGACAGGCATAGATCTCCCCTTAACAGCCTGTAGGAGACAGAATGCAGGGATAGGGCTTTAAGGCGGTCTACACAGGACATGTTACTTACACCCTGTATTCTTTTAGTGAGGAATATCTGTGGACATTTCAGTTGTTGGATGTGCCATTTTTAGGTACATACCAAAGGGTACATTGTACTCAATGATAGGTCTGATGAATGCTGAATATACTGGAACAATGACTTCCTTGGACCTAGATGCCATATCTTTGTTTATAAATGCACAAAAGAAAATGATTTCCTCATTATTGTAGACATGTGATAGTCAAAGGCCAGATTACTGTCTATGTGTGTCCAAAGTCTGTGATGATTGTGTTGACTCTTAGGGGTGTGTTTTCAGTATGATAAGTACTAGGGGTGGATGACTTCCCAAAGAATAACTTCATGTATTTTTTGGCATTTAGTTTAAGTCCATTGCTCTGACACAAATTATTTGTGTCAATGGGGGATTCTAAGACTGCTCCTAATTTGCAATCATCCGCATATTTTGTCAGACAGAGGCCCTTGCCATTGGCCTTGACTTCAGAGAAGTAAATGCAAAACAGGAACAGTCCCAGCACAAATCCCTGAGAGACTGCACTTCACTGGCCTTTTTGTAGAGGTGGACTTACAAATTCTAAATTCCTGGGTAACGTCTGTTAGCCAGCAGGCTATCTGCTAGATGACAAGAGTTTATACCTAACTTCTTGTGTTTATCAAGAATGCCTGAGTGGGGTATTGTGTCAAATGCTTTGGCTAGGTCAAAGTAGGCAGTATGAACCATTTAGCCCTCATGCATTGCATTGATGACCTTCTCAAAGAAATCCACCAGGTTGAGTAGACATGACCTGCCCTTCATGAAACCAAACTGGGTTGGGTCCAGTGTCTAGAGGTTTCTTATATCATTATTGATTATGTCCATAATAATTCTTTCTGTGGCTTTGCATATGAGATTAGTGAGACTTATGAGCCTGTAGTTTCCAGAGTATGTAGATGGACCACCTTTGTGCAAAGGAATTACAGTTGCTGTTCTCCATTCATGAAGCACAATGTCTGTTTTGAGACTCTGGTTAAATAGTGATTCCAGATAGCCTGATAGGTCATGTTTCATGTTATTTAGAAGGTATCCTGGCATATTATCTGGGCCCATTGATGCAGTGTTCTTGGCCTTAGAGAGGGAGCATTGAGGACCTGTTCTTTAGTGATAGTATGGGAGTTATATTTGATGGTATATCCTGACTGGAAGGTTGAGGGAAGATAGAGGTAAAGTTAGAGCTAAATTTGTCTGTGAGTAGATTTGCTGTATCTTCTAGCTCGGTATTGGTGGCTCCATTAACAATGAGCTCTGCGCAAAATTGTGGATTGCCCTTGAGGCTGCAGACATAGCTAAAGAATGCCTTGTGGTTATCCTTGGCCTGGGAGACCAAATTTACCTCAAATTTGGTTTTGGTAGACTATATTTGAACTCAGAATTGTTTGTTTAGTTTGATGTCAGCGCTTTTATACTGCTAGGTGCTAGACCTCCTAATTTTTGCCATGGTTTTCCTCCCTCTGTTATAAAGTCTACCGATGCTGTGATTCCACAAGGGTGGTTTGTTTTTTTTGAGTTAGTTCTCACCTTATGCCTCTAAGCAGATATTATGCTTGTATAGAGTTTTTGTGAACACTTCCACACAGGCAGCAGCATTCTCAGGGTTTATGGGGACTTGAAATTTTGCCAGATTACCACTTAATAGTAGGAAGTCAGCCTTAGAATAACTCCTGAATACTCCAGGTTTAGCTGGGGTTCAGAGTTTTATTTTTACTTCAAAGGAGACCATTTTTTGTAGTCTCACCTTACCAGAGAGGACATTATACTGGGGAGGGGTGCAGCACTCTCCCATATTAGTGAGGACCTGATCCAGTATGTTTACACTCTCTTTTTAGCATATTGACAATCTGTTCCAGAGAGTTTGTATTTTCAAAATCCAGGAATCTTTGTACCTGTATGCTTGGTGTCGTATATCTTTCCCTGTTAACAGTGGGGTAATAAAAGTCACCTATAAATATGGTATTGGGTTAGATGGTGAGTATTTCCAGTAAGCTTAAGTATGTGTTATGTGTTTCTTACGTACTAGAGGGAGACCTATAGCTTTTCAAGGAAGTGGTACGGGATTTTGCCTGTGGTGATTTGAACGTGGAGAAGCTCAAGTGCATTTTCCTGTTTGACCAGTCTTGAGGTCTGCTGACCATCTCATTCCAAGCTGACAGATATTTCACCATTTAGAATGACACCAGAAACTAAGCCAATTATTAAAGTCTTTCATTTTCTGTTCATATTGTGGCATTGCTATTTGATAAATTAAAAGCCTGGGACACATATTCTGAGAGTTCCATGATATCTGTCTTAAATAATGTAGGGATGTACATCTCGGGTCATTTACACCCACATGGACTATGACTGAGTCATACTGGTACTTGTGGTCCAGTAACCTGAGTGCATGCTTAATGTGGTGGATCCTGGCCACTGATAGGCAACTGACCATTACTTTCTCCTTATTCAGTCTGGTGAGAGAAACATTAGTGTGTTTCACAATGGAGTCTCCAATGACCTGAATGTTGGATTGTGTGGTGGCTTGCCTTATGGACTTAGAAGTAAAATTTCCATGAGATGTGGCTGTATGTGTTGATGTGGGTGTTGTTTTGAAAGAGTGCATTCAGGGCTGCTGAGGCATTTGTTATGTGTACTTCATCTAGGAGATCTTTGGGGTTTAGGAAGGTTACAGTTAAGTGCCTCAGCATATGTGGGTTTATGTGTCTACTTTGTACTGTGTGTGATGGGTGCAGCATGTGTACTGACAACTTGATTGACACTTGGAGTGATTTTACATGAGGGCTTTGCCTCCAGTGACATTTTGTAAATACAGCTCTCACATACCTTATTAGTTTGTTTGAGAATTAGCTGGTTGTCAGCAAACATGAGGTGATTTCTACATCAGATTGCATTTCAAGATCATGCACCAAGCTGCAGTGAATGGATATTCAGTTTTATGGATGTCCTTCCACCAACTCATGCATCTTAATTTCTGCATGTTTCTGTGCATGGATATTCAAAACCTACATAGCATGTCTTCTGTGTTGCACTATTGTTTGTAATGCATTGTGCGTACTGTCCAAGCAGGCACAATGACAACAGCAAATTGCTCCTGTTATGGGAACTAGAATACCCTCCCAGGAATGCTGTTGAGGCAGTTGTATGCATTTCTTTGCATGATTTGACAACACCTAGTAACATATTTTGTGAAAAACTTCACACATATACACACACACACACACACACACACACACACACACACACACACACACACACACACACACACACACACCTTACTTTCCTGGCCCCATTTCCACCATATGTGGCAGGTGCACTCATAAAGACATTATGTTGTGTTCTGATAATGCATTTCTAAATTAGTGAGGTATTGCATCTGCAGGCACTCATGTGGCATTGCAGCAATATGTATATAGCTATCCTATATAAAGAGAAGCTGTTGTTTGAGCACTACTTTACCACATTATGTGCTATACATGTTCCCAGAGGTGTACACCTGATTGTGGCTGTCTCTGGATTGTCTTTTCCTTGTGATAGGGAAATATTCACAGCATTGTAGCCTGTGGGTGAAGGTATGTGTCTCTGCATGGAAAAATGTTGTCATATTTACCCATTTGCAGCTGCTGCTTTGTAATTGTTTCTAAGTACTGCATAATCAAACTATTCAAAAGGGTATGTGTGACCACTGGTAATAACATATTGTTAGCTTTAGACACCTGTGTTTCAAATTAATCATACATAAAATCCTTACTCCCCTGCAGTTTGTATGTGCTGATCATGTGTTTAGAAGGTTGCAGTGGAACTGTATATACACAACATGATGCTTCTCATTCTGTCTCCCACCTCCACTGCAGGGTTACATATGCAAGATGATGCTGTTCAGCCTGGACTTGCTCCAGACCTGCTTGAGTATAACAGGGGGATACCACATGACCTGACAGGGGCTTAGGGACTCTGATGCAGCTTACGGGGTACATACAGTATCCGAGTCTAAAACTGAGGCATCCCACATATTTGAGAACACACTTCCAATGAATTACTGAGATGCTGGGATGAGCTTTTGTACACATGGCCCAGGGTACTGCCTAAGGTTGTGTGTATCAGCTCCCATTGTCCACTGTATATATAGAAATCTCTGCTATCCTCATTCAGCCTGTTTCTTTCCACATGTGTCACTTCCTGTACCCGGAGTACAGCCATCCTATCCCTGTTTTCTGTGTCCACATAATATTGTACAGTATGGTCCTTTGTGTGTGCATGTATATGTACAGTCATCAACTCTCAAAGTTTGTCTGGTCCACCATTATCTCTTTAATAAAGGTTTCACATCCACCAAAATAATACTTACTCTGCCTGACTTCATTGGACTATCCTCACTGATCCTCATGTGTTCTTCACTGGATTGTTAAGTATTAACCTGTTAACCATTTCATCATGTGCCTCATGATTATCTTTACTTTATTTTGTCCGCTTACCTAAATAGGAAGGTGGAGAATGGTGACTGTTACTCCACTGTTGTAAATCATACAGGTGATGTGCATACCTGTCTATGAGTATTTTAAACCAGAGATGCACATTTGTATTTAAAACATGAGGGTGCCTGTGACATACAATGACTTGCATGACACTGCATGTGCACAGCTGTACTGTGCTGCACTGGTGCACTATGGCTAGTAGTACAATGTACATATGTAATGCAGTACATGCACAGGTTATATGCACTACTCTATTGTTAAATATTACGTGCCATCAACATCCACTGTTTCTGGACATATACATTTTTACACAAACAGACAAACACACTCAAATACATTCATAATGACTACTTCTAATGAAAACACTTGCCTCATAGGGGAAGGCTTGATCTTGGTGTAAAAAATAAAAGACTGGAAAATGGGACTTTGAAGTTTTACTTAAAGAATACATGCATTTGCTTCTCTAGCTTTTGTCATCTTTATCTGTCTCATAACAATCTGCAGACACTGTTATCTGATGTTCCCTTACTGAAGGGATGTAACAGTATATTAGTCAAAAGTTACCCTAATACCTTGTGAGATCAGTTTTGGAAGCAAATTCCTGATCTATGCTAACAAATGATATGATGTGCTCACTGTGGTGTGAAAGATTTGGTCTTTGGAAGTGACAGAACACTCAATAACTAGGGAACAATCTGAAGTCTCCACAGGACACCTTATTCTGCATGTCTTTTCATGTTTAAGGGTAAAGTCAGCCACATATCCTGACTTGGCAATAAAATATAACATCCTTCCCAGGCATGTATAACCTAGAAAAGCCATGCTGTGTTTCCATCACATCCATGATGAACATGCCAGTGTGAATTGTAAACTCCCTAATTAGTAAGGTGGGGAAGGCTTGATCTTGGTGTAAAAAATAAAAGACTGAAAAATGTGCCTTGAAGGTTTTAATTAAAGAATAGGTGTATTCACTTCTCTAGCTTTCATCTTTATCTGTCTCATAACATTCAAGAATAATGTTATTCATAAAGCTAAGAGTAAATAGTTTCAAAATGCCTCCAAGTCTGCATACCCTATTATCTGATGTTCCCTTACTGGAGGGATGTAACAAGATAGTAGCGAAAAATTCCCCTAATAACCTGTGAGATCACACAGTTTTGGAAGCATAACATATTGTTGTTAGAATGGCATGTTGAGAAATTCTTTGTTACATAGAAGAAGTTGTTTACTGGACCACTGGTGATGCTTTTCTGCAATGTAAGTCAACAACATCCATTGTCAAACTACTAGTAAGTAGATGGTTTTAAGGTTATATCTTCTACATGAAAAGACGTTTTATCTTTTGAAATGGGGAAACTTGATGCAACAGCTAATGTTGTCTTTTTACTGTAAAACTATCTATGAAAACCCATGTTGCAGTCTTCTGGGTCAGATTAGTGGAGAACCCTGTCATCTGGAAGTACAGAAAACTCTGATTAATGTAGTATGCCATGACTGCTGCATATCCTTCTATCTTAAAACAGCAAAATCATTTTTTTTCTTGAATAAAATTTTATTGAAATCATTGCTGAAATAAACAACTATTATAAGAAGAATTTAATAGATTTTAAGGTACATTAGAAAAAAAAAACAAGAGAACATTGATATAAAAAACAAATATAACATAAAATATACAAAGATGTTCACTGTACAAGCATCAAATAATACTGTTAAGCTAAAATAAGATTTGATTTTACATTTAACTTATTATTTTGCTAATAATTCATTTATACTCTTCCAATGATTGTATAATATATTCCTTGAAGATCTATATTTAATTGTCAACAATTCTAGTTTATATATATCTTTGAGAAGATCTTTTAACATTTTGAAAGAGGGGATATGTGAAGATTTTCAATTTTTTGTGATTTCTTTCCTGGCAATGGATAGAACAGACCATAGAATTGAATATTCACTCGGTTTTATGCAATTTGGAATTGGGGTGTTGAATAACACTAATGATTTGGTGAGTGAAAAATTATCAGTAAAGATTTCTTGTAGGAATTTATTAATATCTTCCCAAAATTTCTTTAAGAATAAGCAATCATAAAATATATGTGTCCAGTCTGCATTTACTACCTTTTTACATCTCCAACATAGAACATTGTCTTTAGTTATCTTACTAATGTTGTATGGAGTGAGAAAGGATCTAATTAAAAATCACCAGGTAATTATTCTCCATTTGAGTGAAGATGTAGTTTTACCAGCTGACTGAAGGATATTTAATTTATCTTTGTCTGTAGGTTTACAATTATTAGTGACAGAGAAAAGTTTCCAATAATTATCTGTGTATATATCCAAATTTGACTTTATTGTTCTATATATGTACCACCACAACACGACTATGTAAAAGTAACCAACACCAACAGCCTGGTTGTGAAATGCTGAAACAGGATGACAAACTCCTCGGCTTGAACCAAAAAATGGTTATCACATGTAAGAAAAAAAACACCAAAAATCTCTGGTTAAGCGCTTTCATCTGATATAATCAGACTTCCTCAGAAGTTCTATATTTGTGTGAAAGGCTAATTTTAATTGAAAAAAAATGATCACTTTTTTATAGGCCATGGGGTAAATAAGGAATATCCAACTTTCATATATTTTAAATCTAAGGATAACATTTTTCAAGGATTTTAAGATTAGAGTTATGTAGTTAGATATAAATGTCTGGATATGATCGTAAGAGAAAAATTATTTCAGTCTCCAGAAAAATTAGTTGTTTATTTAATTTAGCATATAGGTATCATTATTGCCTTTTAGATTTTGAGATAAAATTAGAACATGCTCTTTCCATTTTGCTGAATACTTTATGTCTATAAGGTAAGAGATTGATTTAATTACTGAAGAGATTGAGTAAAATTCTAGATTAGGTAGTGCAATACCTCCATTTTCCCAACTATACATATGGCACAATAATGTGATTCTAGGTTTAATTAGATGCCAAAGGAATTTTTTAATCATTATATTAAACTTTTTAATTATTGAGTATGAAGGGGGTATAGATATAGACTGAATTATATATAAAATTTTAGGAAGCAATACCATCTTTATAACTGACAATTTCTCATCAATCATGAATCTTATTTTTGACCATCGATTTATTAAATTGTCCATGTTTGCAATACTTTTATTAAAATTCAGTTTTAGAGTATCTTTTTATGTTGT
This sequence comes from Protopterus annectens, assembly GCF_019279795.1. Lineage (NCBI taxonomy): Eukaryota > Metazoa > Chordata > Ceratodontiformes > Protopteridae > Protopterus > Protopterus annectens. The sequence goes on along the minus strand of NC_056727.1, from coordinate 113,200,017 downwards.
TAGTAATAATTATACCTAAACATGTTATTTGCTTGGATTGTGCTATATATTTTTTAAAATTATCTAGTATATTATTTTTTTTGGACCAGCTAAAATGATTTGTGTTTTATTATGATTGAATTTAAGGCCTGAGTTTTTTTGAAAATGATCCATGTCATTGAATAAATCTTGTAGAGATCAATTCTTGCCACCCAATGTAATCAATATATCATCTGAAAACATTTGAATTTTTGATGTTTCATTAAAACCCACTTCATATCCTTTAATGTTACTGTTGTCCCTTATCAAAATTGCACAAGGTTCCATAATTAAAGTAAATAAAAGGGGATATAATGGACAGCCTTGTTTAGTACCTTTTATAACTGGTATGAACTGAGAGATATTAGGACCTATTTTAATATATGTTTGACAACCGCTGTATAATTGAGTAATAAGATTTATACATTTTTTTGAAAAATTAAGTTCCTCTAAAAGAATAAATAAATATCCCCAATTAATTGTATCAAAAGCACAATTTATATCTAAACTAACTATAGTTAGATTATTTTTTGAATTTTTTACTGATTCAATTAATGTTATTATTCTTTTCATGTTGTCATAAGAGGTTCTATTTATTATAAAGCCTGTTTGGTCTACTTCCACTAATTTACGAAGAAGGTTTTTAAGCCTATTTTCATATAGAAACATAAACATTTTATAGTCCATATTTAATAAGGAAATAGGTCTATATGAATTGCATTTAGTGGGATCTCTGTCAGGTTTTAGAATAGGAGTAATAAAGGTATATTTCCACAATGGTGGGATAGTATTTTTATTTTGTACTATGTTGAAAACAGAATGTAACAGTACAAGAGCTTTAATATGTAAAATTTTGTATATTTCTGGAATAATGCCATCATTGCCCGAAGCTTTATTTTGTTTAAGTTTATTAAGTTACTTCTGAATATCTTTAAAAGTAATTTGGCTATCTAGTAGTTTAGCTTGCTCTTCTGTTAACTTTTTTGTTGAATTTTTATTAATAAATGCCTGAATATCTTTTTTAGGGTTTATTAACTCGGATGATTGATTTAGTTTGAAAAAAAATCTGGAAATTTGTTTAATGTATTATGTAAACCAGAGACCATTTTCTTTTTTTGTGGTGAATAAAGTTCATAAATGTGATTGAATTTATTCAGTCTTTTAGATTTATTGGCTAGAATATTTATGGATCTAGGATTTATTGAGAAATTAATAAATTTACATTTCTCTAAACTAATCATAGTTTTATGATTTAATATCTCTAGATACTTCTTATTTAAATAATTTATTTCTTTTATTTTAGCTTTCTCTCCTTTGTTTTTTGAAAGATCAAGATTCAGTGCATCAAGATTAGATTGTATCTCTTTTAGTTCTTTATCCCATGAAATTCTTTTCTTTTTGTACCAATCGATTATTTTGCCTTATAAATAGGCCTTCATTGCATCCCAAATAAAAATTTCAGATGTATCATTAATAGTGTTAAGTTCTATAAAGTTGTGAACTTCTGTAGAAATGAAGGTTTTAAAATCATTTAATTTAGTGATATATGCTGGGATCCTTTTTATCTGAACATTGGAAATTGAATGAATCTATATATATATATATCTATATATATATATATATATATATATATATATATATATATATATATATCCTGATAACACTGACACGCCAAAACACTAACAACGAAATAACCGACACAAAAAAAATGAAAAAAAAAGTTCAAAAACATGAAACTTCACATGCCAGACAAACCAAAATCCCGACAATCAACAAAACAAATACCTTTCCTGAAAAACACACACACAACACAAGCACACCAAAAACCTTACAAACCTACACTAAACCTTACATACACAACTATCTATGCACTTACCTTAACCCAAACCCTAACCCTAAGGTCCATCATTATTGCACAATTATCTTACCCACACTCTAACCCTAACTCACTTAACCCACCCCTAAACCTAAACTTCGTCACTATCGCACACTTATCTGACCCACACCCTGACCCTAACGTCTGTCCCTATCACACACTTACCTTAACATGTCAGTGTTCTCAGTGTCGGGATTCTTAACTGTCGATCTTCTCCGTTGTTGATCTTCCGGTGTTGGTGTTCTCGTTGTTGGTGATTTGGGCATTTTATATAGATATAGATATATGTATATATATATATATATATATATATATATATATATATATATATATATATATATAAAAAACGTTATGGAATTATGATCAGAAAGGGGACATGTAATCACATTTGCATTAATTAAAGAATATGGTAAATTACTGGAAATAAAAATTCTGTCCATCCTTGAGTATGAGTTATGTCTATGTGAATAAAGTGATTTAGAGATCTGCATAGTTGTTAATGTCCTTTAACAAAAAAAGAGTCAGAAAATTCTTTCAGTAGCCTGGCCATAGTTGAGATCCTTCTTTTGCCAATAGAGGTAGAATCTCTGCTATCAAAAATACAATTAAAGTCTCCAGCTAATATGATATTGCCTTTAGAAAAATGTGTAATATGATCTATATGTTGCTGTGTTGAATTAAACCCAAAGCCAGAAATCCAGTATATATTGAATAAAGTAAATATTGTGTTGTTAAACTCTATAATAATTGAAGTTACCATACCTTTATCATTGTATGTGTCTGTTATTTTAGGTATAGGTAGTTTATTATTCCATAGTATTGCAACACCTCGTTTTTGGGGAATGCTCAGAGCTAACCAGAATAGAAAAATATTTATAGTCTAATTTAGAAATATCTCTGATATCAAATGAGTTTCTTGAAGAAATATTGAGAGTTTTGTACTTTGAGGTATTTATTTAAAGTTCTTCTCTTATTTGGATTATTTAGACCATTACTGTTAAGTGAAATACAATGTAAGGAAGTCATCATGTAATTTATTTAGCAAATAATGCATGTTGACTGTAGCTTTTATTGATTTTTTGTCTATAGGAAAATAATAGATAGATGTAAGAAATACAACTGTTTATTGTACATGAAGTATAAAGAAGAAATATAAAATGAGATATGCAAATTTTAGTGAACATCAAAAACATTGTTGTCAAAGAATTGTAACAGAATCTATTTACAAAAAAGACACCCAAAACCCATCTGGAGTTATAAACTCCTAATTTGAGTGACATCAAGCACTCAAATTAATATTCTAACTAGCAGCAAGTTTCAATCAGTAACTGCCTAATTATAAATTGATTCCTAATTAAAAGTATAGCTTTTAAGTGAAATTACCTCTTCTATGTATAGAAATAAACTTATCTTAGGTTATATATTTATAAAATTATTAACTTGTTAACTAGTATTAAATTATAATATTTAATAACATAGGACGTTACTATATAGATGTTAGTTTCTTCAAAACTATAGATTGGCATAAACAGGATGTTATAGATAAATTTGAATTAAAATAAGTTTAGGAATTATTTTTTATTAATTATATGTTTTCATATGAAACATAACTGTTAAAGTCTGTTTTGCGAGAAATGTATTTGTAAGCAGATGAAGAATGTAAAATAGTATTTGTAATATTATGTATGTATTAATTAATTTTCTGCTCCTATAGTCAAATAAACTGTTTTTCAGCAATATATATTAATATAAAGCTATTTGCTATCCTAAATTGCTAGAAACCAACTATGATATACTAAGAGCAGTTAAATCACATTTGTATATTATCATTAATATCCATACATTAGGAAAGGAATCATAAATACAACAATAATAAACATAAGAATAAGTCCCCCTAGACACTAAAATAATCAGCAACATTTTGGGATATCAATCTTCAAATAATTATAGTTTTTGATAAAATGTCTGCATAGAGAGTAAGATTATAAAATACTCTTTTCTAAATGAAGCTTATATGGATGTGCTATAACTTTGAGTTCCAGTTGTCTGACTTGTTTTAGCTGCCATAATAATTCCATTCTACTATTGTAACCGATTTCCACTATCCTTCTTTACTTATTGTGTTCTTTTACCATTAAATGTAACTGTTCCCTTTTCTTCTCCATCCTTCTCATAGATCTATATTTCTTAAGAACCACAATATAATGTTGGTGATGTTGAAATAATCAAAAATAAACCATTGTTACTTTTAACAAGAAAGTACTCAATGCTTAATTTGTAACAGTAAATATACTAAGATATTATAAGGTTGCTTTTTCTTAGCCAAAACGTCTCAATCAAAAAGCATATAATTTATAAGAGCACTTTCTATCATAGACTGAGTTCATATGTTAGTGATCATTGGGATAAAATAATATTAAATTAAAAACTGCATTAGGAATATAGGTCAGAATATATAATTACTTTGTAGTGTAACTATAAACTAACTTAATAGAACAGCTGACCTGGAAAACATATAAGAAAAATACTTAATATTATATATATAAATCCATAATACTACCAATATTTAATGTCAGCAGAATACTGTAAATAAAATGTAAAATTTCTTTCTCCAGCATAGCACAACCATTTTATTCTGTATAATATATCTATATAAAAACATGCATAGTTGGGAATTATATGTATATAACTGAATATTCCACCAATCACTTCTTTACTTTATAAACAAAATAAGAGTATTAAGTGAGTTAATGAGAAGAGAAAATCTTATGGATGGGATCCACTTTTCAGAATATTAAAATGTATTACTAAAAAGATAAAAGAACAATGGGAATCAGGCATTGCATTTTTTTTCACAGCACAGTTACCAGCATGGGTGTGACCTAGTCCGTGCTTTGTCTAGTTTAGTTTAAAAGTTTCTAATAATAATAAAGCTAATTATCAATATAAAGCATGTTTAGGGGAAAAAAATCTGAATTTGGCTTTGAAATTTCTTACAGTCAGTTGCTTCTTCTTGCTGTACCAATAGCAGCTTATTCCACTCCCAGGACAGTTAAATGAAGAAATGAATAAGGATCCATAACTTCCATAACTTCATCGAGCTGCTGATGATGTCACATGGCAACGAGAAGACCCATAGTTATGAAAGGAACACATCGACGAACCGCTGCCCACAAAAAAAGTTTCTGGGAGTTCCAGTGAGAAATGATAAGCTGTTTTGACAATAATTAAAGATTTAGGGTGCCCCATGATGTGCATGGGATAATCCAAAGACATTCAGAGTTTAGCAAGAATATTAAGGAAAAATATTTCCCATGCTTGTTTCACTACCAAGCCACCAACCAAAAGATAAAATGAAAGAAGCTTACCATCAAAATAAGACACAAACTGGCAAAATAAGCAAACTTTAAACCACTATGAATGAAATCTATTTATCCCAAAAAAGTTTAACAAGTACTTTAAGTAGATAACTAATTCAATAAATATATTTATAGTGACTAAAAGCTTTATATTATCTAAGCATTAATGCCAATGTTAACAATAGAATAAGCAAAGGACAACAAACAGACTATCTATAGTTAGACAGTATGTTCTCAAACCTTGCTCTTGTAGAGAAAGAACTATACATTATATTCAGACATTTATTAAGAGAGAATAAACTAAAGATGATTAATAAGTGTGTGAAATAGAGCAAGGTATTAACAACAAAAGGAATAAATAGTATAAACTAATTAATAACTAACACAAATCAGAAATGTTAAGAAAAAGTAACATCAACACTCACCTGTTGAACCATTTTCATCTCAGTAGACTTCCGGGTCATAAAAAAAAGAATTATGTATGTGTGGAAAACAAAGATAATATATTCCAACTCAAGTTATTTTTTTTTTTTGAGTTTCTTCTTGTGTTCAAGCATTTTCTAGGATCCATTTTCTGCAATTCTTTTAAGACTAGAGGTAGCCCAATCCAGTTCATCTATTTTTCCAGTATTTAATTTTTTTGATGAATGTAATAGCTGTATCTAATTCTTCAAATATTTTCGGACCATCCTGAAGGAAGATTTTCAGCTTTGCTGGGAAAAGCAAATATGTTTTTATCTGTGCTTTTTTAAGTTCTTTGAGGTGTGACAAAAATAGTTTTCTTTTGGCAATAACAGAAGAATAGTCATTATCAAAACGTATGATGTTATGTTTGAATTTAATTGGTGAATTGGACCATGCTGACTTTAATAAAATGTCCTTATCATGTGAAGATAAAAAATCTAACTATTACAGATTTTGTAGAATTATTTTTACTATTTTTAGATGGAATAAAGGATATGTGAGCCCTTTCAATACCAAAGGAGAGGGCTTCAGGAAGTTGTAAAATCTCAGGTAACCATTAAGTTAAAAATTTCTCCATGTTATTTTCTTCAATATTGTCTGGTAGCCCAAAGATCCTGATGTTGTTTCTTCATAATCTGTTCTCCAGATAATCATTTTTTTGAAGAAGAAGAAGAAGAAGAAGAAGAAGGGAATTTTGTTTTAAAAGAAATTCTAAATTGTGTTAATTTTCTTGAATTTTACAGTCCGTGTCATTTAATGATGTTTCTATAACTGTAATTTTTTCTTTCTGCTGTTTGAGATCTTGATGTAATGTCTCAATTTGTTGTGAAAATTTTTCTTTAAAGTTATCAAGCTTCAGGTTCATTCTGTCTATTTTTGTTGATAGTTCTTGGATGGTAGATAATAAAGATTGAAGCTCCTTTGTTAATGTTGTATCGTGGTGAGAAGATTTTGTAAAGCTCATACTGAAGTCAGGTGCCAGAAGTTTATCTCCTATATTTTGACAGGAAAAAATGAAAAAAAATTTAAAAATATAAAGATACTATTTAAATAAATTATTAGATGAACCCAAATATATAAAAAAACTGTTATTCAGATAGCTATAAGCAAAATTTCCTGTCATAAAAGTTTTGAGAAGGCAGAGTTGAGAGAAAGTGCTGCTACTCAAGGCTCATCCCAGCCATGCCCCCGCAAAACCAGTTTTCTGAGAGAAAATGTAAAACCACAGTCAAATCAGTATTCATGCTGTTTGTAGCTGCTGTTCTAATGACTAGGTTGTAGCATGCCTGTGAATGTGTATGAAGCTACATCCTGTTTTATGTCCTGGATAAATGTGAGTGTTCGTGGTATGGAGTTCATTTGCTCATAAAATACAGGCAGGAACCCTGACTGACAGTCAGAATGATTGTCATGTCAGCCAAAGTAACATTATATTATATCCAAACTGCAGGTGAGCAATAAAAAAATATCGATAGCTACCTGTTCCTGGATTCACATATATGTCCCTTGTTTTTAGTAGCTGAAAGAGTAGGACATACATCACTGTTGTCTTTATCCTTTATTCCTTTGTAGTAATAGTGCACTTAGAAAAAAGGGCTTAAAGAAACACTACTGGTTATTTTCTCAGACACTGCCAACAGAAATATAATTTGTAACCATTGTCACTGGTTTGGTTAACTAGATGTCCAGGATTTAATGATTACCACAGAAAAAATATTCTGACTGATGATTTTCCTGGAGATTACTTGCATAGTAAGCTTTTGGTTGTGACTCATTTTAACCACTAATTATGCATAGAGATATACTTGTGCATGTTCCTTAGAGCAGGTTTGTTCTCTGTATGTCTTACTCAAACACCCGGTTGCCAATATGACAAGATGCAAGTGACTACATTAATAGATATTGCCAACTATCAAAATATAAAATGTACTTTACAAGACTGTCCTCCTCAGAGTGAAACTGGAGATTCTGTCACTAGCTGTTTGTAAAGATATCATTGTTTATATTCATTATGGGAGATCTGCCTTTTTCATTCTGATGAGTTCAAATGTTGATGTCAGATGTAGGAGTAAGTATTAAAAAGACTTTGCAAATTATTAACATTCATCACTGAGTCAGTCCATTCATGTGAGAAGTCAAAATACCACGTCATGTACTACTGGATCTAATGTGACAGTCAGAGGAACACAGAACTCCTATAGCTCCTTCATGTTTGGAATTGTGAGATACTTTTTCCTGCAGGCAGGAATGTCTCTGTAGATTGTACTGTCTAAATGTTTATTATTGCTTGAATCTTTGAACAAAAAGGCATTAAGTCTAAATAACAGATGTCTGTGATTAACATGAACTTTTATAGCTTAAGTAGCCATCCAAGTACCATTGAAGGCCTTAGGTAATACACAGAAGATGAAATATAAAACTATTGTCCTTCTGAGTGCTGTTTCCTTCTGTATGTGTATATATATATATATATATATATATATATATATATATATATATATATATATATATATATATATATATAGATATATATATATATACATTGATGACTCGGCTATGGATACACTTACACATATTTCATCCAGGAATGGGGAATTCTTGCAAAATGTTATGTGTGGTTAAGAGTCAGATGTAGCTTTCACTCCAAAGGTGGCTGCTTAGTGTGCTATATTGATTAATGTCCTTGAGACCCGTGCAACATCTGACTGTCAATGGATACTTCCTGTGTGATTATCTTTTCTCTAACATGGCACTGAGATATTGATCAATCATAATAATACCAAACTTGGTGTAGGGAAGAACTGTGAATCCTTCAAATACTCACAAAGGGCCTGCCTTATAGTACAGTCTGTCCGAAATCGTTTCTCAGCATTTATCAACTTTAAACTCTGACATTGGCTCAGGAATATAGACTTATTCTTTATTCTCTTCAACTATCAAAGCATATTATGCCATATGGATACCCACATTAAAAGCATTGTTAGACATGAATCTGAGCCAACCATCTGATATTCCAGGAAATGTAACTGTGAGGCCCAGAACAGTGAGACTGAATGAGTGAAAATGCAAACTTATTAAAATAGTATATTTGCCCAACACCAAAATATAGCAATTTTAGAAAAGATCAGGGGGTGTGGGGGACTTTTTTCCCATATTGGGGGGTGCAGGGAGCTTGCCCTTTGCAAAAAATAACTTTAAAGGCAGAATAACAATGCTCAACCTGTGCTGTTCTCTGGATTTTTTGTCATTTTTTTATTTGACTTAGAGTTACAAGTTCCAGAATTACAATAGGGAGCCAAATATGACATTATTTCTCCAACTCCTTAGTCAAATTTTAATTAATTTTGTTATCAGTATGCACTCAAACTAGCTCCTATGGCAAGTACCAGTGAACTAGAAATTTCTCTTGGTTTTCCCTCTAAGTAATGGAGGCATTGTGCTGCATCTAGCAAATTGCATGTAAATTAGAAAACTTTCAGCAACCTAATTTTTTCCAGTATAAATACTTATCCAGACAGAGCTGGATCCAGCACTAGGTGACCTATGTAGTTGACTAGGGCCTGCTGGCTGGAGGCTTACTAGGTAAAGGACTTTCACATTTATTTTTGAATTAATAAAAAAAATTAAATTATTAAAAAAAATTAAAGGTGTCTGTGTGTAAAATGCCCTAGTTAAGGATGGCAGGTTAGTCAATTAACTTACCCAGGCTCAAACCCTGAACCTTGGTTACAGGAGATAAGAGCCTGAATTCTCTATATCAGCTACCAGACTGCTAAAGGAATTGTGAATTTTAGTGCATTTCAAGGAATTGTAAGTTTCAGCACATTTCCAGTTTCAGTGCATTTCCAAGGAATTAGGAGTTTCAGTGCATTTTCAAGGAATTTTCAGTTTCATTACATTTTTAAGGAATTGTGAGTTTCAAGGGAAGAGAAGTTTACTGCTGTTCATACTAAGTCTTTCTATGTGCAACTGTTTTGTTTAGCAAATGGCAGTCAGTGTTTGTGCCATAGAATTTAAAGAAGTGTTAGCAGCACAACAGATAACATACTTGCCTTTGGTACTGAAGGCTGTGGGTTCTACTCTCACATTTTTTTAATTTCTCCAAGTCTTTTGAGTTTCTAATACCATGATGGGACTGGACCACATTCCTAAGTCAAGGTATGACTGAAGTTCATGAAATTAGTATTGTTTTAATCTTTGGTGTTAGCCAGAAGTGGTCTTCACAGCACCTGCAATGTGCCCAGTATTGACTCCTTCTGCAATTCACGTGGAGTTACATGTGTCAGGAACATATCTAAGTATGATTGTGAATTCTGTTTTATAAGACCCGTTGCTCCTATTACTATTGGAACTGTCTGGGTATCCTTCTTCCACATTGCCCTCGTTTCTGCCTACAAATCCTGGTGTTTTATGACTTTGTCTTTCTCTGTATGTAAGACACTGTAGTCACTGGGTGTAGCAATTTCAGTGATCAATGCCACTCGTGTGTTCTTTTCATGGACTACTACATCTGGTTTTCTCACAACTATTTTTTGAACTGTTGGTAATGGGTGATCCCTTGTGATATAAACTTAATCATTTTCTACAATACTTTGGGGCTCATGTTTCCAATGTTTTTCAGCTACTTCAATATTATAATGTTTGCACAATCCCCAATGCAACAATCTTGCCAGATTATTATGCCTTTCAGTATACAGTCCTTCTTCCACCAGTATATCACGTCACGACCAGAAACAAGATGTGCAACTATTTCTAGTTGTCTTTTACAAAACCTATATTTTACTGTTTTTCCTACATGTTCAATGGACTTTGTAAATCAATGTGTATGTAGTCCACTATCTTGGGCAGTCAATATTATCTTTTCATCTTTCGGTTTAAATTCACCTCTCCTTAACCATTCCTGTGTTCAGTCCTGATTTACATTAGACTGCTTCAAGAGTTTCCTATACTTGTAACTATATTTATGCATTTTCCACATTTCTTGCCTTCTCACCTGATACTTCACCTTATATTCTTTCTTTTGTTTTTTGGCACATTCAGTTGCTGTCTGATTTTTTTGTCTCCTTCTGGTTTGATTTGATTTCCATTCCCGCATGACACCGATATGCTTCTGATAAACTAAGCAGGGAAGTCAGCTTAGACTTATACTCCTCATATTTTAAAACTTTCACTATGTTTGGGTTTTGTGAGGTAAGTAGTATATATGCAGTCCTATGACTGCAAATCTATCCATGTAATCAATTTCGAGGAGTCCCCACCCTCCTTCAGAATGGGGAATATATAGTCTTAGTATAGACTGATTTTTATAAATCATTTGATAAGCATGAAGCATCCTTCTTGTTTTCCTGTCCAACCAATCCAGCACCTTTTGAGGCCAGTCAGTCACTCCAAAACTGAAAGTCAGGACAGGAAGGGCAAACTGGTTTGTACTTGGACTTTGTTCCTAGATGTCAACACTGTTTTCAGTATTAATTTTCGTCTTGTAAAATATTCCTTACTAAGTTTTATTTGCATCTGTTCATGTTTTATTATTGATCCTTTATCAGTTCCCAAATATTTATACATGCCCTCTTGTTCAAGTTCTTTAATATCACATTCCTGATGTTCTCTTGGTGCTGCAGCTTTCCTGCTTTAAAGGTTGCTTTTGCACATTTATCAAGACCAAATGATATTCTTACATCATCTGAAAAAGTTTTGATCACTTGCAGTAAGTGCTTGTGCTATATAATTTAAAAGAAGTGTTAGCAGTACAACAGGTGCATACTTGCCTTTGGTACCGAAGTCTGTGAGTTATACTGTCATACCATGTGGATGGATTGCTGATATTGCAGTGCACTTTAAGGGAGTGGAGTGTGTTTTCCTTTGGATGATATGCCTAGCAACTACGAACTTGTCGGTTTGCCAGCTATTCCCTAAACCAGCTTACCAACTCTTTCTTTTTTAATGTAACATAGGCAATTAATTCTTCAAGGCAGCAGGCACTGAATTTGTAGATAAAACACTGAAATGTAAAGTTGTTTGCCAGTAGCAACTTCTTTATCAGTTATAGATCTCTTTAATGTGGATTTATTTAGTTGAGTTTTACTTCTGTAGAGATTGTGCATATTGTCTAATATTGGCGGACTGTAATGACAGAAGTTTTAGTAGCCTTTCATGGTTGAAATGTTCTGAAATGGGTAGTTTTACCATTATTGGTTCATACATTTTCTTTCACTGCTTACTGGAAAATGTTCAAAACTACCAATTTAAAACACAGTCTAACACATGGTACTGTATTATGCAAGAAACATAATTTAATACAATTTAATACAATCAGGAAGGTGAATTAAAGAACATATAAATGTTTGCATTTTCATAAAAATGTGTGCAAGGAGCCTACAGTTTGAAAACAGCCCAAAGGTAATCTTAATCCACCACTGGCCAGATGCATTTTCTTTGAAAGTGGGTTTTAATACCATTTCAGTCAATGTGAGTTTCAAGGGCAGAGAAGTTTAGTGTTCATGTTAAGTCTGATCTCATTGTGAGATTATAGTGTTTGCTTAGCAAATGGCTATCAGTGTTTGTGCTATAAAATTTGAAATAAAAGTTTTAAATTAAATCCAAATATCTGTAATCATTGTAGATGTAAGGAAGGAAACGGTATGCACACTGACAGGTTTGAACAGTGTTTATGGTAAATGGGGAGAAATAGCCAAACAATGTGACACTGGAATGGCTGGGGGGCCTGCTGTAATGGGGGACCCCAATCTATTACCCTACCTAGGGCCCCATTTGATCATGATCCAGCTCTGCATCTGGGGATTATGTTGTAGTGTTTGCTCCAAGGCCAACAAAGGTTGTTATTATTGTTACAAGCCACTGAGACACTGTTAACTTGTGGTGATTCTATAGATAGTTGTTGTAAGCCATCTTCTTTCTTTAGTCAGATGACTAATCACTACATAGGGAGATTCACCCTGTAGTATTTGTATCAATCCATTGCATTGTGGTTTTTCTTCTTTTATAGTGGCCTTCAACCTTGCTAAACATGTCTTTTTCTCATGATCTTTTTCTTCAGATACTATGTCTGAAGTATAAAAACCTGAGTCTTATCTTCTGAGCTTCCAGGGAATACTTTGGTTCAAAGCAGTAGCTAAGTTAGTTGGCACCTTTAGGCAGTCTCCTAGACTAGCACCCCCCCCCCCCCGAAACTAAAGTTGAAGAGCAAAAAATAAAAAAAATAAAAAAAAGAGAAGCTCCTTTGTAAATCTGAATTGCAGGAAAAAAGGAAAGCTCATTAAGCCATTGAAATACCTGCCCACATACACATGAGCATTTAAATGGCTTGAATAAATAAATGCTGGCACTGCATCAGTACATTATTGCAGTACTGACTGAAGTGCCACCATTCCACTTCAGCACTGACAATCACACTCCCTGACAGCTTGTGCCTGTGACAGCTGCCCCCTTGTCCCACCCTAGCTAATGTCCCGCTTAGGTCTTATCTCCAGCATTACAGATTGATTTTCTTTTTGGACAGTCCCTGACATATGCAATGTTCTTCACCAACATCATGTCATGTGTCTTCACTATCCAGCATTTACATTCCTGTGACATAATTAAAAATACCATATCTTGGACAGTGTGAATCTTCATATACATAGATATATCTCTGAACCTGAAGAACCTATCTAGAACCTTAATAGCTGATTAGACAGAGACAGTTATAAGAGACCTTGGTATGTGGATAACTGTCTCTAATTTGATTATCATGATTCCACCATAATTTGGATGAATATCTTAAAGGACCAAAGAAATCATCTTGCTCCTATATTCTTCCCTTATCACACCTATCACTGAATACAAAGCTCCTTTGCTATGTACACATATAAACATATTGCTCTACTGGAAAAGCCCAAAAGTTTCTAACAAAGAAAATTAAAAGTTTCAAATCCTTTACGTATCCCAAAAGACTTCTTTTGACTCCTTGTATTCAGTAGTCTACCAGCTCTTCAGAGGTGACCTGCATCTATATTATTTGATTTCCTATTTCTTCCCAAAACAAGTGCCTCTATGATCATCTACACTAGATACCTAAAACTACACCCAAACATAAATAAGACTCATGGGAGAGATAGGCTCATAAATTAGTGTATTCTCAGCCTATGGAATTAGATACCACTACAGGTCAAAGTGCTACTTTGGCTACCATTAAGGCTAGTCTTAATGACTGTAGGGGTAGACACAAATTTGCACCAGGCTTATCATATAAAGCCCTACTAGATTTGGGAAGCAAGCAGAAATAAGGACTTGACAGGAGTGGCAATAATGTTTAAGTTTGTCTACTTACAAGTGTCTAATGATAGGCATTGTATGGTTCCAGTGATCACTTGTCTAGTATTATTCCTATATTCCTATGTTTTGTCAAGAGTGATTCATCACTGGATTTCTTGACTGCTTAACATACTGTTAATGATTATTACATTAAGCAAGTTAAAGCGGTCTACTAGTTCTAGTTCAACTCCATCTAGAATAAACGAATGAACATTATAATTTGCCAGGATCTTTGTCTTCATTTTGAGATTATGTTGTTTAATCTTAATACATAGATATTTTAGATACTCTTCACTTTCAGTCTGTAATGTCAGTGCCAGTGGCTCAGCACATAGCATGTTCACTTTTGGTGCTGGAAGATCAGAAGGCTGTGGGCTCTCTTCCAACCCCAGATAATTGAATTACTGTTGCTGAACAGCAGCATGGGGGGGGGGGTTCTGCACTTTTAAATGAGATGTCCTTTGGATAAGATGCTAAACTGAGGTCCCATCTGATTGAGTTGGTGGTAGCTTAGGTGGATATAAAGGATACCACAGCATCTATGGAAAAGAAGAGGGATCATTTATTTATATACAAAAAAGAACTCTTATTTTCAACATATTTACAAATATAGAAAGATATAGATATACAAATATATTTCCACATATTCATCATTTTCCTTACATTCATACTAAATATTCATCCATATTAAACCTCACTCCTTTTTTCCTAATCAACATCTGATTATACTTAATATTGTTGCTAAAATCCATTTGCCATTAAACATAATTTCATTTATCCTTTCATTCCATATAACCCATATGACATAACATAGCTTTTTATATATTCTTTTAACATAATCCTTACTTCTATTCTTATAATATCCATATTTAACCATACCCATGTTTATTTTATCCACTTTTTATATCTTCAAAAAATCTTCTTCACATAGTTTTCTCCATCACCTTTTTTAATCTTTTACAATTAAAAAACACATGTTCAGTAGTTTATTCTTCTTGACAATGTAAACATAGTCTGGCATATTTCCTTTTATTGGTAATTTATCTATTACCAGTCTGCCACAAAAAAAAAAAATCTTATAAATCTACTTTCTTATTACACCAATTAACTTCTGATTTTTATAGCTTTAATTTTTCCCTCTGTCATATTTCCCCTGGTTTTACATTGTAATGTTTTTATCATTACATTCTTATATCATACATTTCTTTCTTTTTCTATACCATCAGTTTTTATTTTCCGCAAAAATATTGATCTGATGTTGTTAAATCTTCGTTCATTCCTTACTGATGGGTTATCGGTTCTGTCCTCGGCACCAAACCGGCCAAACATCAAGCTTGCATCAGACAAAAACTCTCGAGCCAAGGTCCTACCAAAAATGCTCTATTCCCTGTTACCTCAGATCAAGATGTGCTGTGTTGCTGTACAGCCGTGTCAAGCCACTCTACTCAGCTAAGTGTATAATTTTTTGAAAGTTTTATATATCGTTTCTACTCTAATTTTTTTTCAAACAGTTTCTTGTATTATTCTCCTACACTATCGTATCCTTAAGACTCTCTCTCTTTAGTCTATTTTTCTTTGTTACCCTTTTCTTACCTTTGAGGTAATTCTTCATTACCATCATTGGTAATCCTTCTTCCTTCTCTCTTTTTCCGTTTTGGGTAGCCTTTTCTGTTCTTTTGGTACTGTCCTTCTTCTCTACAGCATTATGTTGGATAAGAAAAATAGTGTTGGTTTTAAACAGTGTAAGGATTGTGACCATAAGTTACCACTTTCCGATGGCCATGCCTTATGTGTCTATTGTTTGAATGTCTCCCACCTTATTGTGGATCCCCTGTGTGGGACTTGTAGAAATTTTTCGACCAGGACTCTTAACGAGAGAAAGAACAAGTTAATCCTGAAAGGTCTTCTCAAATCTCTTTTCTGTGAGGCTATTTCTGGGTTGGAGGGCTCACCCCCTCCTGCTAAACCCCATAAGAGGCATTCTTCCTCTTCCTCATCAAGGTCGCTCACTTCATCTTCCTCTGGAGATCATAGGGAATCGACTCCTAAGAAGGTGTATATGACTACTACTACTTTGGCACTGCCACCTGTGACCCTTTCATTTCCAGGCTCAGCACTGCCTCAGTTGATTCTTGCTCCAGCCATGTCCTCCTTATTGACGGCACCGGAGTTCCCAGTGCAGATAATTATGGCTCCGACAGTTCTGTCGCAGCCCTTACTGGCACCGTCCATGCAGGTACAGTCCCTTTCTGCACCATTGGTACAATCCCCTTCGGCCCCAAGTATGACATTACTGTCCTCCATGGTGCAGACACTCTCGGCACCGATATGTTCCTCGGTGCAGTCCTTTTTGGCATCATCATTGTTACCAGTGCAGACACTTTCTTCAATGGCGCCATGCCCATCGGTGCAGACACTTGCTTTTACGGTGCAGACACCTTTGACTTCTATGGCACTGATGTCATCGACGCAGACTACTTCAACACCATTCTCTTTGCTGCAGACATCCTTGGTTCCAGGTTCTCCACCTCTCAAATTAGCAAGGACCAAGTACTCTCCCTCCTTGGATCCATTCGGTGGTAGCCAATATAGTCCTTTCCTAGAAAGGCCAGAATCGCCCTCAGGTTTTTCTATGAGGTCGATCAGGAGCATCTCTGAGCAAGATGTTTTGTGGCTTGTTGACCAGTTGCTTGTGGCCAGAGGTCTCTCTCATTCATTGAAATCCATGTTCCCTCCTTCAGGTGAATGTATATCTCCTCAAACTCCAAAGTACACTCCTCCTTCAACTTCCACCCAGGTATCGAAGCCCATTACTCCGACAGCCGTTTCCCTTCCTCCGACCCCAATAGTGGATCTCACTTTGAAATCAGAATCATCCTTGTGGCCCTTGGTGCACTGGGCATCGGGCTCTTCTCAGGCCAATGGCTGTGTCGTGGGGGAGGGCATTCTTGGTTCCACGCCAATTTTTTCTATGGCACCCTCCAAGAATCCTCCCTCTCTCATGCTTCACAGTCCTCTTAAGACTCCTGGTCTGGGGCTGGGCTCGTTGGGGGGGGGGGGGTGTGACCCTGGTTGCAAGGTTGTCATGCTCGGTTCCGGGCTCCTATCCCTCCTCGGGTGGGCCGGCCTTCCAGGTCATGGAGAGGGCGCTTGCCACTGCTAGCAAACCCCACATGTCGGAGTCCTCTCCCCCATCTGTGCCACAACTCTCACAAGCCACAACCACTGGACACCAGCCACAAGGGCCTCAAGTTTCTCCTCCTCAGGAGACCCCCCTCTTTGCAGTCTTCCCCAGAACCTCCTACTGAGGAAGTACCCCACAAACCATCAGGCAAGAGGAAGCTCATGGACTCCACTGAGTCTTTGACTGAAGATACGGACTTTGATGATGGGGAAGGGTCCTCACGGCCACCCTCTGATGAGGTGTCCTTTGGTTACATCCTCAAGATCCTCAGACAGAGGTGACTGGAAGTGCTCTAATCCTTCCTCTGAGGAATTTGTATTCTGGCAGGCCTTTTGTGCCTGGCCCCCTACCTCCTGGGTTACCCCGCCAGCCAATGACCTCCTCCAGCTCATCGTCCAATGTGCATGGAAGGCTCCTGACACCCTGGAAGGGATACTGCGGAGGCCTGATAAAATCTTATCACCCCAGCTGAGCATCCCCATTGGTCACGAGGTCTTTCAACAAATGCCATGGTGATGGCAGCTACAACTAAGAAAGATTTGGCAGAAGAGAGCAAAACTGTCCATCTGCCCAACAAGGAGTCCCGGATGATAGACAGAATAGGGAAGCATGTGTTTGCCTCATCGACTTTTGCCATAAAGTCTTTGAACTATTTGGCACACTTTACGAGGTTCGACAGGGCTCTTATCAACCAACTCTCTGAAATTGGCAGGAGCTGTTTCTGATGATGTCCGTGACAATATAGCTTCTCAAATAGCCACCCTAGAGTCCATTTCCAATTCTTCCATGCATCTTATTTCTCACGGAATGGAAGGAGTGGCTAGAGAGGCAAGCACGGGTATAGTCACCAGACGACATGCCTGGATGCGCCTTTGTGACTTTGCGGACTCCTTTAAGGCTTCCTTCATGAATGCCCCCATCGAGGCCACTTCTTTGTTTGGCCCTAAAGTTAAAGATATGCTGGCAAGGTGTGAACAAGATGGCAAGACCTTATCTGCCATTGGTGTCAGACACTCCACTCCTCAACGATTCTACTCCAGAAATCAGAGGAGCGGGAAGATGTGGCACAGGAAATCACAGGGATCTTTCCATGATGCACATGCCGAGTTCTTCCCTAGAGGCAGAGGGGGAAACTCCAGTGGAAGACACCCCTTTCAGGGCAGAGGAGGTCCATGAAATTGGGGTTGCAGAGATTCTTTCTCTGGCCAAACCTATCAGCACTACTGAAGCATTGCCCGACTGCTCACCTCTAGAAGCAGTCAGGGTAATTTTTCCTTGTACCCTGCTGCCTGGCAAAATATAACCACTGACTCTTGAGTACAATGGATAATACCCAGTGGCTATTGCACCCCCTTCCATCTTTGTCCAACCTCATCCAGAGTATTACCCAACATTCCACCCAGTCAAAGGGAAGCAGCAGCACACAAAATCCAAAAGCTGCTACAAAAAAGAGTCATCCAGACAGTTCCCCAGACCAGATAGGATCCGTTTTTTACTCAAGGTTCTATTTAGTGCCAAAAAGGACAGGGGACTGGAGACCGATTCTGGATCTCAGCACACTGAACAAATTTGTAAAAAAAAGAGAAATTCCGGATGGTCACAGTTCAGTCAATCCTTCCTCTCCTGGAAGAAGATGATTGGATGTGTTCTGTAGATCTTCAAGATGCATATTACCACATAAAATTGGACAAACACTCAAGAAGATACCTCCACTTTCACATAATCGTCAGTCACTACCAATTTCGAGCTCTGCCCTTCAGTCTCTCTACAGCTCCGAGAGTGTTCACCAAATGCATGGCAGTGGTTATTGCTCACTTGTGACTTCAAGGATTCCAGACGTTTCTGTACCTAGATGACTGGCTCCATACTGCCCCCACCAAGCATCTGCTGGAAGAAGCCCTGCACTACACTCTCCTCACAGCCTAATGCCTGGGAATTACTATAAACTGGGAGAAGTCCAACAAGACCCCAGCTCAGTCTTTGGAATTCATAGGGGTACTGTTGAACATGAGAAATTGCACAGCATCTCTTCCAGACCACAGGCTTCGAAGAATAAGGCAACAGGTTCAACTGCTGCTCTGTCACCACTAATCTCCTGCTCGATCTATACTCCCACTCTTGGGGTCAATGGTAGCTTCAATCACCATTGTTCCTCTAGCCAGATTCCACATGAGGCTCCTTCAGTGGTTACTTCTCACTCAGTGGTACCCTCTACAACATCCTTTGTCTTTTCAGATAAGTGTAACTCAGAGATGCAAGCAAGATTTACTCTGGTGGATGTCTCGAAATCCCCAACAATGGTTGCGCCCCTTCAGCCCCCATCAGCCGAAAGCCACAGTGACCATGGACACCTCCCTGATGGGGGGGCTATGTCAGGGAAACACGGTCCAAGGCACCTGGTCGGAGACAGGAGGGCCCTTTGCATATCAATGTCCTGGAACTGAGGGCGGTGCTACTAGTGTTGCAAGCATTTCATTCCATCCTTCCATCAGGGACTATTGCAATCCAGTCAGACAACATGTCAGTGGTCTGGTACATCAACAAGCAAGGGGGGCACCAGATTTTACCAGTTATGCTGAGAGGCCTTGAGAATATGGCAATGGGTGATAGCTTCCAACTTCTTTCTAATTGCAACACGCATTCTCGGGAGCTCCAATGTGATAGCAGACAAATTGAGCAGGTGCATTCTATAACCTCACGAGTGGTCTCTCAACCCTGTGATAACAGAAAAAATCTTTAACCGCTGGTGCCAGCCATGCTGCAGCTTATTCGCCTCCTCAGCCAACTACAAGTGCAGCAACTATTTTGCTCTGATCCCCCCTCAGGGAAGTCACAGAGAGATGCTCTAGTCCATGATTGGCCCTCGGGTCTGCTTTATGCTTATCCTCCTCTTCCTCTCATCTCCCAATTTCTGAAGAAAGCATAACAGTTGAAAAGCAAAGTGATCCTCATTGCTCCATATTGGCATTGACAAGTCTGGTTCCCCTTCCTCTGGCCTCACCTGCTAGATCAACCGTGGATCCTCAATCCATCCCCAACATTGATTTCCCATCTGCAGGGTCTGACTCACCCGAATCTAACAACCCTGAAACTGACAGCTTGGTTTCTCCACTTCCAATGATTGTCAGGCAGGAAAACCTCTCATCCCCAGTGCGCAATATTCTTATTGCATCTCATAAATCGTCCACCAGACTAATCTATCTCAATAAATGGAAAAAGTTTTCTATATGAGCAGCAGATAAACAATTAGACCTCTTGTCAGCCCCAGTTTTGGTGGTTTTGGATTACTTATCACATCTTTTCCACTCTGGGGTGTCTGCCTCTACTATTTGTGTGCATTTAGCTGCCATTTCAAATTTCCTTATTGGTTTTCAGGATTCTTTGCTTATGTCACATGGACTCTGTAAAACTTTCTTGAAGGAGGTTCTTCACTTAAAACCTCCCTTTAGAGAACCGGTACAACCTTGGGATTTGGCCTTGGTTCTGCAAGCTCTAACAGCTCTCCCCTTTGAACCTGTGTCTTCATGTGATGTAAAATATCTCTCTTGGAAAACTTAATTTCTGATTGCAATCACATCGGCCACACGCTTGTCAGAACTTCAAGCCTTTTGCATCAAGCCTCCCTATCTTATATTCCATAAGGATAGGGTATCACTGAGAACTAATTCTTCCTTTTTACCAAAAGTCATGTCAGAGCAGTCTGTCAACCAATCTATTGACCTTCCAGTATTTTTTCCTAACCACTCTAACAAGGGAGAGTATTGCCTGCACTCCTTGGATGTTTATAGCCAAATACAATTTTATCTGGACAGAACAAAATCTACCCGTAAATCAGACCAACTATTTCTGTCTTTTTCTGGACGAAGATGAGGTCATCCTGTCTCAAAAGTTACATTGGCTTCATGGTTGAGAATTTGTATTACCTTTATCTACAAAAATAACAATATCACCTTTCCTCACAGAGTGAAAGCACATTCTACAAGGTCTATGGCAGCTTCAGCAGCTTTCCATGCTAGAGCTTCCCTCAATGATATTTGCTCATCTACTACTTGGGCCAAACCTCATACCTTTATTCTTCATTACAAATTGGATTTGGCCTCCCGAGGCAGAGCTTCCTTTAGCTCCATGGTGCTCAGAAATGTCCTTCCATGAGGTCCACCCAGGGATACAGGTAGCTGGGGACTCTGTCCCATCAGTAAGGAATGATTGAAGATTAACAACATTAGATAAAGAAGTTATGTCTTACCATAACATTCCATCTGTGTTTTTGATCTTCGTTCATTCATTACTCCTCACCCTCCATCCCCCTCCGGAGGTTCCTGGTTGATCTTATATACTCCTTTATTGTAGGTATGTTATGACCAGAGGTAGCCTCTACTTTTGTTCATCAACTTGCAAACTCGATCTGAGGTAACAGGGAGTAGAGCACTCTGGGTAGGACCTTGGCTTATGAGTTTTTGATATTTGGCTGGCTCGGTTCCGAGAACAGACCCGATAACCCATCAGTAATGAATGAACGAAGATCAACAACACAAATGAAATGTTATGGTAAGACATAACTTCTTTTTTCTTGGTAACATTTTATTTTTTCATTTATACATTCATTTTTCTTTTTTTATCATACCCCAAAATTTATCATACTTATAATTATACAATTTACTACTAATCTATCATTTTTTTTCAGTTATCCACGTTAGCACTTTTTACAAATTTAATGAAGCAGCATATACCATTGGGTTAATTAACCCTAAACCTCCGTCCTCTTTATTTCCACACAAAACTCCACTTTTTATTGGGTTTAATCTAATACCTCATGTAAATGAAAGTATTGTCTGCAATAATTTCTTTTCAAATACTGTTGACAACATAAATACACTTGTTAAATATATTTTCCCATCAGTATTGAATTTATCAAATAAGCATTTTTTTCTGAATGGCAATTTATATTTTCTCCAGAAAAGACATGTTTGTTTTATTTCTTCAGTTATTTAATTGCCATTTAATTCTACTTACATCTTTATTCCCAAAGTTTATACCTGACACAGAAATTTAATTTGTTGTAAACTATACACCCCCTAGCTTTACTACATCACCTAAACCTTTGCTTTTCTCTTTATTTAAATATATCCCTATTATCCCCAGACAAATTATTACTTCTTTTATCCAAATTTTATTTTTCACAATTATTATAATGCCATATGCATATGTTAACATGACTAGAATTCTTACCCCTTCAGGTGTTATGTACCGTGCCCCCTTCATTTTATAATTTATTTCACATACTATCACATTTGTGACTAAAGCAAAGAGTATACAACTCATTCGGCATACCTGCCTTACACCAGTTTTCATATGCACCACTTGACTTAACTAGCCATTTACAAATATTTTTGCTTTATTATTACTATATGCTGACATATATAATTTCCTGACTTTCTCTTTTATGTAATATTATATTCTTTCATTAGTACCCATAAGATTTCAGGTCCAGTTGTATCAGATGCCTTATGAAGGTCATCTGTCATGATTTTTGCTTCTTCTTCTCTAATCATAATATCATCCACATTTTCTCTAACATTAATAATTCTTGACACCCCATCCTCTTTATACTATATATACTAGCTTCCATAATATTTTCCATTTTAGTTTCAAATATCTTTTGTATTATTTTCAGAAATATCTTATAATTATAATTATTTAATACTACTAGTCTCTATTTTTTAATTATTTTCTATCTTCCTTCTTCCATATGAATTTAGGTATTCCACTACATAATTCTTTATACATAAAACTTTCATTTAACCATTCATTCAAAATCATTAAAAATATTTTTTGTCACTCCATTACATTTTTATACATTCCCAACCCCATTTCATCCAGTCCTGCAGCCAAATCTCTATTTACTTGTCCTAATACTTTATTTAATTCATGTAAAAAAATCTCATTTGCCAACTCCTTATTCTCTTTTTCTGTTAACTTTTTACTTTGTTTGTTATTTTCTTTACCTTCTTTTTTCTTTAAACATTTCTTGTACATGCTGTACTATACTATTCATAATATTTCCCGAGTTCATTCTACTTCTCCTTTCACATTTTTTATTTCTCTCATTAAATTGCCATCTTCCTTTACAAATCTGTGTAAGTAACTCAATACATTTCTCTTTTTCCTTATAAAAATATCTTTACTTAAATGTCTTGTATTTTTTCTTGACTTCTTTCATAGAATTATTTTTATTTGTCAAAGCACGTTCTGTTATGTTTTAAATCTTAAAATGCATTATTATATTATTTTATATTTTTCTTTCTCTACTTTTCTCACATCACATTGCCACTGTAAAAAACATTTTTTTTATATTTTCCTTAAATATGTGCCATTCAGACCAATTTTTATAAAATGTTCTCGTCCTCTTTTGAAGCCCATTTATTTCTGTCCCAAAGTTTTAACTTACCACTTCTTACAACTTCTAACATTTTTCTTATATAATTTCCTTTCTTTTTAAGCTTGCCTCTTAAATCACAATTAAAGTCTCCTGTTATTCTAATATGCATATTTATAGGCTTATACTAATTGCAAAGAAAATTAAAGTTTATTTTGTCAGATTATAGACGATATGGTGATAAATACTTGTCCCTTTAATTTTTCTGTCCTTTATCCTTTTGCCAATATATTTTTTTCTTTTACTATCCCCCAGTTTAGGCCTTCTTCATCACTTATTTCAGAGTCTTCTTCTATGTCCTCTTTATTATTTTTTCTGACCTAATCTTTTTTCTATTTCTTATACTTCTAAATGTTTTCTCTTTGTTCATTTTCTTCTCTTTCTTTTTCATTTTCAATACTCTTACTTTCATTTTTACAATCCATCCATAAATGTCCAAATTTGTTGCAGTTATAACATTTCAATTCACATGTTTACATCATGTCCCATTTCCCCACAAATGTAACATTTTATTTTATCACAGTTACTTATCACATGTCCTTCTTTCCCATAAAAACAGTTTTGGGTGGTCCACAGTATTTTACAAAACCCCTTTTCCTCTCACATTTATCATGTTTGGTATATGTAATTTTGTTTCTCTTTTAACACAATATTACAATCCCATCTGCCAGTCCATAAACCCCTTTTATCATAAACATTTGCACTGTCCAATACTTCTTTACATAAAGTTTTCAAATGTCCTTTCAAAGTCTCTCTTTACACCTCTATTTGAAATTGTAAATAGGTTTTATTTTTTGTTTCGCTGTTAAATGCTTTTATCACATAAACATTCCATGAGTTACAGTCCCTCTTTTTTCATATTCTCCCAGAAAATGTTCCATTAAAAGACAGTCTCAAGTATAATATCACAAGATGTCTCTTTGTTAATAAGAATAAATGCTCGTACCACATGTGCTTTTATACCCAAAAGAACTATTAAATTGTCACACACTGCATATCTGCCCATTTGTTTGTCTTCTTTACTTTGAATCCGTACCACATACTTTTGTTTTTTTCACTTTCTTCTACCTTTTTCTTTTCTGCTACTCCCCTTTTTGCCCTCTTTTACTTTCTCTGCTTTTCCAACTCACTGCTATTCTTAAGGATTGTCTCTGCATCCTCGTTTTGTATTTTCTCTTTAAAGTCCCCCCAGTAAATGTCGCCTTCATTTTCTGGCTCACTTGGCATCATCATTTCTTTAAGTAAATCATCTGCAACCCTCCTGACTGGAGGGTTGTAATTATAAATGTATTATGTTCAGGCACCCATTCTCTGGTATCAGTATTGGCTTTCTCCTCCATTGCTCTCACAACTCCTTTGTCTCCTTCTCTCTCCATTTGCACCCTGTTTCTCCAGGCAGCCTCTGCACCTGGAATGGAAACAGGAGGTTCTCATGCAAAATGGGTCCCACTTACAACAACGTTGAGAAGGGGAAGTTCCCTAATGCCCAAGCCAAATTTCTCTTAGTAGTATAAATACCACCTCAGGGTTCCCCTGAAAAGATGCCACTAGCCTAGTGAGACTAATCCAGTCTACAAAGGATAAATGAATAAATGTGATATCATGAAACAAAAAAGCAAAGGACATTGATTACTTGTCCTATAGTTTTTACAGTTCAGTTTTCTTTATGCAATCCTGCTTCACTATTGATTTATACTGTGTATAAATGAAATTTGTGTAGGGAAAGTGTATATCCTTGTCATACATTGTTATCAGTTATGTATCATTCTGTTAACCCTTGTCCTGTTTCAATTGTTGTCTGTTGATTAATAGAAAGATTGCACATGAACATTTTCAGGTATTATGAAATATCAGTATTTGGCTGCATGGCCCTGAATTCTTCAGGATTTACACAGTCAGACATCTTACAGTAATCAATGCAACACAGTCTTGTATTACTTATTTATTTATTAACATTTGATTACTGGGAAAGTACAAGTGGGCAGATGCCCATTTTCAACAAAGGCCCTGGGAGAAAAGCTCCAACAATGACATTCTAATAACATAGCTAAAAAAAAAAACCTATATACAGAAAACAGAAATATTTCACTGCATAAGGTAACAAAATGTGTAACAAATATACAAATTACACATTTATTTATTTTACATTTGTTGATCAGGATAGTCAGACTGGATATATGTCCATTTTCAGTGAAGGCCTGGTGAGAAAAGCTCTAGATAACACAGACAGAACATAACAGATATGAGTCAAACATATTTACAAAGCCCTCTAGTAGGTATTAGCAATATACGCAGTGTGTAATAGTATACAAAAACAACATGTTGCAGCAAGCTATTATGAGCAAGAGATGCATACAATATTAATTTAAAAAAGGTATTGAATAAGTAGTGATTAATCAGGGTTATTACAGGGACAAAGCCAGTGCTCTTTAAAATACTGCTTGAGGCCATTTTTGAAGAGACTTAAAGAAGGTTCGAGGGTAAGGTTTGATGGAAGTGAATTCCAAGTTTTACCAACAATGTTGGCAAACAGGGAGTCATCGGCTGAGTTAATGGCTTTGTGGGTTTGGACCAACAGTTTATTGGATGATCATAGTTGTCTTGAATTACTGTATGGCTTTATGATATTTTTGAGTGCTGGAGTATTTTCAGGGTGATACAGAATTTTGTGTGCTACTATACGCTGATTGACCAGAAGTAGGCTAGGCAGCATTATATAGCTGCAAGGATTGTTAAAATGTAGATGTGCAATAACATAATACCATAATAATATAGTATGAAGGTACGACCTGTATGTTATAGAATATGTGCCTTATATGGTTGTAAAGTATGATGTGTTTTAGAGAATATGTTCTGCATAGTGTGGTATGGTATGACCTGTATGTTATAGAATGCACACAAGACAAGTTAGTAAGATATGACATGTTTGTTAAAGAATATGTGCTACATAGTGTTGGAATATAAGGGTGGATGAAAAGAGACATGGAAGAGCTCTCGGATCCTATTGCCCAGGCAGGTATGACCTTAGCCCTGAGCAGCATCCTTCCATCACCCAGAATGGTATCACAGTACAAGGACAAAATGATTGACTTCAACAATTGGCTAAGTTTCTCGTGTCATTCTAAGGGGATCCAGTATCTGTCTGCCTGGGACGACATGGTCGACAAATCACGATGCTTTGCCAGAGATGGCCTGCACCTGTCGCCCCTGGTATTCTGGATACTGACTAAGGCTCTTGCCACCCCTATAGTGCCTTTTTTAGGCAAGGTTCAAATGCTGAATTCACCACCGTAACAGGTACAAGCAAGCAAACTCTGAGGGTAATGCTACTCAATGCTAGAAGTCTAAACCTCAAAATGCACTCACTCGAGGTACTCCTTAAAATGGAGAACATATTCATCTGTGCAGTGACAGAAACTTGGCTCAAGGCTCCAGAGAGAACCCCTGCATTACCAGGCTATAATTCATACCACAACGTTTGCCCACCTAACCTGGACCGAAACACTAAAGGTGGAGGCATGTCCATATATATTAAGAATATCCACACCTCCAGTCTAGTTGCTCAACATAATGCATCCAAAATTATCCAAGTACAACTAACACTGGGCAAGACTGCAATCCAGGTTGCAGCTTGTTACATAACCCCCACCATGCCCAAGGATTCCCACTCTTCATTTCTTAAGATACTGGAAAATATTAACATACAACCCAATACCTTAATTATGGGTGATTTCAACTACCCCACCATCAACTGGGAAAACTACTCATGTACCAACTCATTCGCTCAACGTTTTCTGGAATTCATAAATTCCAGTGCCTTGGATCAGCTTGTCCACACCAGCACCAGGGGCAGCAATTTCCTGGACCTGATCATTACCAATATGGGTAACCAGTGTTCCATGCCAGAGGTCAACTCCTCGCTGATCAGATCCGACCACAAGCTAATCACCCTAGACATCCATACTTCCCCACCCCCCCATTAAGGAAACCACCATCAAAAACTACTCCAAAGCCAACTTCATGCTTCTTAAGACAGAAGTGGCAAATGTCACGACACCCATGCAGACGGAAAATAGAGGTACGACTGCTGAATCCTACACAAATGCACTGTATAAGCACATACATGAGGGCATGGATCATGCCATCCCCAGCAGAACCATGATGCTATCCTCCAAAAAAAAGAAGCCAACCCGGTGGTCCCCTGCCATAAACAAACTCTATAACAGAAGGAAGAAGCTGTTGCAAAAAAGAATAAAATCCCAAGATTGGAGAAACTCCCTGGTCAGCCACAGCAAAAAGCTGAGGTCCCTCATAAAATATTCCAAAGCCAGTTATGAAAATAAAATTGTGACTGATTCCAAAGACAGCCACAAAGCATTCTACAGCTATGTCAAGAATCTCAATGGCAACACTCAGATCTGCTCTGAGCTGCAGCACATTGGCACTAAATATACAGAACCAACCGATATTGCCAACATCCTGGCAGATAGGTTCAGTGCTAACTTTACCCCCCTCTCACCCTCCAAAGGACCCATCTTAATACCAGAAGAATGCAAAGCCCCTGTAATCATGGATGAGCAAGTAAAGACCGCACTCTCCGAAGCCAAGAACACAGCATCCATGGGACCAGACAACATCCCAGGCTGTGTACTGCAAGAACTACAGAACGAACTGGCACCCCACCTAAGTACCATGTTCAATCATAGCCTCACCTCAGGCTATGTGCCTACTTAATGGAGCACAGTGACGGTTATCCCACTCCACAAAGGGGGTACCACCATGGACCCCAGAAACTACTGCCCCATTAGCCTGATGAGCCTGGTCTGAAAGGCCATGGAATGTATCATCTTGGCACTTATAAACAAAGACATAGGTAACCTCCAAACCTTGGACCCCTCTCAGTTTGGGTTTGTAAAAGGTAGATCATGTCTACTAAACCTGATTGACTTCTTTGAAGCAGTCACTAGAGTCTTAGATGAGGGCAGGGTAGTGCACACAGCCTATGTTGACCTCACCAAGGCTTTCAATACCATCCCCCACTCTGGAATTATAGATAAACTCACTAAACTGAGCATAAATCCCTATATCACAAGATGGGTGGCCAACTGGCTTGCTGACAGAACCCACACAGTAAAAGTAGCCGACTCCAAGTCTTACTTCAGACAAGTGACAAGTGGAGTACCACAGGGTTAGGTCCTGGGTCCTCTCCTGTTCGGCATCTACTTCTCTGAAGTGCAGGCCAACACAGAAGGTCTTTGGCTAACAAAGTTTGCAGATGACTGCAAACTGGGAGCCATAATAGAATCAACTAATGATGTAGATATTCTACAAAAGGGCCTCACAGAGACAGATGCTTGGTGTCAAAGTCATGGCCTCAAGCTCAATGCCAAGAAGTGCATTGTCATCCCCTTTGGGAAAAACTTATTACCCATGAACTACCACATAGGCGATAGCTCACTAAACACTGAAAGTGTGATAAGAGACCTCAGGACACAGCTGGACAGTAGTCTCTCCTTTGATAACCACATTGCAACAGTAGTCAGGAAATCCTTCTACATGGCACACCTCATCACAAAAGGGTTCTCCTCTAGAAAAAAGAAGGTCATTGTTCCTCTCTACTCATCCCTCATCAGACCCATTATAGAATACAATGCCTCGTTTGGCATGTGTCTCACAAGACACCTACAGCAATTGGAAAGGCCGCAGAAATACCTCACTAAGAGGATCACTGGCCTCAAACAGATGCCATATGCAAACCGTCTCAAAAAACTCCTCTACTCCGTTGCATATCGCCTACTCAGAGGCGATCTCTGCCTAACATACAAAGCTATGTCAAACCCAGAGCTGTTGGACATGCTACACTTAAAGAAATCCCAGTATCTCTGAACTACATGCTCCAGGGACCTAAATCTTGTCACCACAATAAACAGAGCATGCTGGAGGGATAGATTCCTGTCCCAGAGACTTCCCATACTCTGGAACAAACTACCCATTCATGTCAAGCAAAGCTCCTCATTGGTTCATAGGTTCGTACTAGGCTAACTGCTGTTGTGAGCTGTTTTAAGCCTAGCCAATTGCCCCATGTGAGAATCAAACCCTAGACCTTGTGTTTGTAAGGTAAACACCTTAACCATTATGCCAACCTCCCCCCAATAATAATGGCTTGTATACAGAATATAGGTTCATAGATTAGTACTAGGCTAACTGCTCTTGTGAGCCATTTTAAGCCTAGCCAATTATCCCTTTGTTTGACTTGAACCCTGCACTTTGTGTTTGTAAGGCAAACACCTTAACCGTTAGGCCACCCTCCCAACCCCTCTTTAAGAAAAATCTTGACTGGATGGGAAATAGAAAATTCACCCCGGGGTTTACTTCGGAGGCATTGCCTGAGATGGGCACAGGAAAATAATTTTCTTGGGTGGAGAAAGCCAGGGAACCTTTTTGGCTAGGCTTCTATAGGCCCCAGGGCTGATAGCCTAGTACCTACCTATGAACCTGTGTATTTTAATATGTAAATAGGTAAAGTATCATGAAGAGAAAAAGTAGATAAAGTAAACTAAGAGCCGATAAAAAGTAAGAAAGGGAAATTTAGCAAGTTTATAGGTATGATCGCCTAGGAGAAAAAGAAAGTAGAAAAGGAAGAATTTGGAGGGTGAGAGGTTATAGTTAACAGACTGAGTGGGAGGAAACATATATGTATATACATATACATATATGTATATTAGTAATACATATCACACCAGGTCACAATATAACAGTGTTTGAAGATATATTATCCTGGACATCCCATACAATAGATCATGAAACAATAATCTTAGGAGATGTTAATATAGACTGGCAGATCATTGCTTCCAACCCCCTCCCCCATAAATAGTATCAGTCTGGTATGGTTTTTCACAGCTTATCAATAGTCCAACAAGATACAGCAAAGATCTTACCTGCCAATCCACCCTAGACTGGATCCTAGTTTCGCACCCACCAATCATCCCTGTTCAGGTATACTGTCTATTTCCATGAGCAATCATCTGCCAGCTTATGCCATTAGAACAAACTACCAACAACTAAGGGTACACACTGTAAAATCTGTTAGGAATTTAACTAATTTTTGTCAGCATAAATTCAACAATCTTCTGCATGAAATAGACTGGACACCCCTTAAACTACTACCCCTTAATGATGCCGTACTGTACTTTAATAACACCTTCCTTCACATACTTAATACCCCAGCCCTCCTTTGTATGAAAAGAATCAAAAAGAACTCAGCACCATGGCTGTCTAAGGAATGTAAACACCTGATGAAACAAAGGGCCTAGCCTTGAAAACCTGGAAACTAAACAAAAGTGAACAAAATCATGTTCACTTCAAAACACTACGCAACAAAGTGATAAAATTAATCAACAAAGATAAGAGATCATACTATTCTCAGCTTCAGCTCCAGCATAAAATGAACCCCAAAACATTCTGCGGCTCCATATCTAGTCTAATTTACCTGGGGAAAAATAGAGATCACACCCCATCACGTTATACCCCTCCATGACAACTAACCAAAACCTTTATCAAGCATTTCATAAAATCAGTATCAGACCTACTAACTAATACCCCTAAAACTGGACCCCTGCATTCAACCTTTCTAGACACCAATCCTATGCCATCTACTACCTCTAACCCTATCATTAATAACCCCCCACTCAACAAATGTAATAAAAAACCCATTTTCATTTCAGCCCAAATACACAAACATCATAAAGAAACTGCTACAAAAACTAAAACCCCTGTTCCACCTCAGCTGATAATCTTCCACCACACTACCTCAGACTGGCTGCCAACTCAATTGCCTACCCAATCAGTATCTTTATTAATAGGTCTTTATCTGAATCGGAAGTAGCAACCATATGGAAACAATCTCACATCACCCCCATCCACAAAGGAGGCAACTGTATTGAATTAACCAATTTCCATTCTATATCCATATTGTCACCCATATGCAAAATTCTCGAGAAAAGTATCTCTCTCAGCAGATAATGCAATACCTGTTGCAAAACAGTCTTTTAACTCAAACCCAGTATGGTTTCTGACCCAGCTACAACACATCTACAGCCCTATTATCCTTTACAGACACTGTGAAGAAGGCCAGAGATGCAGGATGATAGACATCTCTAATGCTTTTGATACCGTCTCTCACCCCCTACTACTGAACACACTGTCGAACTTAGGCTTCTCACATAACAAAGTAAAATGGTTTCAGAGCTACCTCAAGGATTGTAAACAAGCAGGGAAATGGTCCAACAAACTCTCACCCTTTCTCCACACCTCTACTGGAGTTCCTCAAGGCTCCACCCTTGGACCCCTATTCTTCAACATTTTCACTAACAACCTTCACAGTTCCTCCCACCCTGGAGCACTCATTCAATACTCTGATGAGTCCACCATAATCTGTATAATCTGCACACCGCAATAACTACCAGAACTGCTTTCAAAGACTCAACAGCCCTTTACTGCAGTTGAATCCTAGCTAAAAATGCCCAACTCTTTCTTAATCCAAAGAAGACTAATTTAGTACTCTTCCACCCTGAAACACCTCCCCTGTCACCTGTCATTTCAGCATCTTTGCATTTAACAACACTGTCACAGAAATAGTGCAGGAAAGCAAACTTCTAGGAGTAATCACCGATAGTAAACTTTCCTTTAACCACCATATACAGCAAAATATAAAGAAAACTCATCAAAAACTGGGACTCTCATATAGAAACATGCATTTTATACAGCAACCAAAGTTTCCCTCGCAAAAACCTTTTTACTTCCCTCCCTTCTTTATGGTGCCCCTATTCTAACTAACTTACAAACTTCTACCCTAAGCAAGATGGAACACTGCTACAACAAAGTTACAAAGATTGCCACAAATTCTAAATATAGCACACACCACTGTAAACCTCTACTAGAACTAAACTGGCTTGAACTTCACAACCAACTTGCTTTTATTCAGCTATACACTTTGCACAACCTTATTTTCAAACATACTGCCTGCCCTGTGCTAGCCAGCTTAATGTCACCTTATACACCAAATAACTATAATCAGAAGATAAAAAGCTCTTAGCTATCTCAAAACCCACAAAAAAAGGTCACTCTCTTATTCATATTCTGTCTCTTGTTTGTCTTTTCGGCTTATCCCTGTGAGGGGTCGCCACAGCGGAACTCTGGTCCACTAATGATTGGCAGTAGATTTTTATGGTGCCAAGTTGCCAGCCCGACGCCCAACCTTCAACGAAGGCACACCCATTCACGCATGTCTTTCGAACGCCACTCAACCATGGGGAGGACATGCAGACTCCACACAGAAGGCACTCCAGCTGAGAATCGAACAGGAGAACTTCTTGCAGTGAGGCAACAACGGTACCGCTGCACCACCGCAGCTAAACTATGGAATTCACTGCCTGTTGCTACCATGTCAGTGTTTTAAAGCCTATTTAAAAATCATCTCAAAAATACATGGCTCTGCTCCTGTATAAATCCAGCCTAATGCTCAGCTATTCCTCTTCCTCACTAGCTTCATTTTCGTCTTCTTCTTCTTCTGTCGCATCTCACTCCTTCACAGCCTACAAGATCCTAATGTCTTTCGTAACTCCTTCTCTGTTTCTATACCATATCCTTAAGCTACTTGTAATTCTATAATGCCTCTATTCTTAACACTGCCACTACCTTTCTGCATCACTAACTCTTCTGAAATTATTTTCCTAACTGAAACCATCATTTTATTTTTCATGTACTATAACAACTGATGTCATACATTGTAATATCTACATACTACTTTTGTACACTTTATCTACTCTTAGGCTACGTATATATTGTTAGAATGACTACAGTTGTCTGTAATGATATAACTCTATAGAATTATCCAGCTGTGTAGTATACAGTATGTTGTAACCTAGTTTACATTCTATCAGCTTATTTTTGTATAGTATTCCTCATGTCACTTGTATTGTTCTTGGACTATAATGTATTTGTATTGCACTTTTTTCCCCATGCCTCTGCTGAAAATGGGTTCTGTAGACCCAGTCAGACCATCCCGGTAACCAAATGTCAAATGCATTAGTAAGTTTAGAGAAGATGGAAAAGCGGAGTAATGAAGAAGTGGTGAGCTGTTGTAATCAAATTATGATTGCATTGTTCTATATGTGATGGCACTTATTTGGTGTGGATGATTATGTGCAGTTCCAGCATTGTTGAAGGTAGGAGTTTAGATAGTGTTTAACAGGCTTGTGTTCATAAGTTCATAGGTGTTTACCAGGCTAATGACCACAAGGGCCTTTTTAAGCCTAGCCATAAATCCCAAATCTCTGACAAGTGCTGCTACCCTTGATAAGCGTACGCATGGGCCTGGGAGATAAGTAAGCTTAGATGCTTGAGATCTGGAACGAGTTAAAAATTTTTGGTACACA
This sequence comes from Protopterus annectens, assembly GCF_019279795.1. NCBI lineage: Eukaryota > Metazoa > Chordata > Ceratodontiformes > Protopteridae > Protopterus > Protopterus annectens. The sequence goes on along the minus strand of NC_056727.1, from coordinate 113,165,930 downwards.
GTTGGGGAGTAGTGCATCACCTGAACTGTAGTGAGATTTTTTTGTATGACTGATAGGCTTTTATTCTTTGAGAATAGGAGATGACTAGGCAAATACCACTGCATCAGTGAGAATATAGCTAGGCACGTTTTTAGGATTATATGTGCTGTTTTGAGTTAGGTGAGTTTTACTTAGTTTTGTAATTCTACCCATTGAAGGTGCTTAATGCCATGCAATGATGAAATGGGTTGGGTAGATTAGCTGCAAACTTTGCAACTTGATTGAAACATTTTTGCAACTTTAGTAGTTGAGTAGTTTGCCAATTTGTTAAAATGGGGAGGAATGTAGTGATGAGGATGTTAAAGTTGCTACAGCAACTTTCATGTGAGCATGATGTGGGAGGCAATGTTTTATTCTGTATAACAGGCCAAGATTGTTGTCAATTATGTTTACAGGCTGAGGGATATGTTGGTCAGATTTTAAATTTTCATCTCTTATAATCCCAAGGAGGTTAGTGTGAGGTACTACTTCTATTTTTGTGTTATTGGGGGTTGTAATGAAAAAGAGTTTGTCAGATGTCTCGAGTTTTTGGAGAAAATATCATTGCCTTAGTTTTATTGAGATTTAGCATGCAGTAGGAAGACTCAAGATGAACTTCTATGGAAGAGAAAGCATTTGGAGTGACTATAAGTTGGGCATAGTTTTTTTTGCAGAGCAGAATATTATAGAATCAGCATATTTAATTAGTACTGATTGTTAGCTGCTATATGGAGTTCATTAATAAAAATATTAAAAAGCAGGGGGCAAGAATAGAATATTGGGATATACTGGAAGATACTGATAGGGAAAAGGAGAAGGAGCTCTGCCAGTGAACAGTCTGGGATCTGTTTTGCATTTGTAGGTAGCGTTTGAACCATGCTATGTGGTTGTTAGATAGTCATCAAGCTGAGACTTTTTGTAGAAGCAGTTTGTTTTGTAAGATGGTAATGATTTGGATAGATCAAGGTAGACTGTTAACACTATATTATTTTTATTTTGGTTTTGCTGAATTATGTCAAGAAAAGGTAGTAGAACAGTATTAGTAGTACAATGTCCAGAAAACATGCTGGGTAGAAGAGAGGGGATTATTTGAGCAAGGAAATGAAGTTGGAAATGAATGCACTTTTTATACCTTGCATTACAGAACATCAGCAAATGTAATAGTCATGAACTCAATCATTTTAATGCAGAATCTAGTACTTTCTGGTACTGAGTTAACATGATATTGGTTGTGAAGGCTGCCAGCCAGCCAGCTAGAATTTTGTAAATAATCCTATGTCATTTGTAAATATTAACATGATCCACGGGCTTGTTTTACAAATGTAAGAGAACTATATGTTATGATTAAACTGTATATTACGAGCCAAGCTTCAAAAATGTAACCACATTGCACTCTGCTGGAGAAGAACAAAAATGTATATGGACTATATGACTGTGCAAATGTATGTTTTCATAGTAGAAGTTGGGACATACAGAGTTAACTTGCAAACTCTGAAAAAATAGTTAAACCATTTTATGAGTTTGTTTACCAGAGCTAGAAAACAGAATATCTGCAGCTGGACATTCTTTCTATTCTTTGAGACAGAGATAATTATGGGTTTCAAGGGTAAAAGCATTTAACAGTTTTATAATTCCCAGTTCCAGGTAAGCTTCTAAGAGATAAGTATTCTTCACACTGAGGTGCAAACTTTTAGGTTTCTGTTGGCCTGGAAACTGTAGGCAGAGGTGACAAGAATGATGTAATCTGAGATAACCCAGCAGAAATAGTTGATAATAATTTAAAAACTATCTTAGAGAGAATGTCTGTGCATTTTGTATTTTGTTCTGGACCTGTAAACATCTCTTCAGCACTTCTCATCTATATCTGCCTGGCTCTGTAAGTAAGACATTTAGGGCATAGTATCTCTTAGAGATAGGAATATAGCAAGAGTAGTCCAGATATTTTCTGTATTTATGTGAGACTGTTATGCAATGTTGTTTTAAAATATTTCCTGTGATTCTGAACTCTCTTGTCACTGTGAGTTAATGAGTATTGTCTTGTGCTTTTATTATTTATTATTAAACATATTTAAACCTTTTAATTGTGGTTGGTTTTGTGTAGAGATATCTAAGCACTTAGTGTACTTGCATATGTATTTGGTGAAACTGTATAGGCCACTCCTAAATAGCCTTAGTCTTGGACACACTTATCATTTGGATAATAGTAACATTACACAGTAAGATTGGGCACCATTTGGTAAGGGCCTTTATAGTAGCTGATAAGGGTGGTTGGTGACAGGTGGTACTACCATACAGTCTGGGCAGAAGGGAGCATAGCTAGTGAACCTGTGCCAGCCTTCCCCAGGAGTGTCTGTGTGTTTGTATATAAATCAAATCTCAAAGTGTGTGTGTGTGTGTGTGTGTGTGTGTGTGTGTGTGTGTGTGTGTGTGTGTGTGTGTGTGTGTGTGTGTGTGTGTATGTGTGTGTGTATGTGTGTGTGTGTGTGTGAGCTACTTGGGCAGGGACACAAAGCAGTGGTTGGACAGAGAGGGTGATGGAGGTTTTGGCATGACCACTCGGATGAGATCTGAACCCTATTGCTGTGCCAGTGGGGAGCCTTATTAGGGATCTGGAGAGAGAGGGAGAAACCAGCCCCAGACTGACTGCGTTCCCTGTGTGCTCTTAAGGGAAATTGTACTTTACTGTGTGTGTACTTATTATCCTCCCAATGTGCACATGCCTCACTGGTGTTAGTGGTGAGGATTGAGACTCCTTGATTACTGGGCCAGTGCAAGGGTGTCACACTGGTGACTAGCATTTAGCACTTTTTAACAATGGTGGAATATGCTCAACAACAGAAAGGGACTTACCACGCAAGACCTAACGTCCAGAGAGGTGGCTAACATTGTTGGAAGTTGGAGTTAGCTAGGGAGATCAAAGATTTGCACCTGAAATTATACTAGGGAAGGGCAGCACCACCCACTGGAGAAATGAGAGGGATGTTTACTACTCCCTGCTATTCCCCTTGTGATGTAGCCTGGGAGGATGTGGCTAATAACCTATCTATGAAGAGATTTTCATAATCTTTGCAGAGTTGGAATGAGGCCTTTAAAATGTAAAGATTTCTCTTGTTTTTTGCCATTTCCTGTTTTCTGCATCCAATTTTGTAATTTTCTTTCCAAAAATTGTTGCAATCACAGAGATGTTTGCAGTCAGCTGACCATGACACTGTCTTCCAGATCCTTTTAAATATTGCAGCAGCTGCATTCAAATGCCACAATACTTTGACGCAGACACCATCAATGCCTGTTGCTTTTCTTATAAGCCAAAGCTTTCAGTGCTACTTCTAGATTTTCTTTCATCAATACTGGTTGCTGATCATAACGTATAACTTGAAATGAGTGTAATCACTCAATGTAGCTCTTGCACCTTTTCTTAATTTTCTCAGCATAGATCTTTGAGAGTCTTTCTTTTTATAGTTTCATAGTTTCATAGTTTCATAGTATAGTACTAGGCTATCTGCCCTGGGGCATTTGTAAGCCTAGCCATAGTGATGTGGCTTTTGCCACCCCATGAAATGGTACAAAAATGTACAGAATAAATCTAGAATACTGTGCCTCTGTCTAGTAGTGACACAGTGAAGGTCCCCTTATATAATAGAATTAGTTTACTGTGCCCCTGTCTAGCAGTGACACACATGTGACCCCTGGGGTAAACCTACGATCTCCCATCCACTCATCAAGATTTATCTTGAAGAGAGTCAGTGAGGGGCTCTGCCTAATATGAACTGGGATCCTGTTCCAAAGCATGGGAAGCCTCTGGGTTATGAATCTAGATCTCATTGCTTTAAATCACCAGTCTTGTTCTGCCTGCCTGTGCTTGTTACTGCAGTATTTTTCCTTGTCTGGTAGAATAATTACATTTTCAAGCAACTTCCTTAGCTGCTTCTCTCTTTCTCTTATGGCATTGGCTTCTCTATGTTCAGAACAATATTGAAGGTCTCAGCAGTTAACTATTTTGATCACTTTTGCTTCTTCACTCACTTTTTTCAGGAATGTTTCACTTTCTTCAATTGCAACTTTCTTGATGCCTTCCCTATAACTCTTCTGGTGTTCTAGCCTTAGAGTTTAATAAAGTGCATCAGTTGTGCAGAGATATTTTGAAATTTGGAGGTCTATTTTCAATATCATGCTTTACTGAGTAGCTGAGTGGCTTACTCTTCTGATTTTGCCTACTAATAGCTAGTGATTGGTACCACATTCAGACTGTTTGTGTTTATTGATCTTATTGAGTCTTTCCATTATTTACTTTCATGGACATAGTCAATCTGATTTCTGTTCAACTCATTGGGTGAATTCCACATGTGCAGTTGTTGGTAATTTCTGTTCAACCCATTGAGTGAAGTCCACATGTGCAGTCATTGGTAATTTCTATTCAACCCATTGGGTGAAGTCCACATGTGCAGTTGTTGGTAATTTCTGTTCAACCCATTCGGTGAAGTCCACATATGCAGTCATTGGTAATTACTGTTCAACCCATTGGGTGAAGTCCACATGTGCAGTCATTGGTAATTTCTGTTTAACCCATTGGGTGAAGTCCACATGTGCAGTCATTGGTAATTTCTGTTCAACCCATTGGGTGAAGTCCACATGTGCAGTTGTTGGTAGTTTCTGTTCAACCCATTGGGTGAAGTCCACATATGCAGTCATTGGTAATTACTGTTCAACCCATTGGGTGAAGTCCACATGTGCAGTCAATGGTAATTTCTGTTTAACCCATTGGGTGAAGTCCACATGTGCAGTCATTGGTAATTTCTGTTCAACCCATTGGGTGAAGTCCACATGTGCAGTTGTTGGTAGTTTCTGTTCAACCCATTGGGTGAAGTCCACATGTGCAGTCATTGGTAATTTTTCTGAAAGGTGTTTAATTAAACATGTTTTGTCTTGTTAAATTTTATCAGATATTCTCCAAACACATTTCTATTACCAAGCCCATATTTTCCAGCCACCTGACATTCTTCTTTGCTGCGAACTTTCACACTCCAGTCACCCATGACTGTCAGTATACCTTGTTTGCATGTTCTGTCATTTTCAGTGTATACTCGATCACAGAAGTCATCATCTTCATCCTTTGTTGCCTGTGTTGTTAGAGTATTTATCTGAATTATAGTCATGTCGATGGGTGCATGTCATGGACAAAAAGGTACTAAGCACTGACTATTTTACATTTCATTATAGTGTTGAAAACTTCTTCTTAATTATAAATACAATAACATTTCAACCCAGTACGTAATTTTTGGTACAGCAGACCGTGTGCTCATTAGATTCAAATTGTCCATTTCAATTCAATGAAACCCAGTAGATCAGGTTATATGTATTCCACTTCATTTTTGACTACAACCAGCTTTCCTACTTTCTATGCCCCCAGCATGTAATCCATCTCTGCATTATCTAACCCTCACGTCATGCATATCACTAATGGCAATTAGATATCCCAAAGGATTTAATGTAACCACAACATCTACACTGGCTTTACTCTGAATGTTATTTTGATCTTCTTCAGTAGAACATTGAGTCCCTTCTGACCTGAGAGGCTCATCTTCCAGCACAATATTGCATTTTTAAAATCATTGTTCATACAGTTTTCATAGTAAATTACAGAAATAGATTTCATTCTTCTATACAGTAACATTGATGTTGCTTTTGTAACAAAACCATGATTCTCCACTGTGAGCACCATACCAGACTGCTGCTGCTCAGTATGGGTGGTTACTCTTAGTAGGGCACCTCAGCTGAGACCTACCCTCCCTTCCTAAACCTTGTTGATAGTTAAACTGCTGATGGCATAGCCATCAGCATCTCTGATGCATTCAACATGACTAGTGCAAACCAAGCATCTAAGGACCCAGTCTAAAAGGTCAGGCTTAAGCATTATCTAGACTGCACTCATGTCACTGTAATGCTGCCATAACCAAGAGTTGGGAAACTCGTAGCCTTTCCTGTGACTGCAAAGCAAAAGCCAAAGCTACTTGTGTTGCTAAAAGCATGCCAAATCCATCTTAGTTCTGAACCTGTACAAAGTGAAACCTGGTGCAGAATACATGCAATACATGAGATGCTTAATAATAGATGACAGAGTAAATTAGCCAGAAGTCTGCTTTTAAACAGCAAATATTGGATGTACAGCAAACATTGGCTGTGTTTATGCAGGCAAAAACACAGCAACAAACTATATGAAGTAAATTAATAAGGCTCATCATTCTTTACCCCTTTTCTTTATTTGTAAAGGAAAGAACGCAGGCCAAAAGAAAAGAGAAACTATCTACTGAAATGTAGAGACCCACTATATCAGACCAGAATAAACAGAAATTAGACTGAAAATTCTCTAGTTACTATTTTTTTTCATTCGTTTTTTTTTTTTTGCTAGATTAAGAAGTGATAGCAGGCAAGTAAACTGCTTAAGCAATGAGAAATTAAAAAAATCAGGAAGTATTGATATTAATGTGGCTGCTCTAGGTAAGTAAAATAATTTTCAGCTCTGCAGCAGAGCTGGAGAAAGCCCTCACTGTGACTCAGGTAACCTGAGTTTGAATAATGGGTCTATACTGTGGAGGAACAATATGGATGTTTGGGTTAAGCGGCCAGTGTCACCTATCCTTACTTAAGGGAGGACATGAATTTTTTGCCATAGCTGATGCACAGGCAATAGAAAAGAGAGAGTTTGTGATTACATGGCATCTAGGGACAGGACATAGCAGATATCTCACAGACATAGTCACTGAAGCATGGTGCGGTGTAGATAGATGTCATTCAATGCTCTATCTACAGGCTAGAAACATTTCTTCACCATTCCAAGTTCAGTGTCCCTGCATAGTAAGTGTTATCCCTAATCACATTATGAATTTCCTTCTTTGACTGTCACCCCTTGTGCCATGATATGTACTAAAATGCTAATATGAAATGGCAAGTCCTTCTGAAAAAGAAGTCAGAAGCTAGGTGTGAAGGAAAGGATCATGAATGAATGAATGAATGAATGAATGAATGAAGAAAAAAAAATACAAACAAAAAAACAATTCAGTGATCCCAGATGGAGCAAGCTGTATTACTCATTTGCCAGCAAAGGAGCCTTTAGCCTCAGATTTTGAATAAAAATGCTTATAATAACAGTTTATAGATGGCAACCATTCAGTTGGTTAAGTTTCAGCATACATCATTTAACCCTAATAAGCTATCCTTCAGCCCAAGAAGATAACAGTGATTTCCTGCAAAATAAGTGCTGATGGAAGTCTGGGGTAGAAGTATCCGTGTAATCCACAAGAAGGGACAACATACTAGACCTGATCATTACCAACATGGGGAGTCTATGCTCCACACCAGAAGTATATCCCTCATTGGTAAGATCAGACCATAAATTAATTTCACTGGATGTCCACATCCCGACCCCATCCCCAGCCCAGAAAACCACAGTGAAAAACTTCTCAAAAGCTAACTTCTCACTTCTCAAAACCGAAGTGAAATCCTTCAAGGCCCCAGGGCCAGTGGAAACTACGGCCCAAACTGCAAAATCCTATATAAACGCATTCTACGGACATCTCCAGGAATGCATGGATCATGCTATCCCAAACAAAACCAAGACCCAATCATCCAAAGGCAGGCGTCCAGTCTGGTGGACCCCTGCCATAAATAAACTGTACAACAGAAGGAGGAAGCTACTACATGATAGAGCAAAATCCCTAATAGGGAAGGCATCCCTGATCAGTACTAGCAAAAAATTATGATCCCTCATAAAATCCTCCAAGGCCAGCTTCGAGAGAAAAATTGCAGAGGACACCAAAGACAATCATAAGGCTTTTTTCAGTTATGTTAGAAACCTGGGATGCAACTCCCAGACTTGTTCTGAGTTGATTCTAAACGACAAAAAATACACTGAGCCCACAGACATCACCAATATCCTGGCAGACAAGTTCAGTGCAAACTTCTCCACCCCCTCCCCCCCAAAAGAGCAAGTATCTATCCCGGTAGAGGGCTGCCTCCCAAACATCTCAGATGCTCAGGTGAAGGCTGCCCTCTCCAAAGCAAAAAACACTGCTTCCATGGGACCAGATGGCGTCCCAGGTTGCGTCCTACATGAACTCCAAGAGGAACTAATCCCTCAAATAAAACAGCTATACAATCTCAGCCTCACTACAGGATATGTGCCCACAGAATAGCGTACAGCAACAGTGGTCCCACTCCACAAAGGTGGAGCCTCTACGGACCCTGGAAACTATCGCCCATAAGCCTGACTAGCTTAGTCTGCAAGGCTATGGAGAGGATCATCATGGAGCTCAAAAACAAAGACATTGGGGACCTACAGACACTAGATCCTACCCAGTTCGACTTTGTCAAGGGCAGATCCTGCCTTTTGAACCTTGTTGACTTCTTCGAAACAGTCACCAAAGCCATAGATGAAGGGAAGGTAGTCCACACAGCCTATCTGGACCTTGCAAAGGCATTTGACACAATACCCCACTCGGGCATCATAGATAAGCTATCCAGCTTAAATATAAACCCCTATGTCACAAGATGGGTTGCAAACTGGCTCAAAGACAGAACCCACAGAGTGAGAGTTGCTGGAGCAATGTCAGACTCGAAACCGGTCACAAGTGGCATCCCACAGGGTCCTGTCCTGGGACCACTCTTGTTCGGTATATACTTTTCCGAGGTACAGGCAAACTTGGGAGGACTATGGCTCACCAAGTTCGCAGACGACTGCAAACTGGGCGCCATAATCAACTCTCAAGCTGACACAAAAATCCTTCAAAAAGGTCTCACAGAGACAGATAACTGGTGCCAGCGCCGTGGTTTAAAGCTAAATGCCAAAAAATGTATAGTCATACCCTTTGGCAAAAACAATGTGCCCACAAATTACCACATAGGCGGAAACCCATTAAGTACAGAGAAAGTTATTAGGGACCTGGGGACCCAAGTTGATAGCAATCTCTCCTTTGAAAACCACATTGCCAAAGTGGTTAGAAAGACCTTCTACATAGCCCACCTCATCACGAAGGGTTTCACATCTAGATCAAGAGAGGTAATCGTGCCCCTTTATTCATCCCTCATCAGGCCCATCATAGAATACAATGCCCCTTTTGGGATGTACCTTACCCAACACCTGCAGCAATTAGAAAGACCCCAAAAGTATCTCACCAAGAGGATCAAGGGTCTCAAGCAGATGCCATATGCTGCTCGGTTAAAAAAACTCCAGCTCTACTCAGTTGCATACCGCCTACTTCGAGGCGATCTATGCCTGACATACAAAGCTATGTCAAATCCAGAATTAATGGACATGCTTCACCTCAGTAAATCTAAATCCCTTAGAGCCACATGCTCGAGGGACTTGAACCTCAGCACAGAAATAAATAGAACTTGCTGGAGGGACAGGTTCATAACACAGAGGCTCCATTCGCTCTGGAATAGAATTCCAGTTCATGTGAGGCAGAGCACCTCACTGAATCTCTTCAAGAAGAATCTCGATAGGTGGATGGGGGATCGTAGGTTTGTCCCAGGGATTACTCCCGTGTCACTATTAGACAGAGGCACAGTAAACTAAACCTTAAAAAGGGCACAGTATACTCAAATCAAGGGGTGGCGTAAGCCATACAGAATCGGGCTAGGCTTATAATTGCCCCAGGACAGATAGCCTAGTATGAACCTATGAACCTATGAACTAGGAATCACTATAAAACAAGCAGTGCATCATCCCTTGGTTATTTGTAGCAGACATAATCAGCAAACAGATGCTGGAAAAGCTCATGATGGTTCTGTTTCTGTCCAGTTCTGCTAAAGCCCATTTAAAAGATAGTAAAGCCTTGCAATCACAGCTTATCTGCAGCATCAGTGAGTAGAATCAGTTAATTCATGGTAACTGGGTAGAGTGCAACCATGTGCTAAGGCTGACTGTAACAAAGCTGCTATTCCACAAACATGGTTTATTTGTACCTAAGAGGAGAAAGGCCAAAGGAGGACAAAATCCTTCTGATAGTGGTGTTGTACCATGACAGTGAGAAAATGCCAGCACTTGAGGAAACTGGGAGACTAAAAGGGCCACACATATTAACTTCATCAACAAAAGGCTGTCAACACCACACAGCAAAAGTGCAATCATGATTGCAAGACAAGATAAGTACCTTCTGACACCATAAGTAGATGAAAAGGCCTAATAGTCTTGAACAGCAGTATAATATATACATTTGCAAACTGTGCAGCAAATAACAATGAATCACTGAAAAGTGTTCCAGCCCAGGCTTCTGTCAGTCTTTCTGGAGGCTAAAAGGACATTTTTGGTAGGAATATCAGATTCACTTATCTGGACAGTGGAAGGTGGTGGTGAGGTGGGTTGAAGGATTCCTCAATCAGGTCAAGCTAGTGATACTACTGGAGTCAAAGGATACTGTGATAGAATGTCACTAAGCAGTCATGAGTGATCTGGCATGGACACCCTAGAGCCATGTGGGCATAATCCACAGATATTATATGCCACTGCTGTGGATGTTTATTGATCACAAGAGATATACCATGACACCAAAAGAAACTAGTCTTATTTTTGAGTACTTTTATAAGGATGAAAGCACTTAACAAATAAAACCAGTTTCTGCTAGTTCACTGGTATCTCTCTCTTGTGGTCAATAACAGCCGCCTCCATGGTATAAATTGTTTCTTGGTTTGGTTCATGTATGCTACTTTTTCCAAAGAGGTGCTTTCACAATTCAGAAATGTCATGTCCAGACTGCTATGCTGGTCAAAACCAATTATAGAAAGAAGCTGGACAGATAGTATTGTGCTAGTCAAGATAATGTGCATCAGAACATTGTGGCCATCTTGTAGTTTACGAAGACCAAATATAAAAAGGTACCTAAGCACTGTCATGATATCTGGCAGTGCATGGATATCCTACCCACCTCTCCCTCTACTGCCCTTAGATTCTTCAATCGGTCTTCATTCCCACAACAGCTGTCTGTTTGCAATATGAATATTGGAAAAGTTCTTGGAGATTTGTATGGACAGGTCTGGTAGCCCTCTTTACTTCTTTTTGCACTGCACCCAGAACATCTTCTCAGGCCTCCTACTGAAAACATGCATGTAGACAACAGTGAAGGAGTTTGTAAATTATTATACCTCCCACACCACCAACATTTCAAATACAACAGCATAGTATATGATTTATAGCAGCTGTTTGACAACATTATGCCATCAAATCACAGATGTCAAGCACAAAATTATATATCATGTGCCACAGAACATATTATGAATGCACATCATTAGAACTATTTTAACTATCTAGCTAAAACATATAGTAACAGCAAATATTCCAACCAAGGTAATGGTGTGACTATGACAATGATTGTCCATGGTCATGATAACAACACATACTGTAAAATAATGGCACCCGGAACAGGAAGCATAAATACCATGACAGTACTACACACAGTTTGAAAAACATGTGCCTAGTAAGCAGAAGCCCATATGCATACATTTTGTAAAATATAAATGCAATGAGTACAGTGAGTGCAGTTTTAGACATCCCACATACATTTTCCCTGTACATTGTCATGCAGGCACTCATGGAACAGAGGTTCTAGGGGTCTACAGGGTGCTCATTCTGTACTCAGATACAGTACCATAGTAAACTGATGCTATATGTACATTGTGTCAAGCTGTACAACCGATATGACTTCAACAGCCACACATATGCCTTGTGTATGCTCTTTTTATTGACAATGGCTAGTCTAGAGATACATTTCCTGTAGGCGGCCATTATTGTACACCGATGAGAATAATTTGCTTACAGACAACATACCATTAAGTAGCCAATGTACTCAATTTCAGAGGTGTGGCTCATGATCCTGGGAAGAGCCAACACCTGTCTGCAGGTGTTGTAAGAAACAGAATAAGCAGATATACTGCCCTCTACTTTATCTCCAGGTCTATAAGGAGCTGCAGTCTCTTAAGTTGACAGCTTTACAGTTCAGACCACTCATGTAAGTACAGTTTCCCATACCTTAGTGTGCCAGAATCTGCAGCTTTGTGCTTTCTGATCTCCCAGATATCTGCCAATGACTGACTTTTGGTCGGGGAAAAGCAGTAAATCAAATTTTTCTTTGGGATAGTTCATGTTCCACAAAAGAAAAATGATATCCCACTGTCCTCATAGGGCTCTAGTCCATTGTGCTCTTCTGTTCAGGAGCTATGGCGGATGCTATAATCACGTGGGAATGATGAAGAGTCACACCTAAATTGCACCTCATTCTTTGAGTCATCTTGTCCTAGCTTCTGATCCATGATTGTGTGCTTCAATGAGCATACAACCATGGATCAGCAGCTAGGGCAAGATGGGGTAAAGGATGTTTGGACCCCGCTGATTCGCCCCTGGACAATTCGCCCCCAAATGTATTTAAAACATACCTAGAGCCTGTTTACTGCATTTTTTGTGTTGCACTTAATTTAAAACTGCTTTTTCTTAAATTGCATTTTTCCTCCTTCTGACCTAGCACACACGTGTTGGGTTCATTTATTGCACTGTTCTGACTAGTTTGCTACTTGTGTGTCTCTGCTATCTTTAAACAAAAACAACAACAACAAAAAATCTTGCTATTTTCCCACTTTCTATAATTTAAAAAAAGTTCAGTTACAGAGTTGCTGTTCTGAACTGTTTGTAAGTTTCTTGGACGCCAGTGCTTGCTTGGGCTAAAGGGAAGTCTCTGTGTTCACCAGTGGCAGTGGTTAACACTGAGCAGCCTGCCTGTCCCTGTAGGAGTGGTTACTGCCTAGAAACTGTAGTTTTATTGGCCATTTTGGGTCAATTCCAAACTCCTTGATCTCTCTCTCTTAAAACCCTGCAGCTGCGTGGTTTTGGCATCTTTCCAGGCTTGATAGTTGTTGCTGAAGCACCTACCAAGAGGAGAAAATGCTGAGAGAAGAAAGGAGCCACTTTTGAGATTTTAAGTATTTTCTTGTGATTTATTTCTTAGAAAAACTGCATTGCCGCCTACTTTTCGGCATTTTCTTGATTGCAAAAGTTGATATCTGGGTTAGAAACAGTATTTAGAACATACCTAGAGCCTGTTTACTGCATTTTTTGTGTTGCACTTAATTTAAAACTGTTTTTTCTTAAATTGCATTTTTCCTGCCTCTGACCTAGCACACACGTGTTGGGGTAATTTATTGCACTGTTCTGACTAGTTTGCTACTTGTGTGTCTCTGCTATCCTTAAACAAAAACAAAAAAACCCCAAAAAAATCTTGCTATTTTCCCACTTTCTCTAATTTAAAAGTAAGTTCAGTTACAGAGTTGCTGTTCTGAACTGTTTGTAAGTTTCTCGGAGGCCAGTGTTTGCTTGGGCTAAAGGGAAGTCTCTGTGTTCACCAGTGGCAGTGCTTAACACTGAGCACCCTGCCTGTCCCTGTAGGAGTGGTTCCTGTCTAGAAATTGTAGTTTTATTGGCCATTTTGGGTTAATTCCAAACTCCTTGATCTCTCACTCTTACAACCCTGGAGTTGCATGGTTTTGGCGTCTTTCCAGGCTTGGTAGTTATTGTTGAAGCACCTACCAAGAGGAGAAAACACTGAGAGAAGAAAGGAGCCACTTTTGAGATTTTAAATATTTCCTTGTGCTTTATTTCTTAGAAAAACTGCATTGCCTCCTACTTTTCGGCATTTTGTTGATTGCAAAATTTGATATCTGGGTTAGAAACAGTATTTATAACATACCTAGAGCCTGTTTACTGCATTGTTCGTGTTGCACTTAATTTAAAACTGTTTTTTCTTAAATTGCATTTTTCCTGCCTCTGACCTAGCACACACATGTTGGGGTCATTTATTGCACTGTTCTGACTAGTTTGCTACTTGTGTGTCTCTGCTATCCTTAAACAAAAACAAAAAAACAAAAAAACTTGCTATTTTCCCACTTTCTCTAATTTAAAAAAAAGTCTAGTTACAGAGTTGCTGTTCTGAACTGTTTGTAAGTTTCTTGGAGGCCAGTGCCTGCTTGGGCTAAAGGGAAGTCTCTGTGTTCACCAGTGGCAGTGGTTAACACTGAGCAGCCTGCTTGTCCCTCTAGGAGTGGTTACTGCCTAGAAACTGTAGTTTTATTGGCCATTTTGGGGCAATTCCAAACTCCTTGATCTCTCTGTCTTAAAACCCTGCAGCCGCGTGGTTTTGGCATCTTTCCAGGCTTGATAATTGCTGCTGAAGCACCTACCAAGAGGAGAAAACGCTGAGAGAAGAAAGGAGCCACTTTTGAGATTTTAAGTATTTTCTTGTGATTTATTTCTTAGAAAAACTGCATTGCCGCCTACTTTTCGGCATTTTCTTGATTGCAAAAGTTGATATCTGGGTTAGAAACAGTATTTAGAACATACCTAGAGCCTGTTTACTGCATTTTTTGTGTTGCACTTAATTTCAAACTGTTTTTTCTTAAATTGCATTTTTCCTGCCTCTGACCTAGCACACACGTGTTGGGGTCATTTATTGCACTGTTCTGACTAGTTTGCTACTTGTGTGTCTCTGCTATCCTTAAACAAACACAAAAAAACCCCCCAAAAAATCTTGCTATTTTTCCACTTTCTCTAATTTAAACGAAAGTTCAGTTACAGAGTTGCTGTTCTGAACTGTTTGTAAGTTTCTTGGAGGCCAGTGCTTGCTTGGGCTAAAGGGAAGTCTCTGTGTTCACCAGTGGCAGAGGTTAACACTGAGCAGCCTGCCTGTCCCTGTAGGAGTGGTTACTGCCTAGAAACTGTAGTTTTATTGGCCATTTTTGGTCAATTCCAAACTCCTTGATCTCTCTCTCTTAAAACCCTGCAGCTGCATGGTTCTGGTGTCTTTCCAGGCTTGATAGTTGTTGCTGAAGCACCTACCAAGAGGAGAAAATGCTGAGAGAAGAAAGGAGCCACTTTTGAGATTTTAAGTATTTTCTTGTGATTTATTTCTTAGAAAAACTGCATTGCCGCCTACTTTTCGGCATTTTCTTGATTGCAAGAGTTGATATCTGGGTTAGAAACAGTATTTAGAACATACCTAGAGCATGTTTATTGCATTTTTTGTGTTGCACTTAATTTAAAATGTTTTTTTCTTAAAATTGCATTTTGCCTACCTCTGATCTAGCACACACATGTTGGGGTCATTTATTGCACTGTTCTGACTAGTTTGCCACTTGCGTGTCTCTGCTATCCTTAAACAAAAAAAAAAAAATCTTGCTATTTTCCCACTTTCTCTAATTTAAAAGAAAGTTCAGTTACAGAGTTGCTGTTCTGAACTGTTTGTAAGTTTCTTGGAGGCCAGTGCTTGCTTGGGCTAAAGGGAAGTCTCTGTGTTCACCAGTGGCAGTGGTTAACACTGAGCAGCCTGCCTGTCCCTGTAGGAGTGGTTACTGCCTAGAAACTGTAGTTTTATTGGCCATTTTGGGTCAATTCCAAACTCCTTGATCTCTCTCTCTTAAAACCCTGCAACTCTCTTTTTGCACTGTCTTGCACACAGAGCAACGTCGGGCAGCGCTGCTTAAACAGGTTTAAACTATTCCTGGCTCCACAAAGTCTGCTCTTCACTTTTTCCCTTAGAACTGCTCTAAATCTCAAAATAAGCACTCTATTTTCATTCTAAAGTCCTGCACTTGCTCGTATAAGTAATCGCATAGGTAAACACTAATAAACTTAAGCACTACATCCTCTTATACTCCTTTTAAGCACTTGCTCCCTATTGGTTCTTTCTGATCAGTCAATAAGTAGTTCCCTATATTATTCAGGCATGTCCAAAGGTCAGTTTTTGGTTTACTCTCCAGTCCAGCTGGTGAATCTGGGAATCTTGAGGCAATGTTACAACTGTCTTATGTATACAGACCACCCTCTCCTCCTCCCAACAAGCTCAAATATATGTGAGAGATGCAACTATATAGCCAAACTGGAGGCTAAGCTCTCTCAACCCAATACTGGCACAGCCTGTCAGGAGGAAAAGGTAACCACACACACCACAAATCCAGTCTCACATAGACCTATCACATCAGCAAACCAAACACATAAACACACAAAAACATACTCAGAGGTTCTAAATAAAAATCTGCCTAAGCAGCAGACCTCCAAAGCAGACATCCAAGCAACCCCTACCATGAAACAATACCCACGTAGCACATAGCTCACAAAGTTAGTGTGCCACACAGTCACAGCCCTTAATGCTAAACAACACACTTAATGCACTTGTAATAGGTGACTCTATTGACAGACACACTGACGTCCCACTCACCAGGCTGAACAAGGAGAAGGTCACTGTAAGCTACCTGTCGGGTGCCAGGATCTGCCACATAACACAAGCACTCAGGTCACTCCAAAGCAAGTACAAATATGTCCATGCTGGTGTGAATGACCTGAGACGTACCTCCCTGGACTACATGAAAAGACATAGAGGAGCTCTCTGAACATGTAGCCCAGGCCAGTATGACCCTGACCTTGAGTAGCATCTTACCCTCACCAAGAATGATGCCACAATATGAAGACAAGATGATTAATTTCAACAATTGGCTTAAGTATTGGTGTCATTCAAAGGAGATCCAATGCCTGTCAACCTGGGATGACATGCTCGACAAGCCACGATGCTTCGCTAGGGACAGCTTGCACCTATCACCCCTGGGTTTTCGAATACTGGCAAAGGCTCTTGCCTCCCCCATAGTGCCTTTTTTAGGCAAGACTCAAAAGACAAACCCACCTCCATAGACAACACAAAGAAAAAAAAACTAAGCGTAATGCTGCTGAACGCCAGAAGTCTAATCCTCAAGATGCAAGCACTCAAGACTCTCCTCAGTATGAAGAATATTGATATCTGTGCAGTAACAGAAACCTGGTTCAAGGCTCCCGAGATCACCCCAGCACTAACAGGTTATAATTCATACCATGCTTTTCGGCCCCAAAACTCGGACCGAACCACAAAAGGAGGGGGAGTATCCATATTTATCAAAGATACCCACACCTCCAGGTTAGTGGCACTGCACAAAGCATCGGAGACCATCCATGTGCAACTAACAGTGGGCAAAACTGCCTTTCAGTTTGTAGCCTGCTACAGACCACCCTCCCAAACACAGGAACCTCACTCGGCTTTCCTGAGAACACTGGAGAATATGAAGGTCTCTCCAAACACCATTATATTGGGTGACTTCAACTACCCAAACATTGATTGGGAAAACTACTCAAGCCCAAACACCCTCACCCAATGGTTCCTAGAATTTATAAACTCAAATGCTATGGAACAACTGGTCACCACTCCCACAAGAGGGGAAAACATATTGGATCTGGTCATCACCAACATGGGGTCTCTATGTTCCACCCCAGAGGTATACCCTCATTAGTAAGATCAGACCATAAACTAATCTCACTGGACATCCATATTCCATCCCCACCCCCAGCCAAGGGAACCACGGTGAAGAACTTCTCAAAAGCAAACTTCACACTTCTCAAAACTGAGGTGGAATCCTTCAAAGCCCCCGGGCCAGTGGAAAATACGGCCCAAAATGCAGAATTCTTTACAAAAGCATTCTATGGACACCTACAGGAATGCATGGAGCATGCTATCCCAAATAAAACCAAGATTCACTCCTCCAAAGGCAGGAGACCTATCTGGTGGACCCCGGCCATAAATAAGCTATACAACAGAAGGAGAAAGCTACTACATGATAGAGCAAAATCCCAAAAAGGGAAAGCGTCTCTGATCAGTACTAGCAAGAAGCTACGGTCCCTCATAAAATCAT
Source organism: Protopterus annectens (assembly GCF_019279795.1). NCBI lineage: Eukaryota > Metazoa > Chordata > Ceratodontiformes > Protopteridae > Protopterus > Protopterus annectens. The sequence goes on along the minus strand of NC_056727.1, from coordinate 113,148,167 downwards.
CTAAGGCCAGCTTCGAAAGAAAAATTGCACAAGACACTAAAGATAATCACAAGGCCTTCTTTAGTTATGTCAGAAACCTGGGTGGAAACTCCCAGATATGCTCTGAGTTAGTGCAAAATGACAAAAAATACAGTGAACCCACAGACATTGCCAACATCCTGGCAGAAAGGTTCAGTGCAAACTTCTCCCCCCCCCTTCCCCCCAAAAGAGCAAATGACTATCCCAACAGAGTGTAGCCTTCCTGAAATCACAGATGCACAGGTGAGAGCTGCCCTCTCCAAAGCAAAAAACTCAGCATCAATGGGACCAGACGGTTTCCCGGGCTGCATCTTACACGAGCTCCAAGAAGAACTAAACCCTCATATAAAGTCACTGTTCAATCTCAGCCTTACTACAGGATATGTACCCAAGGAATGGCATACAGCAACAGTGGTCCCACTCCACAAAAGTGGTGCCACAACTGATCCTGGAAACTATCACCCTATAAGCCTGAATAGCCTGGTCTGCAAAGCTATGGAGCATATCATCATGGAAATCATAAACAAAGATATTAGGAACCTCCATTCACTGGATCCTACCCAATTCGGCTTTGTTAAGGGCAGATCTTGCCTCTTGAACCTGGTCGACTTCTTTGAAACAGTTACGAAAGCCATAGATGAAGGGAAGGTAGTCCACACAGCCTACCTGGACCTCGCAAAAGCCTTCGACACAATACCCCACTCGGGCATCATAAATAAGCTCAGCATATCAACCCCTATGTCACAAGATGGGTTGCAAACTAGCTCAAGGATAGAACCCACATGGTCAGAATAGCAGGTGCCATGTCAGACTCTAAACCAGTTACAAGTGGCATCCCACAAGGCTCAGTCCTGGGACCTCTCTTGTTCGGTATATATTTCTCCGAGGTAAAGGCTAACATGGGTGGACTATGGCTGACCAAGTTCGCAGATGACTGAAAACTGGGTGCCATAATCGACTCTCCAGCTGACACAAGCATCCTCCAAAAGGGTCTCACAGAGACGGATAACTGGTGCCAGAGCCATGGCCTAAAGCTAAATGCCAAAAAGTGCATAGTCATCCCCTTTGGGAAAAACAAAGTGCCCACAAATTACCACATAGGTGGTAATCCATTAAGTACGGAAGAAGAGACTAGGGACTTGGGGACCCAAGTAGATAGCAATCTCTCCTTTGACAATCACATTGCCAAAGTGGTTAGAAAGACTTTCTATATAGCCCACCTTATCACGAAAGAGTTCACATCTAGATCAAGAGAGGTCATTGTGCCCCCTCTACTCATCAATTATCAGGCCCATAATTGAATACAATGCCCCATTTTGGATGTACCTTACCCAACACCTGCAGCAACTGGAAAGACCCCAAAAGTACCTCACCAAGAGGACCAAGGGGCTCAAACAGATGCCCTATGCAGTTCGGCTAAAGAAACTCCAGCTCTGCTCAGTTGTGTACCGCCTACTCAGAGGCGATCTGTGTCTGACGTATAAAGCCATGTCCAACCCAGAATTAATGGACATGCTTCACCTCAGGAAATCCAATTCCCTTAGAGCTACATGCTCCAGGGACTTGAACCTCAGCACAGAAATAAATAGGACATGCTGGAGGGACAGATTCATATCCCAGAGTCTCCCCTCACTCTGGAACGAAATCCCAATCCATGTTAGGCAGACCCCCTCACTGACCCTCTTCAAGAGAAATCTTGATGAGTGGATGGGAGATCGTAAGTTTACTCCTGGGATCTCTTCTGTGTCCCTGCTTGACAGAGGTACAGTAAACTAACCTTAAAAGGGCTACCTTCTGTGATCTACTATACAGAGGCACAGTCAACTAATCTAAAGGGGTGGCGAAAGCCAAACACACTCTGGCTAGGCTTATAAATGCCCTAGGGCAGATAGCCTAGTATCAACCTATGAACCTATGAACCTGTGAACTGATTCAACCCCGGACGGTTGGACCCCAGTAAAATATGAAAAGTAAGTGAAGCTGGACCACATCAAAGCAAAAATAGAAATGAAAGACTGTCTAAACATTCTTAAAATTGGTTTAGAAAGTATTTCTTTTCGATTTATGTGCTTCAACTACACTTACTTTAAACTAAGTGCAAATTGGAACTTTAATTATATATACAAAAACAGTAAGGGCCAAATAAAAAAAAAACGTTTGCTGATTAATCTGGAAGTTCAGGACATTAACTAGTCCAGAGTTTCCGTATAATGATAATGTTATTATTACATAAAAATAAAGACAATTAGTGATAAAATTAGTAAAGATTAAAAATAAATTATATTTAAAAATGAGAACATAATGGGCAGTCATTTTGACTGATGTCTGCTTTGCTGTTCTGTTTGTTTCCCTGCTGAAGTTAATAGGCTGTGGGTGTAAGCTGTAGAGGCACTGAGTATTGTGATAGTGAAATGGATGTTTGGCCCTATAATTGCACTTCTAAGCTTTGAAATACTTGTTGATACTTTTTATAAATAAATTCTTGAGTCCTTAAAAACAGTGTTTTACTTAGGAATGTTTGTGCAGTGCAGATGGATTAGACTATATTGTGTGTATGTTTGTCTTTGCACTCTGCAATCAAGTCAAGTCCTCTGCAGCACTACACACTATCAATGTTGCTGGAAATCAAGAGTGTTTGCATTTACTCATACATCCATATCCACTTTCCTGAGGTTCTGATGTGTTTTGATGGTAGACGGTAGGAAATGGTGAAAATTGTATGTTGCTGCTTGAGCTTTGCTGGCAGTATAAATGTTCAAGATGAAGACGGCATATTAACCTGAATAAAAATCGATTTCATTTAATTTCAAAGAAATTATTTATAGTAGATAATAGATTAGTTAAAATATCAACATAATATAAAATAAAAAATATATATTTAATTGATGGAAAACGTGTCATAAAGTATGTTATACAGTAATAGTAGTCATAATATGTTAAAACATAACATTAGTTATTATATGAATAAATAAAAATATTGCTACCACACCGTAAAAGCCACTCCCTAAATAAATATAGTATAAACAACCAAAAACAACATTCGGGAGTGTATTAAGGCAGGCAACAAGTTCTTTCATAAAGCTGCGTATGCCAGTAAAAATTAATGTCTCTAAGGGCTTGTATATCAACCGCTCTTCAGCTCGATATTAAGACACTATTCACCTCAAAGATAGATATCCTCAGGTAGTTACGCTGCACCAAATAAATTCCAAATAGGCTAGCGCTTTCACCCGTAGGCTTCTTCAGGCCATTAACATTCATTAATACAGCCTATTTCTTTACTTATGTTAATAAAGTCATAGTGATTGATCGAGATAACTGGTTATGTGCATCTTTCTGGTGGACTAAGTTCCTGTATCATCTCTATGAAATTGAAATTTACTTGGTGAAGTGAGTCGAACTGGAATTTATTTGGTGCAGCGTAACTACCTGAGGATATCTATCTTTGAGGTGAATAGTGTCTTAATATCGAGCTGAAGAGTGGTTGATATACAAGCCCTTAGAGACATTAATTTTTACTGGCATACACAGCTTTATGAAAGAACTTGTTGCCTGCCTTAGTACACTCCCGACTGTTGTTTTTGATTAGTTATTATATGTTAAAGATTTAAATGTTATATTTATACTAACCAATGTAATAATTAAATAAAAATATTAATAAAAAATATATTTACAATGAAAAATTAACAGCGTTAATATTGAATAATTGATTAATTAATAACTTAATGATAAAGTACTTAAAAGAATATATTTGGGGTCAAATAGTCCGGGATCGAACTGTCCACTAAAAAATCACATATACAATACATATACATTTATACATGAAATTGTATAGAAATACATCGGGGTCAAACCGTCCGGGGGCGAACAGTCTGGTGTCAAACTGCCCAGGGTCAGATAGTCCTGCTTTCATCAAGGAGCCTGAATCCTCACTACTGACACTAGAGAGGGACATTCACTTGGAACAAAAATGGATGCACCTGATATTTCCAGATGCAGCAGTTTCCCTTAAGAGCACACAGGGAACACACTCAGTCCAGGGTCTGGGTTTCTCTATCTGTCTTCCTGCAGGTCCCCAATAAGACTCCCCCACTGGCACAGCTATAGAGTTGAGATGTCAGCTGACTGTCCAAGCCAAGTTCTCCATCACTCTCTCTGTGAAACCAGTGGTTGTGCTCCTGCTACAAGCAGGTGAAACACACACACACACACACACACACACACACACACACACACACACACACACACACACACACCTGGAAAAGTCTAGTACAGAATTACTAGCTATGCCACCTTCTGCCCAGACTATAAGGTTGTTACACCGCCACCAGACACTTCAAAGCCAGTTATTCCAAGGCTCTTACAAGGCTCCTGCCTTCTCCAGGTCAAGCCCATGAGCTCCCTAAGCCTTGTCATGTTGTTTAGGACATATGTCACAAGAGACTCCTTGTGGGATTCACACTCACCCTCCCACTCATCACAAATCAAATCTAAAGGCCCCCTCACCCTATGGCCATACAGGAACTCAAAGGATGAAAAACCTGTGAATTCCTGGGCTACCTCTCTCTGTATGTAAACAGCAGATGGGGCAGATATTTGTCCCACTCTCCTAAACTGGTCTGCAAATTCCCATAGCATGGTCTTTAGTGTAGAGATTAACCTATCCATAAGACCATTAGTCTGGCGATGGTACAGGTAGTTTTTAGGTGGTTCACCCCACAGTGCTTCCACAGACAAGCCAGCAGGTCTGACATAAAAACTGGCACTTTTATCAGTCAGTATTTCTCTTGGGAAACCTACCCTGTTTAAAATCTCTAACAAAGCACTCGCCACCTTCTCTGCCTCAATGGAGGACAGAGCCACTGCCTCAGGGTATCTAATAGCATAATCTACTACCACCAGGATATACTTCTTCCCTGTGGAACTTGGAGTACTTGGCCCCACAATATCCATATCCACCCTCTGAAACAGCTCCTCAACGACAGGCAAAGGCATCAAAGGAGTTTTTCCCTTATCTCCTGCCTTGCCTACTTTTTGGCACTGCTCACAGGTCCTGCAGTACTGCATTTGTACTTTATTTATGTGTTAATCTCATCTTTCATGTATATATTTTTGTTGATTAATTTCCTGTGTATAAAAATTGCTTTAGTGATCTCTGCTAAAATGTAAGTAGATACATATAAGCTGTATAGTAAACTTTTTCTTTGTTGTACTACACATTATTAATAAAAATGTTCTTTGCTGAAGCTTTTCTCCTCAGGCCTTCGCTGAAAATGGACACTGTTGTCCAGTCGGACCATCCTGGTAAAAAATGTTAAATAAAATAAATTCAAGTAAACATTGCTTTACCTTATCATAGTTTAAACAATCAAATATCAGACAATTTAGAAACAGCAGTTACAGTTTAACCATGGAGTAGGGGGGTCAGGAATCATACCCAGAGCCCTTGGTCACATTATACTGTTTACATATTCTTTCAAATATATGAAAAAAACTATGAAAATTATCATCCCCTGTAAATTGTGGAAGAAATTTGCTGACCTTTATTGCTTCTAGGGTTTGGTTATTCCCTTCCCCATTACCTCCATGACCCTGGCAAAAAGTCAGCATCTCCCTGTCATGTTGACGCAGCTTCTCATTTTCCTCTGCCTCCACAGTATCTCTGCTGATTCTAATTCCATCTATTTTGCCTGCCGCAGTCTCTCTGTTGATTCTAATTCCTAATGTTTGGCCTCCGATTCAAATCTCTTTAAGTCCAGACAGGTTTTTAAGTCCTCTGAGGAAAAGATTAACTGTTTTGTTTCTGAGGGCTGCAAATTCTCATCACCAGACTGGTTATCCTCTTGGTTGTTGGTCTGAGCTACGACTAAGGTTGAAATAATTTCCTCTTTAGTCAGGTTGGCATACAGCAGTTCTTTGGCTTCCCACACCTTAGCCAACTGGTTCTTTGTCAGCTTGCCATAAGCCTCTGCTGACATCTTTGACTGCTTTTCCTGACTAAACTAAACTAACAAAAAACATAAATAAAACTATTGTGAAATGAAACACTGAATGTTTACCTAGAAGCTGCAGAGAATACACACACCTTTAGTAACAAGTGCGTATAGGCTACAAACTTTCAATTAATATCCACACCACTGCTCACCAATATGTGATATCACGACTCTGGCCCAGTAATCAAGGAGCCTGAATTCTCACCACTACCACTGAAGAGGAACTTTCACTTGGAACAAAAATGGCTATACCCAGTGTTTCCAGATGCAGCTCTCTGCATCAAGCACAATTTACCTTAAGAACACAAAGGGAGCACACTCACTCCAGGGTCTGGGTTTCTCTATCTGTCTTCCTCCAGGTCCCCAGTAAGACTCCCTAACTGGCACACCTATAGAGTTGAGACCTCAGCTGAGTGTCCAAGCCAAGTTCTCTGTAAAACAAGTGCTTTGTGCCCCTGCTCCAAGCAGGTGACACACACACACACACACACACACACACACACACACACACACACACACACACACACACACTCTTTGAGATTTGATTTGCATACACACACACACACACACACACACACACACACACACACACACACACACACACTCTTTGAGATTTGATTTGCACATACACACACACACACACACACGCACACTCTTTGAGATTTGATTTGCACACACACACACACACACACACACACACACACACACACACACACACACACACACACACACACACACACACACACACACACACACACACACACACACACACACACACACACACACACTCTTTGAGATTTGATTTGCACATACACACACACACACACACATATGGGAAAGGCTAGCACAGATTTGCTAGCTTTGCCACCTGCTGTCCAAACTATAAGGTAGTTACACAACCACCAGACACTTCAAAGCCAGCTACTGCAAGGCTCTTACAATGGTACCCAATTATACTGAGTGAAATTAATATTATTACAACTGACAGGCACTGGGTGGCAGTGAAGAGTTACCAAATAGCTGGGTAACTACAGCAGAGCTAGAAAGGGAGACGGCTAGAAAGGTGCTTGGTATCACATCTGGACAGAGGAAGGATGACAAGGAGACATGGTGGTGGAATGAGGAAGTACAGGAGAGTATACAGTGAAAGAGGTTGGCAAAGAAGAAGTGGGATTGTTGGAGAGATGAAGAAAGTAGACAGGAGTATAAGGAAATGAGGTGCATGGCAAAGAGAGAAGTAGCGAAGGCTAAGGATAAGGCATATGAAGAGTTGTATGAAAGGTTGGACACTAAGGAGGGAGAAAAAGACCTGTACTGATTGGCTAGACAGAGGGACCGAGCTAGGAAAGATGTGCAGCAGGTAAAGGTGATAAAGGATAATGAGGGAAACATACTTACAAGTGAAGAGAGTGTGTTGAGCAGATGGAAAGAGTACTTTGAGGGGTTGATGAATGAAGAGAATGAGAGGGAGAGAAGGTTGTATGATGTGGGGATAGTGAATCATGAAGTGCAATGGATTAGCAAGGAGGAAGTAAGGATAGCTATGAAGAGGATGAAGAATGGAAAGGCTGTTGGTCCAGATGACATAACTGTGGAAGCATGGAGGTGTTTAGGTGAAATGGCAGTGGAGTTTTTAATCAGATTGTTTAATGAAATTTTGGAAAGTCAGAGGATGCCTAAGGAATGGAGGAAAAAGTGTTTTTGTACAGATTTTTAAGAATAAGGGTGATGTGCAGAGCTGTAGTAACTATAGAGGGATTAAATTGATCAGTCACAGCATGAAGTTATGGAAAAGAGTAGTGGAAGCTAGGTTAAGAAGGGACGTGATGATTAGTGATCAGCAGTATGGTTTCATGCTGGAAAAGAGCACTACAGATGCAATGTTTGCTCTGAGAGTGTTAACGGAGAAGTACAGAGAAGGTCAGATGAAGTTGCATTGTGTTTTTGTAGACTTAGAGAAAGCATATGACAGGGTGCCTAGAGAGGAGTTGTGGTATTGTATGAGGAAGTCAGGAGTGTCAGAGAAGTATGTAAAAGTGGTACAGAATATGTACGAGGGTAGTGTGACAGCGATAAGGTCTTTAGTGGGAGTGATGGACGCATTTTAGGTGGAGGTGGGATTACATCAAGGATCAGCTCTGAGCCCTTTCTTATTTTCAATGGTGATGGACAGGTTGACAGATGAGATCAGACAGGAGTCCCTGTGGACTATGATGTGTGCAGATGACATTGTGATCTGTAGTGAGAGTAGGGAACAGGTGGAGGAGATGCTGGAGAGATGGAGATATGCTCTAGAGAGAAGAGGAATGAAGGTCAGCAGGACTACGACAGAATATATGTGTGTGAATGAGAAGGAGGATAGGGGAATGGTGGGGATGCAAGGAGTACAGTTGGTGAAGGTGGATGAGTTTAAATACTTGGGATCAATAGTTCAGAGCAATGGTGAGTGTGGAAGAGAGGTAACGAAGAGAGTACAGGCAGGATGGAGTGGTTGGAGAAGAGTGTCAGGAGTGATTTGTGACAGACGAGTACCAGTAAGAGTGAAAGGGAAGGTCTACAAGAGGGTAGTGAGACCAGCTATGTTTTATGGGTTGGAGACAGTGGCACTGACAAAAAGGCAGGAGTTAGAGCTGGATGTGGCAGAGTTAAAGATGTTAAGATTTGCACTGGATGTGACGAGGGTGGACAGGATTAGGAATAAATATATTAGAGGGTCAGCCCAGGTTGGAAGGTTTGGAGACAAAGCTGGAGAGGCAAGATTACGTTGGTTTGGTCATGTGTTGAGGAGGGATGCTGAGTATATTGGGGAAAAGATGCTAAAGATGAAGCTACCAGGTAACAGGAAAAGAGGAAGGCCTAAGATAAGGTTTATGGATGTGGTGAGAGAGGACATTCAGGTGCTTGGTGTGACAGAGCAAGATGAAGAGGACAGGAAGAAATGGAAACAGATGATTCGTGTGGCAACCCCTAATGGGAACAGACGAAAGAAGATGATGATGACAAATGGTGATGTTGACCAAACAGCCAGGCTTTCAGGAGTGGTCACAGTGTCACCAATAGATATAAGTACTCTGAAAGGTTAAACTTTTCTCTAAAGGACCAGCCACAATGAAACGTTTAAATAAATGTAATAATACATAATAAAAGAACATGAAAATACTAAATATCTATTTACAATAAACAGCAGAGTTTCACTCACATGAAATATTAAAAATAACACAGATGGACAGGTTGACATAGTTACAAAAAAAAAACAATATTTAACTAATCTCACTATATTTTCCTGACTGTTCTAAATAATTATTATTCCCTGGTTACTTACTAGAGCAAGGCAAAATGAAGTAGGTGAGAGACCTTTCTTTGTCAGGTTACAAAAACAGAGTGCTCTAAGACTTCAGTCTCACCTTGTATTAAACATTATTTTTGGTGATGGATTACAGAATGACATCACATACATCTGGTCATCGTTCTTCTGGTTCCCATGCTTCCCCCACTTGTCTAGAAGCTGTCAGGATTTAGCACATATGTCTCAATAATACACACACAGACACATACACACACACACACACACACACACACACACACACACACACGCACACACGCACACACGCACACACGCACACACGCACACGCACACACACACACACACACACGCACACACACGCACACACGCACACACACACACACACACACACACTTCCTAAGATCTGCTTCAGCTCCTGGAAGTTATAAAAGAATTTCAAACCTCCACCATTCCAGAGTAGCAATTAGTTAACCCCAATGATAATGCAGGAAGCTTCCTATTAGCAACCTTTTGTCTCTGGCTGCATTGAGAACTGTAAGATACAATCTTTAAGCCCTGTAATTTAATTTCAAACTATTTTCAAAAATTGAGATTAACCTCTTCTCTTCCAGTATCCTCTGCTAAAAGATATACATTTAAACAGTTACTGTAATACATGTATATTTATTTTTCTGTCCAGCAGGGCACACTGTTGGTACATTTTTAACACAAGCAGTTTTACAAATACATTTTTCAACACAAGCATCTGTGCAAATCAGTTTGATATACTAATGACATATATTGTTTTACAAAATTCCAGCTAGCTCTGCTGGGAAATGTTGCACATCCTCTGCCCTACTTCTTCTGGCATAGTTGGCAATACCTCACATTGTCACAGGTACACTTAGTCAAATTCCGTTATAGTTGTCTTGCTAAAGGTTGACTGTAACATAATTCTCTAGGCTTGTCTTTCTTTGTGGTAGGATGACTATAGTGTTAGTATAATTAAGTTCTGGGGTGCTTGAAGTAGTTTTTAAAGATTTTTTTTTTTAGGTTTCTTTTTTTTTCTTTTTAGGGTAAATAAGGTGAGTAGTGAACCCAAACGTAAATGTAGTATTTACATTTGCAATCATTAGACTCTGATGGTTTATTTTGTTGTTATTGATTATAGATGAAATTTCACAATGTAGTGTGTTTCACTGAATTTTGTCAATGATTATTAGTAATATATTCATTAATAAATGCTATGCATGCAGATGGCATCTTGTAATGGGCAGGGAAAATAACTGGGGCTGTTCCGGATGAAGTGGGTTGGTGTGGTAGCTGATGTGAATGCCTTTAATAGTTATGCTTACCCTCAGCAATGAGTGGCACTGTAAGGTCAATGACATAAAAGAACAGGTCAAATGGGAGGCCCATGATCTACATCTCTTCCAGAAGAATGGGAGGTCAGTGCTCCCAGAGAGACAACTCACAGATGAGAAGAGATTGCTGTCGAGCTTTGCCCCAAAGGAGTCCATCTCAGGCATTCCTAGGGATGTGAATCCTGGAGAACTATGGAGAGCAGGTTAGTGTACCTGTTTATGTTGTTTATGTATGACATAATTTGGTATGCCATTCTAATGGCCACTATATGTAGCAGGTGATGATACTGTGCCAACCCAGCTGCATAGGTCCAGGCTGCATTTATCATCCCTGCCTGGCCACTACAGACAACTGTCACTGGTATTCGATGAAATAATCATTCGTTTTTTTTTTGAGAAGGGGCACTATATGCATGACTGACCACTGCTTTCTTTTACAGGTTGTGTTGTGGCTGCATCTGACACATAGCAGGATGCAGAGGGCTCCCAGGATGATGAGAAGTTACAGCCCAGTGGATGTGACCAAATGCTTTGATGCATACTGAGCTGATGGTGCCACTGTTGCCTTATTGTGGCAAAGTCAGCTGAATACTGTTGTGGTACAGCTGGACATAATCTTGGTGGCACTGGTGTACAGGATAAACCTGTTGGGCCACAAATGCAGACTGGAGCTGGGTTACAGGCAGGTGAGGAGCCCAAGCTGTCCACATAGAGGCCATTCTTTATCCACTGGTAGCACTTTATGTATCAGCTACAATGACCTGCACAGAAGCAGGACATGGTCAAGGTGTTGCAGGTAAGCACATTCCATATTACAGTAGTTCATGATCTCAGGCTTATATGCACAGTGATGCACTAGTTGCACGTACACAATCTGTGATGGAACGTGCCATGAACTGCCTACAACATGCAGAACATCATGTGCAGGCAGGTGCTGCTGTCATACATTTTGTTGCACGTGACACCCTTGTATAGCATGCAAATCTAGTGTGAATCAATAAAGATATACAGGCTTTTACACTAACGGTACTGTAGGATACAGCACTCACATATGAACATTTTCTGCATGATTACCATTTGCAGTTAAAATAACATGATGTCAGTAGGGCTGTTCTGCAGTTGTTTTGACAGAACAATGCCCTTTATAGACTATACCATAAGGTTCACACAGTAAACAGTACTGTCCATGAGGTAATGCAGCTATGGGCAGTAGTGTTAACAACAGAAGCAGTCCGTGTTCCAAGCTCTACAGAAGGTTGGGTGGTAGTACATCACACACAGGTGAGCTGGCTTCAACACCTTCCACTATACTCACCACACTCTCTCCATGGGCACCATCTTCATGGTCAGGTAGGACACTATGTCCTTTAAAACACCACCTCCTCTCATATCTGGTATTGGTGCTGCAGACACTTCTAATGCATGTGTTCAGAGAGCTAGTTCCAGCCATCCTTCTTCAGCACACAATGAAGCACTTTCAGGATGCATGCATAGGATGCAACATTCCGCAAACCAACAGGTGAGTGTGATCATTGTGACTATCATGCATGTCATAGTTGGTGTGTCTTGCAGGCATTACACCCTTATTCTGAGATGAAAAAACTATACCTTACCTTTGCAACATTTGTGGTCATATGCCCCTTGACACATAGTGGAAATAATATCCATACAGGTTGTCGCCTCACAGTTAGACATTGTCCTGTTCGATTCTCAGCTAGAGCGTCTTCTGTGTGGAGACATGCGTGAATGGGCGTACCTCCGTTGAAGGTTGTGCATCAGGGATGGCAACCTGGAACGTAAAATCTACTGCCAATCATTAGCTGACCAGAGTTCCGCTGTGGTGACCCCTAACTGGGAAAAGCCGAAAGACACAACAACAACAACTGGTTAAGCAGCACTGATGACAAAATTGCTGATTGCATTGTGGGTGGTATTCAGTGTGCCATGTATGCTTGACAAGTGGTAAACTGTGTCAAGTCCATGCATCATTTCTGTCTGCTCCACCAGCACCTATGGCATCCATATAAATATATACATTGCACTGGGCATCAGACAATCAAAGAACTGCTATAGGACCTGGCCAGAGGATACCTAGACTATCTAATTAGTATCCCTGGTAGACCTGTGGAATGCTGTAATGGCTAAGATTGTTGCAGACATTATAATGCAAGTGACTCCTAGCACCATGTGCCTCCATTCATCTGCATAGGTTGCATATGATATGCAATGCTTGTGCATCCATTCACATATGGTTAACCTACTCCTGGTGAGGATGTTGTGTCTATATATATATATATATATATATATATATATATATATATATATATATGTAGTAACTGAAGCCAATGTATCATATAGCAGTGAGCCATAGCAGGTTTTGCTTGCCAGAGCATATTGTTGCACTGGCAATCGTCATATTTGCAATTGAATACTACGGACCATGTTTGTTGTGTTTCCCACATTTATGTCTGAATGTAGTTTTGTACTTGCTTTGCTATAACCTACATGTTAGTACATGGTTTGTGAATCTCATTCGAAATCACCTGATGAGTGCTGACCTCATCTACAATACCTATTTACATTTTTCAAATTGGCACTCAGTTCACCAGAAGAAAGCGGTAGTGAAGGGCCAGCTGGTACAGTTGGCCAGGATGCTTTCAGAGATGGATACTTTTACCAGTGAATGTAATATTGTGGTTGATAGGTTTTATCAAAAGGGCTATCCAAAGTACTTCATACTAAAAATTAAGGATGAGGTATGGGAAAAAAGGAATAGGGGTGAATATGCACCCTTTTGAAGGTGGGTGGTGGATTAGTTATGGTGGGAGGATGAGTGTAGAAAGGATGGTAAAGCTGAAAATAAAAATAAAATCGAAACAAAAAAATAAATCATTTATCACCACCTATAATTTGGATAGCAAAGCATTGGTTAATAGCATATACCAAAAGTGGAATATTTTTAAATTTGAAGGGGGTGCCTTAGAGAAGGTAGGGGAAAAGCCTAGTATAGTACTCAAGAAGGATAAATGGTTTAAGCCGTTATTGACAGCACCAATAAATTGTATGGACAAGAGTAAAAAAACAGGTATGTTTAAATGTGGGAAATGTACACAATGCCCTTATATTAAGGTAACAGAATATTTTTCTATTAATGGGGTTAATTATTACTGTAAAACGACATTTTACACGTGACTCAAAGCAAGTAATTTATTTGGCAAGGTATGAGTTGTGTGCACTGTGCAGCATTTTACGTAGGGAAAACTCTATGGAAATTGAGGGAAAAAGTATATGAACAACTGCTGGATATTAAGACAAACAAATGAACTATTGCCCTAAGTAAGCATGCACAGGGTAACATTGGGCATACATCTGTGGTAATAGAACAGGGTAATCAAGACCCTAGAGGAAGATGTATGAAAGAACATTTAGAGAAATGTGAGTCGAAGTGGCAATTACGTTTGACTGCATTATGTACCCCAGTGTTAAATGAATCTTGTTCTACTAGCTCAGTGTTGAAACTCAATCATTATTATGATTAACTTAATTTTGTTTTTATTACGGTCAGTTTTGTGCCTATAGTGAAACATATAGCATAATATTTTAACATTTTAACATTCATAATGCATTTCAATAATAATAGTAGGAGTGGTTTTGGGTGAGACCAATATAGCATATGTTTTTTTAGGATTTCTGCTGATGATTATTTACGTTTTTTTTGCTGATTTTTGTGCTTAATTAGTTTTCATGTATATTTTACACATTTCATTAAATGTATATATATATACATATATATATATATAATATATATTTCATGCATGTTTAAACTTGAGGGGTAATTTTAGTATTTTAGTTATAATAATATTTTAGTAAAAAATTTTGAGAAGGATTTTAATTAAATTACTTGTTTGAAATGTAATGAACCAATTACAGTCATGTGTTTTTTCTTTGACTATTTAATGTGTCAGTCAGCAAGGCTGTATTACTTCTGAAGAAGTTCTGTTTTAATGTAAGGAATGAAAGTGCTTAACTCAGGTTTTAATTTTAATCAAGTAATTTAATAAGTTTTTTTAGAGCTTTGTGGAGATTGTTCATGCCAATTGGATTGTGGAGCCCTCACTAGGTATGGAGGTGTTTCTCGTTTCCGGAAACTCGACCATCTGACATAGAGCCCAAGATGAGCAGTGTGTGCAGAACCCGCATAAATGAGGTCTGTATGAGATATTCTATAGCTTTGCATACAAGACTGGTAAGGGTAATGGGCCTATAATCACCTGGATCTGCAGAGGGGCCACACCTGTGTAGGAGAGTCACACTGACCATACCTTTCAAATGCCCAGATTTTCACAGAATGTCGAGATTTGTGCCTCAAAATGTCAATCTGTTCCTCATAAAATTTTTGGTTTTCTGCCAAATGACTGGGTTGTTCTGAGGAATGAAATTAGTAAATAATGTTGTACATTTCAGTTTCAGACTTTATATCCTTTACAAAATCCATTTTAATACATACCCTGTTATTCTAGCAACTTTCTAAAATTATAGGAGCAGTACATAAAATCTGCCCCTATTTTGGGGCATTTGTATCCTCATTATGACAGGCTTTGTCCAGATTTCTTGGGGTAAGAGGTTGAGAGGTATAACACTGACTGTTTTTCATGCATCAGGCACAAACCCTGTGGATAGGATGAGGTTGAGCAGTTAAAAAGAGATGCAGATAGTGCAATTTGGTACTGATTTTAATGCAGCTTTGGTTGCTGGCTGGTTGGGTGTGGGATGCTTGTCTTTATGGGGCATGTGGATGGGAATGTTAGCCTTTAGGCATAGCAGAGCCTTACATCTACAAGTCTGCAACTTAACAGCTGAGGGAAGGGTTATGGCTAAAACAGAAAGGTTCTCATAACTGTCAAAATGATAACCACTCCACAACCAATTCCTGCCTAGGTAATGGAGAATACACACACACACACACACACACACACACACACACACACACACACACACACACACACACTACAGTGGTGACTAAATGGTTGACAAGCATGGAAAAATGCATTAAAAAAAGAGAAATCCACTTTACTTTTGCATTTTCAGCAGAACCACAATAGAACTTGTGGCACGGAAAAGCAACTTCTCCATGTACTGATTCACAGTTAACATGAAACAGCACTGTATAGTCAGCCTGTTTTTTTTTTTTTTTAACTGGAAGCATAACTTTTCCAATTAGATAATTTTTGCATGTAACATGATAAAATAATTATTTTCACATGAGTAGTCACTATCTATATTATACTAAGACTTAGGAAATATGCAGACACCTTTAGGATTTGTTGGAATTTTCTGCTAATGTTGTTGTATCTTTCGGCTTTTCCCGGTTAGGTCCACTAATGATTGGCAGTAGTTTTTTACGTGCCGACTTTATAGCTCTGACGCAAAAACGTCAACGAAGGTACGCCTATTCATGCATGTCTCCACACAGAAGACGCTTTAGCTGAGAATCGAACAGGACAACATCTTACTGTAAATGTACAAACTGAAATTTAATATATTTGAATCAACTGTGGTATTGCCTTGGACTCAATACAATGTCATATATAATATCTGCCCTTTCTATAATTTCATTAATTAACTCACTCATTAAGGATTTACCTATACCAATGTCAAACTCACTGGTAGGAGACCCCTGTAACCTTTTGCCCTAGAAGCCTTGTTTTCATGTCTGCTTTAAGACGTACATATTTGCATCTAGTTACTGAACACAGATACATTTGGAGGCAGCTGAACAAATGTGTAACAGTTCTTCAAACAGTGCTAGAATTTGCTGGTGTTCTATTCTAAGCCCTGGAAGCATGTGTGCATAGCTCTGAACAATGTTTGCTGACACATTCAGAACAGTTTGATGACTGCAGTGGGAAATGCATTCAATAGCAAAGACTAATGTGGCAGATGAATAGGGCTAAGCCCACACTATGTTATGGTTAAGCCACAATCTAAAGTCTGTAATGTCATTTCTCTGTGCTCATTAGTTTAGCTCAGTCTAACATTCTATAATGAAGACAGCTGAGGAAAATAACAGCTTGCTGTATTAATTTACAAATCACCATAAACTGTCAGAGGGTGATAGTCAAAATGCCTGTATTTATTTTTGTTACAGAAACAATATGAATAAAATCTGAAAACTGAGAGCTTTAGCTAAACAGATATAACAAAATAAAAAGAAAGTGAAAAGAAACTGGTTAGCACCTTAATCATGGGCTGTGAAATGACACCATTACCAGGAACGTATAAAACCATTACGTCAATTACATTGCACAAAAATTAACCAGCCCATGCCATTTTATGGCTGTGTGTGTGTGTGTGTGTGTGTGTGTGTGTGTGTGTGTGTGTGTGTGTGTGTGTGTGTGTGTGTGCATGTGTGTGTGCCTGTGTGTGTGGGTGGCTTTCATTACATATCCTGATTGTATCTGACATAACACTAAACATATAAAAAGAAATACTTAGACAAAGAAATTGTTACCTATATAATTTAAAATGACCTAGAAACCAATGCAATATGTACATAGTCTATTAACCGAAAGCAACAGCATTTCTGCAATAACTAACTCAGCTATTTGAATATAAGCCTGTTAGGCACACATGAACTTTCCTCTCAGACTGCCTGAAGAGGTCAAATGGGCATGCTGGAATTTATGTGCTTCAGGAATCTGTCAGCATTTGCAAACCATTGTGTCAGCTGTATCGGTGCTGATCTGTTCACCTTCCATTGCTGCATGCTGTGTCATGGTTACCATTATGCATCATTAAAAGTGGTGTTTTACCCAGCAGACATCACTGCAGGACTAAATGCACAGCTTGAGAAATTAGCAGACTGGGTTTACAGTGAATTTCAAGGTGTTATTGTATTTTTTTAAAACTAGTTCTCAGATAAAGAAAGATGCTTCTCTGTATATTGCATACTTTTTGGGGGTTTACAAAAGACCTTCTGTATAATAGTGCATTTTAAAATGCATACTGATATGTATGGACGGCAGAGTGGAAATGTAGGAAAATGTAGTGCTGCCTAACAGCATAAATTGTTTGAAATCTGTTGAGAAAGACGCCAGGTATTTTAAAAATGCCATATAGATTTATTGGAATTATGGAGATCATGTGGTATAACTATTGTCAAAATAAATGGTTTCTTATTGAACTAGAATGCAGATGATGCCAAGATTGCCAGGATTCCCTTTTGGTTCAGTATTAGGTAACCTCAGAGATTTGTTTATTCTTTACTACAATATATTACTGTATATGTGTAAAATACACATTTAATATGACCCAGCTGTTTCTGTATTTGTAAGGACAGCACTTAGCCAGTATGAACATGTCCTGTGGAAAAGAATACTGTGAAATATATTTCTAAATGTCCATCAATGGACTTCATTCTGCATACAGTAGCAGACTGGAGTCGTATATGGAAAGGAAAGACTGGCAGGCCAAAGTTGTGTCAGTCATATTTTCATGATGACCTTGGATTTAACTCACTTTGTTGAAAAAAAATGTATGTAGTTAGCTGACTTAAATAAAAAATACTCTTTTTACTGACAAAATATTTTTTTCAGTTTTTTTGCACAATCCAGTCAAAAAAGTAAGTTTAAAAAATGGAGAAGAACTCTTCATGCTACAGAGATGGCCATTTTAAAACTTATAAAGCAATGAACAAGTGATTCTGAAGCAGTCCCTTATCAGGATTCCAAATTATTTCAAACAGCTCCCGTATATACACAGTGTCAGTGTATTGCTTAAAAAATGAGGATAGACCTCATAATTTATATTTTAGATACACAACACTGGTCTGCAAAGAAAATAACTACAACAGTGTGTTTATCCAGTCATGCCAGATTTACCAGATCAGTTAACCAGAATGTCAGGGTGTACAAGGCACAGAATGGGAAGGAAATAATGCCAAGTCAGATATGTAATAAATAGCTGGACTGGATTGTTAAGGTATCTTTTCTAAGCTAATTGCAATGGAGGCAGGAGTTGAGGCTGTAGGCACGTGTACTGTCCATGTGTTGTTAACACATGTAGTACATATACTTTACCTGTGTATAGGCACATGTTTTAGTAATGTATGTGATAGATGTACTTTAATCGTGTACAGGACAGATGTGTTTCAGTAATACATGTAGAAGATGTACTTCAGCCACACATAAGATGGGCAGACTTCATTCATATGTCATGCATGTGATAGATTTACCTCAAACTTGCACAAGAAGAAATGCTTAACTAATGCTTGTGATAGATATACTTTAGCATAATAGACTACATATAATTATGTACTGCATTTGACAGATGTATTTAAGCCATGTGTGGCTAGACATACCTAAGTAATGCACATAACAGATATGTTCCAAGGATGCAGGAGGATACACACTTCATTAGTGAATGTGGCCAATGGACTCCGATTGTGTGAAAATAGACATAATTAAGTAATACATGTGATGGCTGTGTTTCAGCTGTGTTTCAGTTGTGCACAGGAGGAAAATGCTTCATTAATGGATTTGAAGTATGAACTTCAGTCATGTTTCTTGCATGTACTGGTCAATCATGCTTTAGTAACACATATAACAGATGTACTTAAAGGAATAAAAATCCTTCAGCCATGCATTTGATAGCTGCATACGTCAGCCATGCATGAGATTATGTGTTACATGAGACAATTATGTCTTGGCCATGCATGGGATTAATGCATTACAAGGGACAGACATGCCACAGCCAATCACAGAAAAAAAAATGTTATTTGGAATAGACATGTCTTGGTCAGGGTGGGACAGATATGTTACTTCAGATAGACATGACTCAGCCATTAATATTGTAAATATGTCATATGGGAAAGACATACCTCATCTGTGCATAGAAAAGATGCATTTCATTGTACAGATGTAGTACAGCCATGCATAAGCTAGATATGCTACACAGGAAAGATGTTCCTCAATTGTGCATGTGACATGTTACATGGAACAGACATATCACATTCCTGTGTGGGAAGGATGAGTTACATGGAACAGACATGTCTTGGCATGCATGAGATTAGATGTATTAAGTGGGACATATATGTCTCACACATACTTGGGATAAATAAGTTATATGAGACATATGTGCCTCAGGCATGTATCACATATATGTGTTTGAATAAGATGGCTATAATTTGGTAATTTATGTGCTTTGCTTTTGTTATGCATGACATAATGCCTGATTTCGCTACACATTAAATGGATTAGCGCTATCAGTAAATAACACAGAAGGAGAAAGAATCCTGTGAGACTGTCTATTTGATCAGATGATAGTCAAAACAAATTTCATGCAAAAATAGCCCATCTTTGATAAAATAGGTTTAGATTTTCTAATAGCACTTGGATGATGTTTAGTTTCTGTAGTTTTAGTAGGTTTTAGTGAGCTCGGTTTAGTGAGCTCTGTGTATATCACCCTGCAGATGTTATGAGTGCAGTACTTTATAACAGATTAAACTGACAGCTATGGACTTGAGACTATAGTCTTTATAATTATAACTAATGTATATTATTTTAATATAGGTATACAAAAGCTGGGAACAATATGTGCAGTGGTCATTTTATAACACAATGTGCAGAGTTGTCGCTCTATTTATACAACAATTCCAAAAGTTATACTGATGACAAAGAAAACAAACCCGAGGTTACAAGCAAAGTAATTCAGTATTGCCTGATTATTAGCAATATAAATAACTATTTATTTATGATGGGTGATGTGGCATCCCCACTCTAAGCCAGTAATCAAGGAGCCTGAATCCTCACCACTGACACTGGAGAGGGGCGTTCACTTGGAACAAAAATGGATGCACCCAATTTTTCCAGATGCAGCTCTCTGCATCAAGCACAATTTCCCTTAAGAGCACACAAAGAACACACTTAGTCTGAGGTCTGCATTTCTCTGTCTGTTTCCCTCCAGGTCCCCAGTAAGACACCCCAGTGGCACAGCTATAGAGTTGAGAACTAAGCCAAGTGTCCAAGCCAAGTTCTCCAGCACTCTGTCTGTGAAACCAGTGCAGTGTGTCCCTGCTCCAAACAGCTGGCACACACACTCTTTGACATCTGATTTTCACACATACACACACACACACACACACACACACACACACACACTTGGGAAAGGCCGACACAGATTTATTAGCTATGCCCCCCCCCTTCTTCCCAGACTATAAGGTAGTTACTCTGTCATCAAACATTCCAAATCCAGCTATTCTAAGGCTCTTGCAAAGGTACCCAATTATACTGAGTAAAATTAATATTAATACAAATGGTAGTTTGAACAGCAGCAAGGCTTTTAGGAACAGCCAGAGGTGTCACCAAATATAGATATGTATAGATGATATATATATATATATATATATATATATATATATATATATATATATATATATATATGGATACATATTCTCTAAAGGACCAGCCACAATGAAAAGTTTAAATATATTTAATAATAAATAATAAAAGTGCATGAAAATACTAAATATCTATTTACAGTAAACACCAGAGTTTCAATCACAGGAATTATTAAAATAACACAGATGAATAGATTCATACAGATACAGAAAAACAGTACTTAATATCACTATATTTTCCTGATTGATCTGAAGAATTACTGTTCCCTGGTTCACTTACTACAACAAGGCAAGATGAAGTGGGTAAGAGATCCTTCTATGTCAGGTTCCAAGAAACAGACTACTTTGAGACTTCAGGTTCATCTAGTATTAAACATCATTTTTGTCCTAGATTACAGAATGACATCTCATACATCTGGTCATCTGACCTCTGGTTCCCATGCTTCCCTTGCTGCTAGAAACTGTCAGAATCTAGCACATATGTGTCAATAATAAACACACATAGAGTTTTGCTCAGATCTGTTGCAGCTTCTGGAAGTCATAACTTACACCCTTCCAGAGTAGCAATCAGTTCACCCCAAAGACAATACAGAAATCTTCTTAGTGCAGACTTTTTGTCTCTGGCTGCATTGAGTACTGGTGAACTGAGTTTATCCTCGTCCCTTTCAGTATCCTCTGTTAAAACATATACATTTAAACAGGTACAATAATGCATGTATATTTCTTTTTCTGTCCAGCAGGGCATACTGTTGGTACATTTTAACACAAGCAGCTTTATAAATACATTTTTTCAACACAATCATCTGTACAAATCAGTTTGATATACAAGTAATATATAATTATTTAGAAAATTCCAGCTAGCTGTGCTGGCATATGTTACATATCCACTACCCTGCTTCTCATGGCATAGCTGGCAATACCTCACATCATCACAGGTGGTGTGCATGTGACATTTTGCACTGCATAATGTGAGCAATGGGAGAACCATTTCCAGGGGACCTATTCTTCTTTTACTGCACACTTCATGGGAAGGAAATGTGACCCAGAAAAAAATGTTGTTATCTGTATTGTTTCATGAGGCATAAAGAAAATGTGGTGCTGTTCTGTAGTGGCTTCTGCTTGTGTCTGCAGGTTGTGTTGTACACCCTTGTAATAAAGAAATGCATTCTGTAATGATGACAAAAATGGCAGTTTGAAGCTTGTAGTAGGTGGTTTGAGGATGCTATAGGTGTTCTGGAAGAAAAACAAGCAAAAGTTCAAAGAAGGATGAGGAAATGTGGCTGAAAGGTTACACAACATGCTATGTTTTCTGAACAGGTATAGGTAGTTATTAGGCATGTGTTTTAAAACACCATTGAGAAGCCTAGCCCAATTTCCCCAGAGCACTGTCTAGTGAAGTGGCAGTGCCTGGTGAAGTGACTTAATCCAAGTCACACAGTAGCCAAATGAAGGGTGAGGGAATCGTACCCTAGACTGAAGGAAGCAGCTTGCACATTAATAGTCTGCTCTAACTGCTGGGCAGGACAGCAAGTTACACACCCAGTACTACATTTAAACCTATTTATTCTGGATTATTAATAGAATAAGGACTAAACCCTAAATGTAAATCCCCTGGAAAAATAATGCAGGAAAAATTGCCTGGATCATCAGGGAGAAAGAGCCTTGGGTATCTGTAACAACAAATAAATACCACAAGAAAAATGGAGGTTAATTTTTTACAAAGATAGTGTGTGTGTGTGTGTGTGTCTGTGTGTGTGTGTGTGTGTGTGTGTGTGTGTGTGTGTGTGTGTGTGTGTGTGTGTGTGTGTGTGTGTGTGTGTGTGTGTGTGTGTGTGTGTGTTTTGGGGGACTTTAGTAACTATAACAAGAGATAAATGAAACACATACCATAGCAGACTTAAATGTGTATTAATTTCTGTCTGACTGTTCATGATCCTGTAGCCCATTGAATGCACGCTGGGTCAACTATTTTAACTTCCAGAGGGAAAAGGGTATCAGTTGCCATCACAAAGGTAATGTTTGTTTTTTTGAGTTATATGTTTTGAAATGTAACTGTTACTGAAGTAATAAAGCAGGGTAGCACAATTTAGTTAAGTAGCATGAGCATGACAGCCATTTTTTTTCACAGAAATATTCTTGGCTGGAGTGCCTTCTGTGTGGAGTCTGCATGTCCTCCCCGTGGTCGAGTGGCATTCGAAAGACATGCGTGAATGGGCGTGCCTTCGCTGAAGGCTGGACGTTGAGCTGGCAACTCGGCACCATAAAAAAATCTACTGCTAATCATTAGCAGACCGGAGTTCCACTGTGGCGACCCCTTACCCGGAAAAGCCAAAAAGACAAACAAACAAACATTGAGGTAGAACTGTTTGATTTACTGCTACTATTTATGTTGTCATTTTATTGAACATCTATGGTGTTATACCAGGAGCAATTTTTGAAACTCTCAAGGGAAGACTTCCTTTAAATGCTTGTAAAATAGTTGAAAATTTTTAGTGCCATAAATACTGAACCTGGTAGCAGTGGTTTTGTGAGGTGATATTAGAGAGAGAAACAAGTCCTAAATCTGGGAAATCTTTCATTTACTGCCACTTCCTCAAGGCAAGTGCACTTCCATTTGTCACTGGCATAGATTATCATTTAAAATACTTTCTCACAATGGAATTTTTTTTTCCATTTTGTCATATTTTTGAATTGACTGCAATCTTTCCAAATTCAAATCTCCTCCAGATAGATAACAGACTTTCAAATATAATTTTACTCCTACTTCCAAGAATTCTAACATGAGCTGTTTTGTATTTTACAGATACTGTGCATAACTGGCTTTCAAAATATATACGTTTGATATGAATACATCATTGTAAACATTGCAGTCATTCTGTGCATCACTGGGAGATGGAATTCTGTTTCTAAAATTGCTAATCATTTGCTAATTAATACATGCGGGTGGAGTACACTGCTAATTTGAAATTAGATTAATTCAGTGAACCACTTTATTAATGTAACCTTCTATACCTCACAAGCAGTGAGTTTTTATTGCAATCCATGCCATTAAAATGTACAGTAATAGTGCCCAGTCGATTGATGGCAAAACTGCTGCTGGATGGCAAAACTACTTTATGCTACAATTTCAAAGTGAACTCTTCACCCTTAGCAGGTCTAAACACACACTGAAGTTTTCAGTAATGACCACATCAATCAACAGGGCTGACCACCAGCACAGCCTTCAGCTGGACACATGCCATTTTTAAGGAGGATACTTTTGAACCAAACTCACCACCTTTGCAAAGTCAACACAAAATGTGACAGTGAACTTTTACATTTAATTAATTACGTTTGTGTGCCAGCATGACAGGTACCATTGTAAGAGCTGCTACTACCTGAGCCCTAGCTTGTATTGACGGCCATGTCCTTCATGTCACCCACTTCATGCTCATACTTAGTCAGTGGAACCATCTCGCAGGTATACAGAATAATCAGTGCACTGTATAACAGGCTTGTATCTCAGCTTGTTCATGTCACTTCCATAAGAAAATGAACTATATAATTACTTTAACTGAAAAGACACCATTGATTTGTACATACCTGCAAGTGCAGAGTGGAAACAGCTGTCCAAAAAAGCAGCAAGCAGGGCAAGGATATATCTCTATTTTTTGGCATTCAGTTTACAATCCAGTAGCTTCATTAAGCATACAAAAGATTGCTATATTATGTACACAAAAAGTATGTTCATTTGTCTTCTTAAAACTCCCCCATAAAAAGTAAAGTAAAATATCTTCTGTCCCATTAATTTTTCACAAAATAAAACTGGCAAATTATAGGATTATATAAAATACTAATATTAATGAATTATCCATAAAAGGGATCTATATTAAAGCATTGAACGGGATGTTTAATGAACGCTCTTTTATCGACACATATTAGGCGAAATACAAAAACTCTGAATGGCCACAAAAGCAAATTTTTCCCAGGGGAAAAAAATCACTTGGCCATTATTGAGGATTTGCCCTTTCCTTCACTGTAGTGCAATCTCGGATTTGGAATATTTAGTTGGGGGGTGTGAAGCCCCCCACTTCGTATGGTCTACATTTTTTTTGTATTGGCCAAATGATTCTTTCCCCTGGGTAAAAATTCACTTTCACATTTTGTATAGACCTGCAAGGGTGGTGAGTCTGGTTCAAAAGTATCCTCCTTAAAAATGGCATGTGTCCAACTGCAGGATGCTCGTATGGTCTGAATTTTTTTTTTTGAATTGGCCAATCAATTTTTTCCCCTGGAAAAAAAATTTGCTTTTGTGGCCATTCAGGGTTTTTGTATTTCACTTAATATGTGTTGGTTAATGTATCGATAAAAGAGTGTTTGGTTAACAGCCCATTCAATGCCGTAATATAGATGCTCAGTCCACATGTGGTAGCTTTGAAAACAGACTTCCTCTAATGTGAAAAAAAGCAGAGAAGAGTAAATGCATCGGTGAGTTACATCTGGACTGAGTTCTGGAATAAGTCCTTTCTAATGTCTTCATAGGAGATATTCTCAAGTGCTGAAATCAACAGTATGTTTGTACTGTACTAAGAATGCACAAAAATACCACATATTAATTTTAGTTTGCTTTATTTTTATTACTGCTGCACACTTGTGTGCACTCACATTTTATACTGCTGCTTGGCTCATGTTTAAAGATGGCTGGCACTGCCGTAGTGCTGATCAACAAACTCAATATATTGCATCGCCTACCTTTCAGTTTAAAAAATAATCAGACTTTCACTCAGTGTACAATGAAATTTCAGTGTCAATTAACGGAAATATATTAGTGTTCATTTATGCAGACAAAATGTCCATTTATTGATGATTCCATCACCAGAAAGTAAAGTACTTGCATGGCCTTTGATCCGTTTGCAACCATTTTATTTCTAGCATAAATTTAGGCACTTCTGAAACTTAAGACACTTATCTTGACAGGGCAGTCTGTTGTGAAATGTGTACCATTAGTCAGTCAACTTTTATGATTTATTAGTTCTGTAGATGGATTTACTTCTTCAGAATTTTATGTGTCCCCCTCCAACAACTCTGGACCTCATATGGTTATAATGTCTTCTATACATTAGACTAATACAAGGTTTGATTCTCACCTTTGGGAAGCATGGATAAACTTATAAAGGCCCTCGGGGTCATTAGCCGAGTAATTACCAATGAACTTATAGTGTTGGTTCCTTCTGTGCTATACAAAATCGGACCTGTCTGTTCAGCTATCACATCTAAAATCTATTAAGGACCTCCTTTTCTTATAGTGTGGACATATACTGAAATTAATTAATTGAATGACCTGTTCTTTGCATGTTTATCTGCTGAAATGTATGTAAATACTGCAACTTTTTTAAAGGAACAATTATATTTGGATTGATTAGGCGAAATTAGGTTCAAACTTGCCTATTAAAGCGTGATTCTGTATATGGCTAATGGTAGCATGACTAGGTATGACTTCATGCTGTAGCAGAAATAACAAAATGTTATCTTCCTGATACCACACTGTATTTTACAAATGTTTCATTCTAGCTTTCTGAGAATGAATATGTATTTCTGCTAAGCCATGTGTAGCAGTGTTCCTTGGTGCACTAATGCAAGGAACAATTCTCTTTTGTTTGATGAAATGAAACAACTTTTCTTGCACTGAATACTGTCATCTGCAACAATGTATTCTGTTAAACCATAATCCGCATACAATTTTAAGTATGTTGATTATACAAAATACTTCCAAACATTTCAAATAAGTAACCACCAATCATGAATACATCACTCATATCCATAGCCAAGGGGGGAAGTGGGCACTCCCAGGGGGCAAGAGTAGGCCATCCCTCAGGACCAGCAAGCTTGACTAATCCCTACCACCTGACACACACTGAGGAATGGAGGGCTGCTTGGGATTCTTAGGCAGGAAGGAATGGGTCATAGGGCTCTTGCCTAAACTAGGAATGCCCAACTCCCATCACCTCCCAGAATGAATAGGCCGAATGGGTGCAGGTAATGGAGTCAATAAGCAAACTACTGCTTGTAACAAAAAATAGTTAATTAATACAAAGGTTACTACTTATGTTAAAAGGCCATTGCCAAAGTCTAATAATGGTCTTACATCAAACAAGTTAATACAGTGTGGTGCACATGCGGGGTGGGGGTGGGGGTGGGCTGATTTGTGGCTAACCTTTCTGTGCATTTTTTGTGTCGATTATCTTGAGCCTACAAAGCAACTGAGACAAACAGAAAACATAAAATAACAGCTTAGTAGCTGAAAAGGGGGTATCAGTGCCTTTAGAATACACTCTGAATCTATTAATACAGATGAAATGCTATATCTGGAGAAGTATATCATTAAATCAGGTCTACTTTACTAGCTCAAAAGCTGAAAAACCTGAATCCAAATAGAGCGACACATAAAGAGCGAACTGAAAATACATTGAGTGAACGAAACCGTGAAAGTGGAAATATCGAATTTGCATAGTTGGCCCGTCTGCAGATAGCTCCATAAGGTAAGTGTGTGATAGTTACGGACCTTAGGGTTAGGGAGGGGTTAAGGTAAGTGCATAGGTAGGTAGTGTATGTAAGGTTTTGTGTAGGTAATATATGTAAGGTTTAGTGTAGGGTTTTGTTAAGTGTATGTGTGTGGAATATTTCGTTTGTTTGGGTATAGTTCCATAGGGGAAGTGTGCGGTAGTTACAGACCTTAGGGAGAGGTTAAGGGTAGTTCATAGATAGTTGTGTATGTCGAGTTTAGTATAGGTTAGCAGTAGGGTGTTGGTGCTTTAATTTAGGGTTAGAAGTAGGGTTTTGGTTAGTGTATGTATGTGTTTTTTTATTGTGCTTGAGTAGGTAGCATGTTGCAGGTGGTGGATTGGCCGATTATGATGGTTCGAGGTTTTAAATTTCGCACTTTAATACGTTCGACGTATTCGTGGTTCACTCTTTATGTGTCGCGCTATTTGGATTTGGGTTTTTCATGTTTCGAGCGCATAAAGTAGACCCAATTAAATCAGATCTACAAAAAATGTTAGAAGAGTCTAACATATAGGTCAAGACTTGACACAGAAAGTAGTTTTAGATCATTCCAATAGTTTATATATAACAGCTGCAGATTGTTGGTAATAAACTAAAAATAATAATACCTATCTTGACAGCTTGTTAGTTAGAGGAGGAATGGGGCTCTGCCATGAAAAATTTCCTCTGAATGTATGGTTACAACTTCATTGTTGGCCTGAGTTAATTTCTTCCCAAATGAGTCATTTTTGCCTTATTTATTTATTTATTTTAATTTAACATTCGTTTACCAGGAAAGTCTAACTGGGACAGAGCCCATTTTCAGCAGAGGCCCAGGGATAAATGCTCCAGACGCATGTCATTGGAATGTTGGAGGAAACCAGAGCACCTGGAGAAAACCCACATGGATGCAAGGAGGATCATAGGATCATAGGAAGTTAATAGGCTATTGGCCCTGAGGCCCTTATAAGCCTAGCCAAGAGTTTAACCCATGCATAGACAAATCAGCACCCTATGCCCCTGTCCAGCAGGGATATCGGGTGAAATTCCAGGGATGTATTTTCTATTTTCCATCCAGTTATCCAGGTTGCGCTTAAAAAGGGATAAAGAGATACTCTGCTTGACATGGGCAGGGAGTCTATTCCATAGATGGGGGGAGTCTGTGGGACACAAATCTGTCCTGCCAATAAGTCCTATTGATGTCACAGATCACGTTGAGGCTGTGTGTGTGGGTAACTCAAGTGGAGCTTGACTTGTGGATATGCAGCAGTTCCATCAAGGCAGGGTCCAAGATCGCCTTGTATGCCAGATAGAGGTTACCTCTGAGGAGTCTGTATGAAACAAAGTAGAGGGATAGGGCTTTTAGCCTATCTGTGTATGGTAGATTTTTGAGGCCTGGGATCCTCCTGGTGAGGAACCTCTGAGGTCTTGCAATAAGAGCCACACAAAACCAAGTAAAATGAAAAAGTAGAATCCGGTCTGGCAGCAAAAGAAAACCTTTTAATTAAAATAATCCAAAATACAATAAGTAAAAAGCAGTAATCCAGGTAAGCGCTTTAGTTTGTCACACTGACAAACCTCTTCTGACAATAAGATAAAACCATTTGAAATTCCCTCTTTTTAATACTATTGGTCCATTTCGCAAAAAACATGATGTCAGCAAAATGACAGCATAATCACCCCCCCCCACTTTAGACACACAAGACTGAAGCATATCTAAAAGGTGTAGTCATATAAATAAACTGAATATACCTCAAATAATTGCATTACAAAACCATTATAAAACCTTAAAATATATAAATATAATAAACAACCCAAATACTGAGAGTACGTGTAATACCTACGTATATAGTTATAAATGTAAAATAAACCTAAAATAATGAAATGTTATGACCACAGTATACTGAACGCACGCATAGTTTGGTAATGTATAAGTGTGTATGTTTTATGTATAAATATTATGAAATTCAAGTATGGTGAATAATATAAAGTTTAATACTAATAATAATAAAAATAAGTAGTAAATATAATAAGGTATAATAGCCATTATGACTATTAATGATGGAAAAATAATTAAATAGAAAATAAATAATAGAATAAATTATCTCTCCAGAGATTTTAATTTTAATATGCTGTTAAGGGAAAGAGACTCATTCAGGCCTGGCCAAAAATGTGCGCACAGGCGAATTTGCCACCCCAGTTCCATTTTTTCTAAATGGGCTGGCCATGCTCCCCCATCATTGTTTTTTTTTTTTTGTTGTCCTAAAGGGATAGTTCGTGAGGGCAGCTAGAATGGTCACTAAATGGGATGACTTCATATGTGAATGCGAACTTCTAAAAGCCATGTTTTTACACAGAGGTTAGCCAAATTCTTTGGTGGATGATATTATACAGGAGGTTCGCACCAAGAGAAGTATCAGTCACTTTAAACCGTTGTTAACAAATGAAACCATTGTGCAAGAAATAAACCCTAATATTTTTATTCCAAGCAACAATGATAATGAACATTCAACAATACCTAACGCAGAGAACAATCAGATTACTTCTACTAATAACAATAATACTATTAATCGGAATTTTAAGTGTAGTTTTGTTACCACCTTTAATTCCGATAGCTCTGCTATTAGATCTATTTTACAGAAAAATTGGGCTTTTTTATTTAATGATTCTTTGCTTAGGAATAAATTAGATATACATCCCCCCATTGTGTACAAAAAAGGTTACAACCTCAAGAAATGTTTTGAGACTACTTTTAATAACAACTGTCAAGGCTACATGTATAAATGTGGTCGATGTAAATTTTGTAACCTTATTTTAGAAACCTGTGGGGTTCTTGTAAATGGGCAATATATAAAGATCATGGGTAGATTTTGTTGTTTTTCTAAAAAGGTTGTTTATTGTGCTATGTGTACCCATTGTGTCATTTTATGTGGGGAAACAGAAAGGAAATTGAAAGAAAGGATGGGTGAACATCTTAGAGCTATTAGAGACAAAGTTGAAAATAATGCTTTAGCAAAACACATTTGATTAAACCCCACACATCAGTTCAAATTCATTGTTTTAGATAGTTTAAAAAACAATGATGGGGGGGGGAGCATGGCCAGCCCATTTAGAAAAAATGGAATTGGGGTGGCAAATTCGCCTGTGCGCACATTTTGGCTAGGCCTGAATGAGTCTCTTTCCCTTAACAGCATATTAAAATTAAAATCTCTGGAGAGATAATTTATTCTATTATTTATTTTTCCATCATTAATAGTCATAATGGCTATTATACCTATTTATATTTACTACTTATTTTTTATTATTATTAGTATTATACTTTATATTATTCACCATACTTGAATTTCATAATATTTTTACATAAAACATACACACTTATACATCACCAAACTATGCGTGCGTTCAGTATACTGTGGTCATAACGTTTCATTATTTTAGGTTTATTTTACATTTATAACTATTTACGTAGCTATTACACGTACTCTCAGTATTTGGGTTGTTTATTATATTTATATTTTTAAGGTTTTATAATGCAATTATTTGAGGTATATTCAGTTTATTTATATGACTACACCTTTTAGATATGCTTCAGTCTTGTACGTCTAAGATGGGGGGGGGGGGGGCGATTTTGCTGTCATTTTGCTGACATCATGTTTTTTGCGAAATGGACCAATAGTATTAAAAGGAGGGAATTTCAAATGGTTTTAACAGAAGGAAGTGATGTTTCTTATTGTCCGAAGAAGTTTGTCAGTGTGACAAATGAAAGGGCTTACCTGGATTACTGCTTTTTACTTATTGTACTTTGGATTATTTTAATTAAAAGGTTTTCTTTTGCTGCCAGACCGGATTCTATTTTTTCAACCTCTGAGGTCTCTCCAGCTGCTGCATGTGCTTTGCAAGGTACATGCCAAGTGGGTCGTTGTTCTCAGTAATGGGCATTATAATGGAAGAATATAGTGATGTTATGACCTCCTTGGCCCTGGATGAAACACCCTTACTTATGAGGTGGGCCATGTTGAAAGCTTTCCATACAATGGAAGCAACATGGTGGTCAAAAGTCAGGTTGCTATCAATCTGGGTGCCTCACAACTGACTGCATGCTTAGGATGTTATTAATGTGATAATTTGTGAGGACATCACTCTCCCCAAAGGGGATGATGATACATTTTTTTTGTATTCAGCTTGAGGCCATGTTTCTGGCACCAGTCATTTGTTTGGGTGAGACCCTCTTGGAGGATGTCCATGTCACTAGGGGAATTGATAACAGCTCCCAGCTTGCAGGCATCTGCAAACTTGGTCAGCCACAGCCCACTGGTTTTGGCCTGCACCTCAGAAAAGTATATCCCAACTAACAGAGGCCCCAAGACCGAAACCTGGGGTATGCCACTCAGTACGGGTCTACTCCTTGAGGTGGCTTCCCCTATTTTGACTAGGTGGGTTTATCAGTGAGCCAGTTAGCTACCCATCTGGTAACATACCAATTGATGCCTTGTTGAGAGAATGTATCTATTATGCCCAAGTGGGGAATAGTGTTGAAGGCTTTGGCCAGGTTAAGGTAGGCAGTGTGCACTGTCTTCCCCTCATCCATGGCTTTGGTGACTGTCTCAAAAAATCAACCAAATTTAACAGACATGACCTCCCCTTGACAAAGCCAAACTGTGTGGGATTGAGTGTTTGGAGGTTGCCAATCTCCTTGCTAATGAGGTCCATGATAATCCATTCCATGGACTTGCAGATCAGGGTAGTTAGGTTGATGGGTCTATAATTTCCCGGATCAGTGGACGCTCCATCTTTGTGTAAAGGGATGATAGTGACTGCCGTCCACTCAGATGAGACAACAATGGTACCCAGGCTTTGGTTGAATAGGGCACCTAATGATGCTGCAAGTTCATGCCAGAGTTCATGTAGGATGCAGCCTGGGATGTTATCAGGTCCCATGGAGGCTGTATTTTTGCCTTTAGGAGAGCAGTGATGACCTGATTCATAGATATAAGGGGAAGGGGGCAGGTACTGGAAATGTCCTGATTTACTGATGGGGAGGACAGAGGGGTGAAATATTTTCTGAATCTGTCAGCCATTAAGTTTGCTATATCTACAGCATTTGTATATGTGGTATCCTTGACCCCCAGTTCTGAACAGATCTGAGTGTGACCTTTGAGATTACGGACATATGTGAAGAAGGTCTTATGATTGTCTCTAGTAGATGCGGCCAATTTGGACTCAAAGTTTGCTTTGGAAGATTTCACTAGTGCTCTTATTTGCTTGTTTAGGCTAAGGAGAGATTGCTTCCAATTGGGCACCTGCTTCTTCTTGGTCCTGGACAGCAATTTTTTTCTTTTGTTATAGAGTTTATTTAATGCAGATGTCCACCAGATTTTCTCTTTCTTGCGAAGGATGATTTAGTCCTGTCAGGTATTCCTGATTCTATGCATATATATAAATGTTCGTATAGTAATTTGGTATAGTTTTGGATACTGGTGCAAGTTCCTAGAGAGAGGAAGGAGGTTGAGAAGCCATTTATACCATCCCTCAGAAGGCTGTAATCAGCTTTGAAAAAGCTTTTTTGTTTGCCACTAGCTAGAGGGGGGTCGGGGGAGATGGTGACTTTGAACATGACTGCTTTATGTTGTGATCTTACAAGGGAGGATGACACTGCAGGGATGCTGCAGTGGTCATTCATGTTGATTAATACCAAGTCCAAGATATTATCACCTCTTGTGGTGGTATTGACTAGCTGTTCCAAAGCATTTGCATTGACAAAATCAAGCAATCCCTGGGAATTTGTGTTCTAGCTTGAATAGTTCTTCAGTCTATGTTTTGGTAGTTAACGTCACCCAGGATCAGGGTAAAGGGCTGAATCTTGATAGATTTTAAGAGGTCTAGATAGCCAGTTTGGGCATCTTGGGTCAGATTGTGGGGGCCAGTAGCTAGCTATGATTTGTATAAGGGTCTTGTCAATGGTTAACTGCACCTGGAGTGTCTCCTGTGTGTCATACTGTTTGACCAGACTGAAGGTGTGTATGCTTTATTATACTGTCTCTCCTCCTGGCTGCTGTGTACCCCTGGCCCAGTGGGTCTGCTTCTTCTCTTTCTTGTATCCTCCTACCCTGCTGTAAAACATGTGTATTGACCTGCCTGCCCTTCAAGGACCCCCAATATTAAAGTCAACCATCTCAACTACATCCTAAAGGAAGTTTCTGTCCTATACTCAAACTCTCCTCCATCAAAAGAATCTGAGAAACTTGTAACCCCCTACCTTGCTGTAAGACTTGTGTATAGACCTGCCTGCCCTTCAAGGCCCCCCAATATTAAAGTAAACCATCTCAACTACATCCTAAAGGAAGTTGCTGTCCTATACTCAAACTCTCCTCCATCCAAAGAATTTGAGAAACTTGTAACTACCTACCCTGCTGTAAGACTTGTGTATCAACCTACCTGCCCTTCAAGGACCACCAATATTAAAGTCAACCATCTCAACTACATCCTAAAGGAAGTTGCTGATCTATACTCAGACTCTCCTCCAGCCAAAGAATCTGAGAAACTTGTAAACTCCTACCCTCTTGTAAGACTTGTGTATCGACCTGCCTGCCCTTCAAGGACCCCCATTATTAAAGTCAACCATCTCAACTACATCCTAAAGGAAGTTGCTGTCCTATACTCAAATTATCCTCCATCCAAAGAATCTGAAAAAAGTATGTTTGACCTTGCATCTAAGCTGTGAAGTTGAATTGATATTTTTTTATTAAGAATATATAAAACATATTGTTTAGATTAATATTTTTGTACTAAATCTCCCACCTGAGCCTAGTACTCAGCAGTCATAGCCCTATCTAGCCTATAGGAATTTTGCTCCTTCCTTAATTCAGATCTACCATCTGTGCCCTCTGTTTTCTGCTTTACCCTAATAGCTTAATTGTAATTCTTTTATTTGTCCACTAGGTGGCTCCCTTAACAAGGCTTCTATAGGCTTCCAAATACGATTTACCTTTATTTCTTTTGGAATATTACTTGACCACTCTGTAATCCTTTTTATTTTTCCTGTATTGCATCTGTAAGCTATCAGGACCCCTTTTCCTTTCCTTAATTTCCTTACTGCAGTCCTTTATCCTTGTTACTGAATGCTTTTACCAGCAGCTCCATCTTACCTGGAACTACTACTTTAGCAGTACTCTGAATGGTTCTCTGATTGTTTCTGTCAGCTCTTTTTTCAATTGCTCAGACCCACTCTATTCGCCCTTCAGGCTCACTCCACTCCCCTACCCTACCCCAAATTCTACTCCCCCAGTGCATGTAGCTTTATACTTAAGTCACACCTCCATTCTACATCAACCAATTAGCCCACTCCATCTCATTAAAAACCTCCCCATTTCCTCCTTATCACATGTTGCCACCCACTACCTAATCTTCCTCTTAACAACAACACCCTTCAACCTTCTTTCTATTAACACATATCTCCCAGCTTCTACCATCCAAATTCTCCCAGCCATGGTCATCATAGGCAAGCTAGGACTTTCCAACATGCTCCTCTTTCACATAATCATTACCCCTCTAGTTATATCATATTTCCTTACTTGCTATGAATATCTAAGCTGTACTAGATTTCATCACCCCTTAAAACAAACAATTCCACATACTCTTCTAGCCCCACAAACCCATAGTAACATAACATCCTCAACTTCCTACCTTCTACCACAATTTCATAGACTATCCCATATTAAGTATCATCAAACTAGAAAATCTATCCCCATTTTCTTTAAACTTTTGAAACAGTCACATGGTCCTCTATAGCATCTATTACTACACGGTGATATTCAACCAAACCCAGGTCCAAAAACTCAATCTCTGATCCCCATTCTTCCCATTCCATCACTTCTCATATCCTCACTAGTACCGAAAACTCTCTTCTCATAGGTCACCTCAATATACATAGCCTGAATAATAAAATTACCCAACTCCGTGCCCTTCTAGACTTACACTCTTTTGACATCCTATGTCTAACAGAAACCTGGCTCAAACCAGTAACTAAGGACATTGATATAATCCCACCAGGTTACAACATCCTGCGATTTGACCATCTAAATAAAAAGGGTGGTGGGGTAGCAATATTGTATAAATCTGAACTACAGGTCATACCACTAGATTTACAACCTCCCTCACCCAGTAATGCTGAAATGTTAAACTCTAAGCTCCACATCAATGCTAATAAATCATTATACATAATTTGCTCCTATATCCCTCCAGGCAATAACATTAATACTCTTGAAAATATCCTTAGTTGGCTCTCCACATTCTTCCCACAAGAAACCATATTCCTTGGAGACTTTAACATAGACTGGAACTGTTGTATCTCTGTCAAACCAACTACTCACATAAACCTTTATGGCTTCAATCAAACTATCACCTCCCCTACCAGAACCAATAAACCTAGCAATAAGCAAGCCACCTTAGACTGGATATTAGTTAACAATAATCCCCTCTCTTATAAAACAGGTATACTTTCTGATGATATTAGTGACCATTCCCTTACCTTTATAATTAGACAAAAGACCCTTATATCCAACCAAACAATCTTTGGAACTACCCAGAACAGAAAAAACTTCAACCCAGCTATTTTCAAAGCAGAGCTCAAAGCTTGCAATTGGTCACCCCTAAAATACCTACCTCTTGACGAAGCAGTCTCTTACTTTAACACAAAATTCTTACAAATTGTAGAACACCATGTCCCCTCTCGCACGGTCAGAACTAGGAACAAACCTGCACCTTGGTTCACAAAAGAAACAAGGCAAAAAATGCTTCAGAGAAATAGAATCTGGTCCAAATGGAGAAATACTAAAAACCCAACTGATCATGATACCTTTAGACAGCTGAGAAATGCTACAAAAAATTAATACTCCAAGATAAAAAAAACTATTACCTGAAACTCCAGCAAGCCCAATATCAAAATCCACAAAAATTCTGGACAGGTATAAATAGCCTACTCCATTCAGGGCACTCCAAAACTCCTACCCCATCTAATTTGACTCAGAATTCTCCCAGCCAAATTGCCAATACTTTTAACAATTTTTTTTCTCTGAAACAGTCCAATCCTTAGCAAATACCTTATCTCCTGCCAGCATCTCTAACACATGCTCTCTAACCAATATACTTCCTGCCTTACAACTGCAGCCTGTTCCAACAGTTCTCATCCATACCCTACTTCATAAACTAAAACCATGTACACCTTCAGCTGTCCTCCGATCAGCTGAATTTCTGCAAATTGCAGCTGATGTACTTGCTTACCCTATCTCCATATTAATAAATAGAACCATTACACAAGGTTCTATCCCATCTCTCTGGAAAGTCTCACATATTATCCCATTACATCAGGGAGGTAACTCAACTGAACTCTCTAACTTCCGTCCCATAGCTCTACTTTCTCCTTTAGCAAACATCACGGAAAGATGAATTCATTGGCAACTACTTGATCATCTCCTACAAAATAACCTATTAGCTGACTGCCAGCATGGCTTCACGCCATTTCATAGTACCACAACTGCACTCCTATCCTTTTCAGACTGTATTAATAAAAATCGTAATAACAACTTGTTCTCCTCATCTCTCTTTTTAGACCTCTCCAAAGCCTTTGACATGGTGAATCATCACCTAATGATAGATACACTTAAACCACTTCCAGTAGACACTCAGACAATCAAATGGTTTAAGTCTTATCTAGAAAACAGACAACAAGCAGTTCTCTGGGACAAAAACCTATCGACCCAGCTCCCTATCTCCCTAGGAGTCCCGCAGGGCTCTATTTTGGGACCCCTCCTCTTTTCCATTTTCATTAATGATCTGAAAACATCCCTTCCTCAAACCACATGCATACAGTATGCTGATGACCCTACATTAATCTGTGCTGCAGCATCTCGTACTGAACTGCAGTCTAGCACCCAAAAAGCATTTACTTTAGTTGAAAACTGGTTCTACAAACACTGTCTCCTCCTAAACCCTAAAGAAACAAAACTCCTACTATTCATCCCCACCCTAAAGTCCCCCCCCCCATCAATTTCTCAGTAGTATCAAATAATGGCACTGTAATAGTACCTGATACAACTAAACTTTTAGGCTTACCAATCGATCACAATCTTAGTTTTGACTCTCACATAAACTTAACCATTAAATCAGTCAATAGAAAACATGGTTTCCTTTATAGGCTAAAAACCTTCCTTACACCTTCTGCCAGGACTACTATAGCCCAAACACATCTAATTTCGACCCTTCTCTATGCCTCACCAATTTACACTAACCTATCCAAAAATAATCTAAATAAGCTGGCCTCCTCTTATAACATTTCCAGATTTGCTACTGGTTCCCCATTCCGGACCCACCATTGCCAAAATCTGAAAAAGTTAGGATGGTTGGAAATGCAAAACCAACTTCTTCTTCAACAACTAACTTTAACTCATATGATCTTGTATCATCCTATAAATACACCCATACTCTCTAGTCTTATTAGCCCAAATAAAAATCTGACAACCCTACGCTCAGCTAATAAGTTACTAGTAGCCACCCTTAAACTTAACAACAAATCTGGAGACTGTCTATTTGCTAATACCATTGGAAACTCTTGGAACAAGCTTCCTAATAAACTAACATCCCTGACATCCACACCAATTTTCAAGAAGCAACTAAGAACCTTCCTAACTTTACAATGTCTATGCCCATGTACAAATCCTGACTGATATTTCCTCCTCTTAAACACCACCTTCACATGATCATAACATTCATCTCTGATGCAAAAAAAAAATAAAAAAATATATATATATATATATATATATATATATATATATATATATATATATATATATATATATATATATATATTATTCTAATATGATCAACTTCTACATGTATATATGTTTCTTTCTAATTTTGTCTAAGATTCTCACATGTAAATGCTGGTATATGTAACCTATATGTACTTGCATATTCATGTCATTTTGTTTCCTCTTACATTATATAAATCTGCTTATAGGGGTTTCTATGTTTAATAAATTTTTTTAAATATTATCCTTTTATGTCTTATAACCCAGCCACTGGGATGCACAAGCCAGTACATTTTTTTGCGCCGGTCCCAAGCCCAGATAAATGGGGAGGGTTTGCTATAGGAAGGGTATCCGGTGTAAAACTTCGCCAAATCATTTCATGCAGACACCAGCAAATATTTACATACTGGATTGGTCAAGGCCTGGGTTAACAACAACTGCCACCAGTACTCTTAGCCAACAGGGTGCTGGCAGAAATTGGGCTACTGTTGGCCGAAGGAGGAGGAGAAGAGGTGGAAGAAATGGCCGAAGACAGGAGAAAGGCTAGGACTGTGGTAGTGAGAGTCGGAACTTTGAATGTTGGCAGTATGACTGGTGTAGGGAGAGAGCTAGCTGATATGATGGACAGAAGGAAGGTTGGTATATTGTGTGTGCAAGAGACCAGATGGAAGGGGATTAAGGCTAGGTGTATCGGAGGTGGGTTCAAATTGTTTTATTATGGTGGGGATGGGAGGAGAAATGGCATAGGAGTTTGTCTGAAGGAACAGTATGCTAAGAGTGTTTTGGAGGTGAAAAGAGTGTCGGATAGAGTGATGTTTATGAAGCTGGAAATTGATGGTGTAATGATGAATGTTGTTAGTGCATATGCTCCACAAGTTGGGTGTGCAATGGATGAGAAAGAATAATTTTGGAGTGAATTGAATGAAGTGGTGATGACTATACCCGATGATGAGAGAGTGGTGATTGGAGCAGATTTCAATGGGCATGTTGGTGAAGGGAACAGAGGGGATGAGGAAGTGATGGGTAGGTATGGTGTTAAACAAAGGAATGCAGAAGGTCAGATGGTAGTAGATTTTGCGAAAAGGATGGACATGGCTGTGGTGAATACGTATTTTAATAAGAGGGAGGAGCATAGGGTAACATACAAGAGTGGAGGAAGATGCATTATATCTTATGTAGGAGGGCCAGTTTGAAGGAGAGTGGAGACTGTAAAGTGGTGAACGGAGAAAGTGTACTTAGGCAGCATAGGATTGTGGTTTGTAGGATGATGTTGGTGATCAAGAAGAGGAGGAGTGTGAGGGCAGCACCAAGGATCAAATGGTGGAAATTGAAAAAGGGTAATTGTGAAGTGGATGAGTTAAGGCAGGCACTGGGTGGCAGTGAAGAGTTACCAAATAGCTGGGTAACTACAGCAGAGCTGGTAAGGGAGATGGCTAGAAAGGTGCTTGGTATCAAATCAGGACAGAGGAAGGACGACAAGGAGACATGGTGGTGGAATGAGGAAGTACAGGAGAGTATACAGAGAAAGAGGTTGGCAAAGAAGAAGTGGGACTGTCAGAGAGATGAAGAAAGTAGACAGGAGTATAAGGAGATGAGGTGCATGGCAAAGAGAGAGGTGGCAAAGGCTAAGGATAAGGCATATGAAGAGTTGTATCAAAAGTTGGACACTAAGGAGGGAGAAAAGGACCTGTACCGATTGGCTAGACAGAGGGACCGAGCTAGGAAAGATGTGCAGCAGGTAAAGGTGATAAAGGATAATGAGGGAAACATACTCACAAGTGAAGAGAGTGTGTTGAGCAGATGGAAAGAGTACTTTGAGGGGTTGATGCATGAAGAGAATGAGAGGGAGAGAAGGTTGGATGATGTAGGGATAGTGAATCATGAAGTACAATTGATTAGCAAGGAGGAAGTAAGGATAGCTATGAAGAGGATGAAGAATGGAAAGGCTGTTGGCCCAGATGACATACCAGTGGAAGCATGGAGGTGTTTAGGTGAAATGGCAGTGGAGTTTTTAACCAGATTGTTTAATGAAATCTTGGAAAGTGAGAGGATGCCTGAAGAATGGAAAAAAAGTGTTTTGGTACTGATTTTTAAGAATAACGGTGATGTACAGAGCTGTAGTAACTACAAAGGGATTAAATTGATCAGTCACAGCATGAAGTTATGGGAAAGAGTAGTGAAAACAAGGTTAAGAAGGGATGTGATGATTAGTGATCAGCAGTATGGTTTCATGCCAGGAAAGAGCACTACAGATGCGATCTTTGCTCTGAGAGTGTTGATGGAGAAGTACAGAGAATGTCAGAAGGAGTTGCATTGTGTTTTTGTAGACTTAGAGAAAGCATATGACAGGGTGCCTAGAGAGGAGTTGTGGTATTGTATGAGGAAGTCAGAAGTGTCAGAGAAGTATGTAAGAGTGGTATAGGATATGTACGAGGGTAGTGTGACAGCGGTGAGTTCTGGGGTGGGAGTGACGGATGCATTTAAGGTGGAGGTGGGGTTACATCAAGGATCAGCTCTGAGCCCTTTCTTGTTTGCAATGGTGATGGACAGGTTGACAGACGAGATCAGACAGGAGTCCCCGTGGACTATGATGTTTGCAGATGACATTGTGATCTGTAGTGAGAGTAGGGAACAGGTGGAGGAGACCCTGGAGAGATGGAGATATACTCTAGAGAGAAGAGGAATGAAGGTCAGCAGGACTAAGACAGAATATATGTGTGTGGATGAGAGGGAGGATAGAGGAATGCTGAGGATGCAAGGAGTAGAGGTGGCGAAGGTGGATGAGTTTAAATGCTTGGAGTAATAGTTCAGAGTAATGGTGAGTGTGGAAAAGAGGTGAAGAAGAGAGTACAGGCAGGGTGGAGTGGGTGGAGAAGAGTGTCAGGAGTGATTTGTGACAGACGAGTACCAGTAAGAGTGAAAGGGAAGGTCTACAAGAGGGTAGTGAGACCAGCTATGTTATATGGGTTGGAGACTGTGGCATTGACAAAAAGGCATGAGTTTGAGCTGGATGTGGCAGAATTAAAGATGTTAAGATTTGCACTGGGTGTGACAAGGGTGGACAGGATTAGGAATAAGTATATTAGAGGGTCAGCCCAGGTTGGGAGGTTTGGAGACAAAGCCAGAGAGGCACGATTACATTGGTTTGGACATGTGCTGAGGAGGGATGCTGAGTATATTGGGAAAAAGATGCTAAGGATGAAGCTACCAGGTAACAGGAAAAGAGGAAGGCCTAAGATAAAGTTTATGGATGTGGTGAGAGAGGACATGCAGGTGGTAGGTGTGACAGAGCAAGATGCAGAGGACAGGAAGAAATGGAAACAGGTGATCTGCTGTGGCGACCCCTAATGGAAACAGCCAAAAGAAGATGATGATGATCCTTTTATGTCTTATACTTACAGATTTGTGTCAATTTGTATAATGCTGTAGTGGAGCTTTTCTCCCCGGGCCTCTACTGAAAATGGACTTATATCCAGTTAGACTAGCCCGGTCAACAAATGTAAAATAAAATAAATGTCTTTAATATATATTCCAACTCCACCTCCTTTGGCTTTACTGCCCATAGTTTGGGGTCTGAATGTATGATAGGATGAGCAACCAGGTATGGCTGGGGTGCTGTCCGCAGCTTTGAATCAGGTTTCTGTGACTGCGCAGATGTCAGCATTTTCCAGGGTTACAAATGCTTGAAATGAGTGCAGTTTCATGTTTAGACCCCTAGCATTTAGCAGCATGACCTTTAATTTGAGTTTTGTTGGAATGTTTATGTTGGTAGTTTTAACCTCATCACTTTTTCTAAAAAAGGCACTATGGGGGAGGCAAGTGCCTTTGACAGAAGCCTGAAACCCAAGTGAGACAGATGCAGGCCATCTTTGACAAAGCATCATAATCTGTCAATCATATCTTCCCAGGCTGTCAAGTACTGGATCCCCCTGGAATGACACTAGAAACTAAGCCAATTGTTAAAGTCAATCATTTTCTGTTTGTATTGGTGCATCATTCGGGGTGACGGTAGAATGCTGCTTAAGGCCAGGGACATGCCTGCCTGGGACACATATTCAATAAGTTCAATCTTGTCTCTCTTCATATAGTCCAGGGAGGTATGTCTCAAGTCATTCACAACAACATGGACAGAGTCATAACAGTACCTGTTGTTGAGAGACTTGAGTGCATGTGTGATATGGTGGATTATGGCTCCTGACAGACAACTAACCATGACTTTCTCCTTATCCAGCCTGGTGAGAGGTACATCTGTGTGTCTCACAATGGAATCTCCTATGACTAATATGTTGGGTTTATGGTTAAGCCTTAGTGGTTCTGAGACACAGGTGTGTGAAATATGCATGGTATGTGATGTGGAGGGCTGTGGAGATCATGTGTGTTTTTGCCTTGGAGGTTTTTGCCTCAGAGGTCTCCTTTGTTTGGGTATA
This sequence comes from Protopterus annectens, assembly GCF_019279795.1. Taxonomy (NCBI): domain Eukaryota; kingdom Metazoa; phylum Chordata; order Ceratodontiformes; family Protopteridae; genus Protopterus; species Protopterus annectens. The sequence goes on along the minus strand of NC_056727.1, from coordinate 113,105,359 downwards.
TTTTTGTTGAGGACCTTTTAATATGTGGGTGTGTGTTGTGTAGGTGTGGGTGGTGCTTGAGGTGTAGTGATTGTGTTGACAACCTTCTCAGTGCCGGATATACTGGCTTGTGAGGGAGAGAACATGGACTCTAGGTTCATAATGTAATTGCATCTCTCGCAAATTGTGTTCCTAGGTGGTAGTAGTAGATGGTTGTCTGTGTACATAAGACAGTTGCTACACTGTCTCAGGATGCCCATATCAACCAGACTGGCAGGAGAAACTGTAGGAAACTGTCCATCCATATTTTTCAGAATCTGAGAGAAAAGGCCATGGAAAGCTAAGGTGTTATCCTAAAGCCCAAGTGCTTAAACCAAAACTAAGGGGCTTAGAATAACACAACTTAAACAGCCTATAAACAGTAGCAAATGCAACAGAAAAGATGCAATTGAAAACTATAGAGAACAAGCCCCAGCAAGTAGTAGAAAAAGCAAGATGAAGTAATGGAGCAGGAGGAGGAAGCAAAAATACAGTAAAAGAAGCTGAATAAATTGTTTTTTTTTTTTTTTAGTAAAGTGGAAAGCGAGAGAGGCGGTACAGAAAAAAATTCAAGTTTAAGGAACTAACGGGTATGACCTTCCGAAATGATCTCTGTATTAGGTAGAATGAGCTAATGAGATTGCACTGGGAGGAGTGTCCTTTATCAGACTTACAGTAGGGGCAGGCAACAGCAAAAGCCATAAACTATAAGAACACAACAGCAATTGGGTGGGACTCTGGGAGAAAACAAAAATGCAGCCACAGATTAGCAAATATATAAATGGAGACACAGAAAAGTAAATAATTCAGTCAGACAAATAAATAAAAACAGTACAGTAAACTACTGCAGAACTGTTACACAAATAAATAAAAAACAATGCAGTATTGATAAGCAAATAAATACAACCATTGCAGTGCGGATATGAAACACTGAACAATTAGATAAATTACAAAAAATATACTTATATAGCTCTGCAATTCAGATTGTTTAAGAAGCACTCTCCATCAGGCACAAATGGAGCTCTAGCAGGATGAGCAGGGATTCATCTAAATGTAATCTTTTTATACCAGCAAGATAAAAGATCCTTCCAAAGCCACACCCTGAAACAAACATATAACAGTTTTCCAACTCTAGAATGAGTACGCCACAAACTCCCAGTAGGGGTGGGCAACAGCAAAAGCCACCAACTTTAAAAACACAACAGCAGACTGCACAGAAGGCACCCCAGCCAAAAACAGAACCAGAGAACCTCTTGCTGTGAGGTGACAGCACCAACTACTGCACCGCCTGAAGATAATGGCTCCACTGGGGATTAAATGGTGGACCTTCTGCATATGAAGCAGACATGATAACCACTACACTATAAAACCTTTAACAGAAGTATTTTTATTACTTTTCACTGCTTTTTTTTTCCTTTGATGTATTGTACACCAAGAGAGAACCCATGAAGAAACTACATATAATTCTTCAGCACACTTTATTACCTGAATGTTTTACTCATGTTGAACCACATTTTATACTGTAGCCTGGCTATTTCTTGCAGATGCTCAACACCGCCACGGTGCTTAGCAGTGAAACTGAATATACTGCAGTGGGTTTTGCCAAAAATTAAGAAAAAAATTGCAGCAGTGTTGATCATAACACTGGGTTCACTAATCATGAATGAGAATGGTTTCAGAAGATTTGAAAGATGATGAAAATTGTGAAAGCTTAAATTTAATGTGAGAAGTGCAATGTTTATGAGAAAAAGTCACCAAAGTATGAACACATAGGGGTAGAAAGGGTGCTGGCTATAACCACTGGAAGAAGAAGGCCACTTAAAGAGAAGCACTGAATGTTACCCCTCAACATATTAGTGAATCTAGTCATTAAAACTTAAAAAATTAACCATTCTAAGAAGTATCCGCTCCTGACCCAGAAGGTAGAGGACCTTTCTGTAACTATAAGGAAAATGAGGTAATTTTGTAAGAAATTTTCTCCATGCGTCAGTTGAAAATGTCTTCAGTCCAGCTGCATAACCCAAGTAATAAAACAGGCAAACAAATAAATCACATATAAAATAAACAGATACATATAAAGGGTGAATGAAGTTCAGAAATAAATTAAAAAATAAAAGCGAAAAGTGTAAACTGTGCTGGCAGCTTTGACTTCTTGACACAGTGAAACACCCCACAGGGTACAGAAGTAGGGTGCCAGGAGCTTATAACAGAGCAGGTACCAGAACAAGGGATTACTGTGATCATCAAAAAAAGCAAACATGAAAGTTCAGCTCAAATAGTTACTTGCGGAATTCTACATAACAGACATCCAGTGTTTTAAGAACGCCTTTTCATAAATTCTGTAATGAAATGTTAAAGGATGAGATGAGAAGGGTGAGTCTTTAAATGGTGTACTAGCATTAATTAAGTAATTAACATTGTGCCCTCTTGTAACTAATGACTTAAATTAAGCAAAACGTTGCTGAGAACCTTTCAGGTCTGCCTGCATTTGTCTAATGAAGGAAATCCCTACTAAGACTTTTAAAAACAGTTTTACTTTTTCAGAGAGTTGTAATGTTTATATTAGGGTTGCAGAACGATGTTGTGCCCCTTTGTCATACGTACTGTCCAGGTGCATTATCGTGGATATACAGGAATGCTTTCCTCTCCAACCAAACTGAATGTCTGTGTGAGGGGTTGCTTATTTGTTCTGTTTGTGAAACTTTTCCAGTTTTAAATAAATTTATGTGAGCCCATTTATGATGAAAAATGTTCTTCACAGCTTACTTTTTCCTCACCTCGTTTTATGTTACTTGCTGGCAAATGGACAAGCACATGTTCACCTTCAGTACTCATGCTACAGTCAGTGCAAGGTGTCTGATGGTGTGCAGGTCCCTCCCATCCCCTTAATTCTGTTTAACTAAGGTGGACAGATGTCAAGATCATACTCTGAGGTGCCTTGCACATGTACTTAAACATTGATGTTAGCGAGTAAAGTTTCCCATTGCAGACTTTTAAAAAGGTTGTGCATTCCTTTTTCTATGTCCAAACATAAGATTGGGTCTCCTCTCAGTGTGTTATAATTGTTGCACTGGAGCCACTGTCATGGTTATTTTTTCATTATTTTTAAACTTCAATTCATTTATAGTGTGTGTGTGTGTGTGTGTGTGTGTGTGTGTGTGTGTGTGTGTGTGTGTGTGTGTGTGTGTGTGTGTGTGTGTGCCTGTGTGCCTGTGCATGTGTGTGCCTGTGTGCCTGTGCATGTGTGTGCATGTGTGCCTGTGCATGTGTGTGCATGTGTGCCTGTGTGTGTGTGCCTGTGTGTGTGTGTGCCTGCGTGCCTGTGTGCGTTTGCCTGTGTGCCTGTGTGCATGTGTGTGCGTGTGCCTGTGTGTGTGTGTGTGTGTGTGTGTGTGTGTGTGTGTGTGTGTGTGTGTGTGTGTGTGTGTGTGTGTGTGTGTGCATGTGTCTGCATGTGTGTGCGTGTGCGCGTGCGTCTTTGCATGTGTGTGTGCCTCTGTATGTGTGTGTGTGTGTGTGTGTGTGTGTGTGTGTGTGTGTGTGTGTGTGTGTGTGTGTGTGTGTCTCATGGGTCTCTCAACCTTCCATCACCAGTATGTGGAACAGTGTGTCACTCATAATGTGGAACAAATAGACAAAATGTGGAACACTTACTAACACTTTCCTGACAATTTCCACTATGAAGATCACGGGATGATTTTGTGTTGCTTTAACTACAAAAGTTCTTTTGGTGCATTAATGTGATACAGTATTATTTAACTTGGATATCAGTTAAAAGAATTCTTAACACTGAATGTGTGATAGACTCTTTCAATGTGTAATAATGAAGAACATGGACTTTTTAAGGCTCAAAATGAGGAATGTTCCTTCCTCATAATGAAATGTGCTTGAGGTGTATGGAATAATACTGGCTGCAGCATTTTGGGGGGGGTCTGTATTTTATTAATAATCTGCAGTTAAATTAAATTACTCTAGTTTTATGAAGACATGTAAACATTCTTTGTATGTAAAAAGAGACATATCAGAATGAAGTGCCTAACAGACAAAGTTAAGAAGGAAGACAATCACACAGAGACATTAAAAGCTGATTACTGTGGTAGGGCTAGCCACGTGGCAGTATAAACCGTGGTTCTAGATTATTGTCACCGTTGAAGTGACACCCCAACCCCATGTGCAAAAATGGGAAAAACGGTTTGTGGATTACCTGAAGCTGAAAAAGCTTTGCAGTGAGAGATTCTACTATTAAAGGATTTGCAAGTAGCTGAAGGGAGGATTTCTTATGCATATTTGAAGTTTAGATAAAGATGATACACGGGGTATCAAAGCATAAGTTATGGGAACCCCTCAGCCTAAGTTTAATTTGGAAATGAACTGTACCAAGTTTCTCTTAACTGGACTGGGTGACTTCAGAAGAATAAAAGTAACTTGCAACTGTTAACAAGCCATTTCCTATCGTCCAAAAGGGGAAGGTTTGATTCACTCACCTTCCACTGCCTAACGTTGTGACTCTGAGTAAGTCACTTAACCAGACACTGCTCCTAGGCTGATTTTGAAAAAGGTCCGTGAAGATTAGAGGTCTACCTCGGAAAACAAATAAATAAACCCAGTTTGCAATTTTTTTCTGTTAAATGTGTGCCAATTAATCATAGGATCATATGAGGTTACTACGCTAATGGCCCTGAAGCCCTTACAAGCCTAGCCAAGAGTTACCCAAAAAAAAAAGAAACCTCAGTCAGCACCTGTCACTCCTGTCAGTGAGGGACACAGGTGGAACCCCTGGGACAAATTTGTGGTTTTCCATCCACTCATCAAGGTTGCACTTGAAGACGATCAGTGAGGTGCTCTGTTTGACGTGTATGGGAAGTCTATTCCATAGATTGGGGCAGCTTCTGGGAGACAAACCTCTCTCTCCAGCAGGTTTTGTTGATGTTGCATATTCGATTTAGGCCTTTCAAGCGGGTAATGTTCGAGGAGTTAGAATTACGGATATGGAGCATCTCTAGTAGGGTAGGGTCCACAATTGCCTTGTAGGCGAGACACAGATCACCTCTGAGCAATCTGTATGATACCAAGCAGAGTGATAGTGATTTGAGCCTGTCTGCTTAGGACAGGTGCTGGAGCCATGGATTCTCTTTGTGAGGTATTTCTGTGACCTTTCCAGTTGATGCAGGTGTTTGGAGAGGTACATAGCAAATGGGGCGTTATACTCAATTATTGATCTAATGATTGAGGAGTACCGACAGGTAATAACCTCCTTTTTCTGGATGCAATCCCTTTACTTATGAGATGAACCAAGTAAAAAGCTTTTCTGACCACTGCCACTACATAATGGTCGAATGTGAGATTGTTGTCAACCTGAGTACCCAGGTCTTTCACCACAGGTTGTGTATTTAAGTGGTTGCTGTTGATGTGGTAATCAGTAAGGGCCATGTTTTTGCTGAATGGTATGATAATACATTTTTTTTTGCATTTAACTTAAGACCATGACTTTGGCACCAGTCATTTGTTGCTGTGAGACCCTCTTGCAGTATGTTGACATCATTTGGGGAGTCAGTGACAGCACCCAACTTACATTCTCTGCAAACTTGGTCAGCAGTCACAGGCCAGTTCCTCAACATTCTAAAAGGTAGGTAGGTGCAATTCAAACACACAGTTTTGATTAAACCTGAAATGGGGTATGGAACATTTTAGTAATAACCCTCAGAGGTGAAAAGAGTTTAATGGTGTCCCATCACAGGAGTAAGCTAAGGCCGTCTCATGGGAGCAGCTGGCCATGGTAAACAGATAGGTAACACTTCACAACAGGTCGCTGCTGAAACGGGGTGATATTTATTTATTTATATTTGTCTAAAGCTGAAATGCCTGTTATAAACAACCAACAAGCAACAAACTGAAATAAAATTCTAAAATCCTTAACCGTTTTTTGTCAGGTTACTGATGTACAAACACTCTGAGTCGGAGGCTTTTTTGTTCAGTCGGGATTTTCAGAGCGCAATGCAGGACTTTGGATTTGTCTGTTGAACTCAGAACTATCCTGCTCAAATCGGGATTTCTGTCAACCCTGTTGCTGTTTATATCTTGAATTATTTGAGTTTCCTTGTTCTTATTTTGAAGAAAGTGCATTGTGCCTCTCATTGTCTCGTCTACTGAATTACTTGCTCAGAATTCATTATATAGCTAGCTGTTGGATAAAGCAGTGTATTGTTACACTCTAGCAAGCACTTTCTGTGTTTGCATATCGAGAGGTCAGTGGATTTTCCATTTAGTGGCACTGGGTGGTAGCCTGGTCTGTATAAGCTGGGGAAATACATTAGATATTCCTGCATGTAACTGCTTTATTGGCTGGAGGGGTTGGCATGATAGTTAAGCTCTTAACATTATAAATGCAAAGTACAGGGTTTGATTCTGACTGCAGGTTATAACCTTCCTTGTTAGTATAGTGATAAATATTTCTGCTTGTTATGCGGAATACTGGGGTTCGATTCCCTGATGGAAGCTGCTCCACATTTAGTGTCTTTGCCAGAGGTCCATAGTGTTTCTGCTGATATCCAAAGCATCCAAGGCTAAAAAGAAGAAAATAAGTATAATTTGTGATTCTACTGCACTTTTATCTAATTGCTGCATTATTTCTGCTTTTCACTGTTTGCAACTACATCATTCTCTGCACTTGATTTCAAATGTACTGTTAGTACAAATAGCATAGTCTAGATTCTGATCTGCAGAATCTAGCCTGTTATTGATACACTTGAGCACTAAACCAGCCATTTTACATTAAGAAGGGCTTCCCCTGCACCCTAGTGTAAGAAGAGTGTAGCTCCTGCCTTGTCTGACTAGGAGAATGCAGAAGAAAGGTTAATTATGTGGTTTCCTATTGATATATTAGCTTAAAAGTGTTTATTTTATCTGTATTTAAATCTCATATTTGCGCGGTGGTGGTGCTGCGATAGCATTGTCACCTCACAGTAAGACGCTGACCTATTCAACTCTCAGCTAGAGCGTCTTCTGCGTGGAGACATGCATGAATGGGTGTACCTTCATTGAAGGTTGTGCATTAGGGCTGGCAACTCAGCATGTAAAAATCAACTGCCAATCATTAGCGGACCGGAGTTCCGCTGTGGCGACCCCTAACCGGGAAAAGCCGAAAGACACAACATTTAAATCTCATTTTCACATTGCTGCGCATCGCACAGTGGGGGTTAGAGATGCACTGTATAGAAACAAATACCTTGAAACACAATTTTCCCTAGACATCTGTCAGTGAAACCCATCCAAGCTTCCCTACTGCACTACAGGCACCTCAGCTGCTCAATGAGCAGTGTTGCCACATTTATCATCCCTAGCCTTCAATAGAACAAGCCCCTTTGTTAGTTCTAGCGTAAAAACTGGTCTAACCAGACTTCTCACTTCTCTAATCATGCATATGGTAAAAAATCTCCTATAATGGACAGGCAGTTTCCCATCAGTACTCCAGCCAGCCTGATTGACATGGACATCCTGAGGCAATGTAGCAACTGCCTCATGTATACTGACAACCACTTATGCCATGCCTAAAACAAACAAATACCCTATGCGACATATGTAATTACACTATGAAACTGGAATCAATTCTCTCACATAACAACAAACCAGACATCAGACAGGTTGTCAGCATACACACTTCACATCTCACACAAAATAAAGACATAGCACATAAACCCACATAAGTGGAGGTACTCACTAGAAGCCTACCAAAAGATCAGAGACCTCCCAGACATAAACCACTTGCACACACTGATATGCAAATAGAAGTAACTACACATAATAACACATACATCAGTGTCTCAGCAAATAATGCCTAAAGGCAAAACACCTCAAAACATAATGTCTTGGTCATAGGTGGCCCAATAGTGAGACACACAGATGCCTCCCTCACCAGGCTGGACAAGGAGAAGGTCATAGTCAGCTGCCTGTCAGGTGCCAGGATCCATCAAATCATGCATGCACTCAAGTCACTCAACAACAAGTATAGTTATGACTCTGTCATAGTCCATGTTGGGGGTGAATGACTTCAGATGTACCTCTCTAGACTATATGAACAGAGACATGACATGACTGAACTCTCAGATTATGTGTTCCAGGCAGGTATGTCCCTAGCCCTAAGCAGCATTCTGACTTCATCCAGGATGATGCCACAACATAAAAAAAATTATCGACTTCAAAAATTGGTGTCAGTCCAGGAGGATCCAGTATCTGTCAACCTGGGAAGACATGGTCAACAGGCCACGCTGCTTTGTCAGAGATGGTCTGCACCTGTCTCCTGTAGGCTTTTGCATACTGGCAAAGGCATTTGCGTCCTTCATAGTGGCTTTTTAGGCAATGTCAAAACAACAAAATTTCCAGTGTAACAAAATCCACTCAAGACAAACACAAGGTTCTGCTGCTTAATGCTAGGAGTCTAAACAGGAGACTGCACTTCCTGGAAGCACTCCTCACCTTGGAAAATGCTGGCATCTGTGCAGTCACCGAGGCATGGTCCAAGGCCATGGACAGCACCTCGGCCGTGAAAGGCTACAATGCCTTCCACATGTTCAGACCTCAAAATGAGCATGAAAGAACCAGAAGTGGAGGTTTACCCTCCTTCGTTAAAGCTAAGTACACCTCAAGACTGGTCAAACAGTATAACTTTCTCGAACTACTCCATGTCCAAATAGTTATAGGCAAAATACCCTACCAGATCATTGTTAGCTATAGGTCATCCAGGTCTATATTATAACATTGAAGTGTCAAAACTTTGAATGTTATAACCTCGAACCCAAACTCACGAAAGCTGAAATCCCCGAATACTGAGAACAGCGAAAAAAATTGCTGTTCCAGTACAAAACACGAAACACACAAACACTACAAACTATTTCTAATGTGGGGGGCTTCGCCCATCATACTCCCCAACATGGGGGGCTGTGCCCCCCACACCCCCCCTTCTTAAATATACCAACTCCGAGATCGCACCACAGTGGAGGAAATAGTGAAGCCGTGGAAAAGGCCCACCAAATTCTTTCCCTGGGAAAGAATTCGATGTTCCGTGGCTTCAATATTGTCAGTCTTCGAGGTTTTGGGTTTGATGTTTTGACATTCGAAGTTCTGACACTTCAATGTTATAATATAGACCCGGTCGTCCACCATGAACTAAGAAAAGCACACCACCTACCTGGACTTACTGGAGTCACTCGCCATACAGCCCAACACCTTAGTCATCGGAGATTTCAACTATCCTTCCATTGACTGGGTAACATACACAAGCAAAAACATGCTCACCCAGAGGTTCTTGGACTTTGTCAATACAAATGCTGTGGAACAGAAAGTCTGCATCTCCACAAGGGGCTCGAATGTCCTAAACATAGTACTCACCAACAGGGCAGGTCACTGCACTCCCCCCTGTGTGATGTCCTCCCTGGTAAGCTCGGATCATAAATCAGTCTCATTTTAATTAACTATTGGACTTGACACCCCCACAGGAGCAAAAAAACTAAAACAATTTTCCAAAGCAAACTGCAGCCTACTAAGCGATGATATATAAAAGTTTTTCACCCCACCCCCCGCTATCAAGGACAATGACTTCTATGCAGTGGTGTACACAAATGCCCTGTATAAACACTTAAGCAACTGTATAGATGTGGCTGTACCTGACCAGATCAAAACCAGGTCCTCTCATAAAAACAAGCCACCCTAGTGGACCTCATATAAACAGGTTATATAACAATAAATAAAATACAACACTGTACAGTAAGCCACTCCAAGGATGACAAACCTGTACTTGACATAAACAAATTTAATATTCGCTTTCATCTATTGGACTTCTTCAGAAAACATTTAATTACCTAATAATTGTCGTCCTTGGAGTGGTTTACTGTATAGTGTTTTATTTTATTTTTGGTGATTCTCACTGTTTTTCAGGTCAACTTCAGTGTTTTTATTTATTGAGGTTATATAACAAGAGCAAGAAACTGATATTTAAGAACAAGGAGGAGGTGGCTCAGCAAAAGAAGAATTCCCTCCACAGCTTGTACAAGTAAATCGGAAGTCTTGCAACGTTCTCTAAAGCTAATTATGAGGCTAAAATAGCATCCCTAGCTAAGGATAATCAGAAGGCATTCTTTAACTATGTCCGAAATCTAAAAGGGAATCCCCAGCTATGTGCCATACTAGTAGTGGATGGTACCACTCATACTATACCGTAGGAAATTGGCAACCTGCTAGCTGACAGATTTGGCACAAACTTCACCACTCTGTCTCCACCATCCATACTCCAAAGCATACCTGACACCAGTCCTCTGCCTAGTATTTCTAGAGATCAGGTCACATCTGCACTCTCCAAAGCCAAAGACATGGCCTCATTGGTACCAGATAACATCCCGGGTTGCTTACTAAGCATTCTAAAACAGGACCTATCAGATCCACTTGGTGCTGTCTTTAACTATGCCCACAAACTGGCTTTGTTCCAGCCGAGTGGAGATCAGAAACAGTAATGCCCTTGCACAAAAGGGGGCCATCACCTAACCCTGAGAACTATATGTATAATTACATATACATCTAACCAGCCTCATCTGCAAGACCATGTAAAGAATCATTATGAAATTTATCAGCAAGGACACAGGCGACCTTCAGACTCTAGATCAAACACAGTTTGGCTTTCTTATGGGTAGATCATGCTTGTTAAACCTAGTAGACTTCTTTGAGAAATTCACCAAAACCCTGGATGAAGGTAAAACATTGCATACCACCTATCTTTACCTAGCCAAGGATTTTGACACAATCCCCCACTCAGGTATCCTTGAAAAATTTGCCCAGCTGGAGATTCACCCTTACATCACTAGATGGGTAGCCAATTGGCTCACTGATGGAACACATACTATCAAAACTGGTGACTCCACCTCTGCCAGCAGACCAGTCACCAGTGGCAAACCACAAGGATCTGTGCTGGGCCCTTTACTGTTTGGAATCTATTTTTCGGAAGTCCAGGATAAAGTAATCAGCCTTTGGCTTACCAGGTTTGCCGGTGATTGCAAATTGGGTGCAATCATTGAGTCCCCCAACGATGTTAACATATTACAGCAGGGGTTAAGACAGACAAATGATTGGTGCCAAAGCCATGGACTAAAACTAAATGTAAAAAGTGCATTATTATCTCATTTGGCAAAACAGAATTCCCTGCTAATTACAGTATTGATAGCATCCCCCTAAGTTAAAACCCAGTTTTGCAAGAGTTGGGAACACACACTGATAGCAATGTGAACTTTGACCACCAAGTTTCCACAGTGATAAGGAAAGCATTCTACACTCCACATCTCATAGGTAAGGGCATCACATCCAGGTCTAAGGATGCTATAACACCACTGCACTTGACCCTCATCAAACCATTAATAGAGTACAATGCTCCATTTTGCATGTACCTCACCAGACACCTACAGCAGCTGGAGAGAACTCAGAAGTTTCTCACCAAGAAAATACAAGACTGCCAAACAATGACTTATGTGGATAGGATGAAATCCCTGTCAATGTACTCTGTATCTTATAGGCTGCTGAGAGGTGACTTGTGCCTGGCCTACAGGGCAGTCTCTTACCCTGCCTTGATGTAAATGCTCTGCATCTGCAAGTAAATGGTACAGCAGTCACTCACTCGAGGGATCTTAACCTAGCCTGTGACATAAATAGAACATGCTGGAGAGACAGACAGATCTCCCAGGGATTGCCACTCCTCTGGAATAAGCTTCTAATTCATGTGAAGCAGAGCTCCTCTCTGACCCTATTCAAGTGCAACCTAGACAAATGGATGTGAGACTACATATTCATCCTGGGGGTGGCACTCATGTCTCTCAGAGGTAGTTGGTGTTCATCATAGACTCACTATGCAAATTATGCCCATCTAACCAAGAACAGTTGCGGCAGCTCAGGATTAACATGGCTAGGCTTGTAAGGGCTGCAGGGCCATTAGCCTAATAATCGCCTATGAGCCTTTATAAAGTCTGTACAGTTGAGTGGCTCTTGGCTCATTCTACATATTGAAGTACTTTTATTGAATAATCACATGTTTATAAACTGTTTAAAGTAATATGCTGTATCTGTATCTTTGTTTGTGGCAGCATTTCACTCCAGAAACTTCTTACTGTGCTTTTATATTTGGAGGACTAGGATTACTCATCTAGTGGCCGTAGGTGTTTACCTGGTCTATCTGAATTGGGAAGCACACAAAAGCACTCTTGGCCAGGGGGCTCAGTCAGTTCTCTGTGTTTCTAGTGCTGGTATAAATTTGGCAACTTTGAAATGAGCTTCTCTTTGTGCTAGTGCCCTGTACAGAAGCAAACATCTGGAAACATTGCTTTCATTATACTTTGAAAGTTTACTTTGCTAGTTATCTTATTATAGCACCCAGGACTATTGCTGCTCAGACAGTATCTGATTTTGGTGCTGGGTAGCATCACTGATTGGGTTAACTGCAGATTGCACCATGTAAGCACCCTTCTCTCATCCAGTTACAAACATCCGCTACTCCTATTCCTTTCAAGTACACTTTAGGACCTGCAACCATGGATGGGCACTTTCTTGCTGTCTCTGCATCCAGCTTGGTGGCATGGGTATCCTGAGGCAATGTAACAGTTAACTTATGTACACTGACAATCACTTAGTTCTTGAACAGACAAATACAGTATGTGAGAGATGTAGTTACACATTGAAACTGGAGGCTAGACTTTCACATACAGACTCAAAAAGCAACAAACAGGTTGTCAGTGATTCACACACATCACTCACTGCACCCACAAAGGACCACACACACAGACCAACATATGCAGATGTACTCACATGTAACTTACTCAAACGTTAAAGGCCTCTGAGGCTTAGTCTTCAGAAGCTCCGCATGTACACTAACAAGACAATTCACATCACAAATAAAGCCACACTTCATTTTGCCTCAACTATCAAGGCCATAAGGTGAAACACTCCATAACCCAATATTCTGGTCATAGGAGACTCTATTGTGAGACACAGTGATGTCCCTCTTACAAGGGTGGATAAGGGGAAGGTTACAGTTAGTTGCCTGAAAGTAGCCAGGATCTGACAGATCATGCAAGCACATACATCACTTACTCCTAAGTACCAGTATGACTCAGTCATAGCCCATGTGAGAATGAATGACCCGATACATCCTTCCTTGGATTATATGATAACAGATATCATTGTCCTCTTAGAATGGGTCTCTTATCACATTTTCGGCATTAAGTAGACTACCAGCTATGTGGTAGTTCATTGGTACAGAGTTTTTACCAAATGGGATGACAATACACTTTTTGTCATTGAGCTTCAGGCCATGGCTTTGACACCAGGTATCTGTCTCAGTGAGGCCCTTTTGTAGGATGTCCACATTGTTAGGAGTTTCGATTATGGCTCCTAGTTTGCAGTCATCTGCAAACTTTGTTAGCCAAAGACCTTCTGTGTTAGCCTGCACTTCAGAGAAGTAGATACCAAACAGGAGAGGACCCAGGACTGAACCCTGTATTACTCCACTTGTCACTGGTCTGAAGTCGGATTTGGAATCCGCTACTTTCACAGTGTGGGTTCTGTCCGTGAGCCATTTGGCAACCCATCTTGTGACATAGGGATTTATACCTAGGTTAGTGAGCTTATCTATAATTCCAGAGTGGTGGGTGGTGTCAAAAGCCTTAGTGAGATCTAGATAAGCTGTGTGAACCATTTTACCCTCATCTATGGCTTTGGTGACTGCTTCAAAGAAGTCAATCAGGTTTAGGAGACATGATCTGCCTTTTACAAATCCAAACTGGGTAGGGTCCAGAGATTGGAGATTACCAATGTCTTTGTTTATGAGTTCCATGATGATACATTCCATGGTCTTGCAGACCAGGCTCGTCAGGCTAATGGGGCGGTAGTTCCTGGGGTCTATCGTGGCTCCCCCTTTGTGGAGTGGAATAACCATTGCCATGTGCCATTCAGTGGGTACAAAGCCTGAAGTGAGGCTATGATTGAACATGGTACTTAGACAAGGTGTCAGTTCATTCTGTAGTTCGTGTAGAATGCAGCCTGGGATATTGTCAGGTCCCATGGATGCTGTGTTCTTGGCTTTGGAGAGTGTGTTTTTTACCTGTGCAGCCGTGATTATAGGAGCTTTGCATTCTTTTGGTATTGAGATGGGCCCTCTAGGGTGTGAGAGGGGGGTAAAGTGAGCACATTAGCATACTCAGAACAATCTAAAGGTGTTGCTGCTCATTGCTAGGAGCCTCAGTAAGAAACTGCATTCCTTGGAAGCTCTCATCACCTTGGAGAATGCTGACATCTGTACAGTTACTGAAACATGGTTCCAAGCCACAGAAAGCACTCTGGCAGTACATGGCTATAATACCTTTTATACATTCCGACCACCAACTGAACATGAAAGAGCAAATGGTAGAGGTGTATCTATCCACATAAAAGATAAGCGCACCTCAAGGGTGTTTCAACAATATGATGTGCGTGAGCTACTCCATGTCCAACTAACCATGGGAAAATCCATTACCATATTCTTGCTAGCTACAGGTCCCCCACTATGAACAGGGAAACACATACATCATACCTGAAGTTACTAGAATCACTCACTATCCAGCCCAATACCATACTCATGGGTGATTTTAAATACCCCTCCATTAATTGGGAAGCATACATGACCACCAATATTCAGGCCCAAAGATTTCTTGATTTTGTAAATTCAAATGCTCTGGAGCAGCTAGTCTACACTCCTACTAGGGGAACAAATATCCTAGGTCTGATGCTCACAAATAGGGAAGAGTGCTGCACCCCCCTGGTGTTATGTGTTCACTGGTAAGATCAGATCACAAAGCTGTCTCCCTTGAAATAAAGGTAACATTAGTCCCCCCACCTAACCCCAAAAACGTCAAGAACTTCTGTAAGGTAAATTACCCCCTTTTAAGGAACAGCAGAGTTACTTTCCAAGCTCTCGCACATCCAGAAAACACAGAAACGTATGGAGAGGCACACACAAAAGCCCTGTAAGACCATATAAATAACTGCATAGAAACTGCAGTACCAGAACAAAATAAACCTAGGTCAAACCGCAAAAACAGCCACCTTGGTGGACCTCTAATATTAATAAGTTGTATAACAAAACAAAGAAAATCCTGTCGCGAAGTAAGAGGGAATGTGCACAACCATGCAATAAGCATCTCATTAGTCTAAACAAGTGAATCAGGGAACTAGTCAGGCCTCTGAAAGCAGACTCTGAAGTAATAATAGCCTCCAAAGCTAAGGACAGCCCCAAGGCATTTTTTAGTTATGTCTGCAATCTTAAGGGCAACACACAGCAATGTGTGGAATTAGTTATAGATGGCATCACCTATCCTCAGCTGGAAGACATCTGCTGAATGATGAATTCAGCTCAGATTGTACCTCCACATCACCACCAGTTCTCCCCCAAGAAATACCCTCCATCACTCCACCACCAATTTTTACCAAAGAACAGGTCGCCATTGTGTTCTCTAAAACCAAAAACACAGCTTCAGTGGGTCTGACAATATACCAGGTTGCCTGTTAAGCAGCTTAAATCAGGACTTATTGGGCCAGTTAGGATCTCTCTTTAACTACAGCCTTCAGACTGGGTTTGTTCCAATAGAGTGAAGGACAGCAACAGTCATCCCTGTGCATAAAATGGACCATCTACTGACCCATGAAATTACACTCATAAGTTTGGCTAACCTTATATGTAAGGCCATGGAAAGAATAATCATGGACCTGATAAAAATGACATAGGAGACTTCCAAACACTGGACCTGACTCAGTTTGGCTTTGTCACAGGCAGGTCACGCCTACTGAATCTGGTTGATTTCTTTGAGAAAGTCACCAAGGCCATGGATGAGAGTAAAACAGTACATACCACTTACCTCGACCTGGCCAGGGCATTTGACACAATTCCCCACTCAGGTATTATGAATAAACTCACAAAACTGAGCATAAATCCCTATGTCACCAGATGGTCATGTAGGACATGTAGTTAAAGTGGGTGAATCCAGATCCAGCAAGAGGCCAGCTACTAGTGGTGTGCCACAGGGTTCAGTGTTGGGGCCACGCCTGTTCGGAATATACTTTTCTGAAGTCAAGGCAAATGTGGAAGGCCTCTGAATTAAAAAGTTTGCCAATGACTGCAAGCTGGGGGCAATCACTGAATCCCCCAACAATGTAGACATCATTCAGGAGGGTCTAGAACAGACAAATGATTGATGCCAGAATCATGGCCTAAAACTAAATATTAAATGCAAAAAAGTGCATTATCATACACTTTTGGAAGTCAAATACCCCTGAAAATTACAACATCAATAGCACACCCCTTAGAGTAGACTCATAGGTGAGAGATCTAGGTACACAGATAGACAGTAGCCTGAACTTTGATCTCCATGTATCCACAGTGGTGAGGAAATCCTTTTATGTGGCACTTATAAGCACAGGTATGGTATCTAAATCCAAGAAAATTGTAGTCTCGCTGTACTCAGATCTCATTTGACCAATAATCGAGTACAATGCTCCATTTGGCATGTACTTGACTAGGAACTTACAGCAGCTGGAGTACAATTAGAGGTTCCTCACAAAGAAAAAATAGGGTGTAAACAACACAAACTATGCAAATAGACTAAAAGCCCTACACCTTTACTCTGTCTCCTACCGACTACTAAGGAGTGACCTATGCCTGACCTACAAGCATACCTCTCAACTGTACAGATTTTCAAAGAATGTACAGATTTTTGCCTCATAATTTTGGTTTTCTGGCAAATCATTGCCAAGTCATTGAGGGTTGAAGTCAGAAAATAATGACAGACATTTGAGCTTCAGACTTCATACCCTTCAAAAATTCATACTAATGCAAAATGAGCTATTCTATCAACTTTCTATGTCTGTAAGAGTAATATTTAAAAATGTCCCTATTTTGGGGACTTTATTCCCCCCATTAGTTGTGGCTCTGTCCAGATTTCTTGTTTTAACAGGTTGAGAGGTATGCCTACAAGGCACTCACAAATCCAGCCTCATGGAGCTACTACACATCCAAAAGTCAAACAGTACAAGGGTCACCTGATCTAGGGGCCTACACTTAGCCAGCTACTCAAACAAAACATGCTGGAGAGACAGATATGTGTCTCATACATTGCCAGGCTTCCTATTCACATTAAGCAGAGGCTTTCCCTGGCCAACTTCAAATGCAGTTTAGACCAATGGTTGGGGGATTGCAAATTCACACCTAGTGTTGTGCCTATGTCCCTTATGGACAGGGACAGTCTATAAGATACTCAATGAAAAGGCACAAATCCATGACATCCTCTTGCCCCTAGGGGACATATATTGGGTAAAATCAAGTTATATTGGCTAGGCTTTTAAGATTACAGAGATGTAGAGTGATACAATTATGTCTCCTGGATGATTAGATATGCCCTTAGAATTAAAGAAATGCTAGCATTCCCATGGCAGACTGTTTGTGGAGCAGAGTGGGCAGGGGCCTGTTTCAAATCTAAGTAGCCATGCATCCCACATGTGCAGACTAACATTCTAAGTACACTGACAAGTGCAGCTGCTTCTTATGTTACCAGTCATTCTCCCTATAGAGGTGGTATTCTAGCTTGCCAGCATAACGGAGCATGGTGTCAGGACATGGCCCAAACTGGAAATGACAGAAAATCTAGCAGACAATGCCACATGTGGGAGGTGTAGAGGTGGTGTACAGGACCTAGATCATGACTTCACACTTGCATCATAGGCTTTCCAACCAAAACTGGAGGGAAACGTGTTATGAGAATGGTGCTGGCCACAATGGGTATCCACACAGAGACAATTGCAGCATACAGACTCCTAATGCTGGTTTTCCATTATGCTACATCAATGGGTTAAACTTTCCCACAGATCATCATTCAAACCAAGTGTCATCTTTGGTCTCCACCTGTCCCTGTTATAATGACTCTGCACAAACTCTAAGCAGTGGCCATTAAGACACTCTGATAAGTAGGGGATGGTACCCATGGTGTTGCTGGCTGCTGCTCTTCTAGCTGTGCTCAATGGAGATGGCAGTAAACAAGGATGACCCTGCCACTGGTGAAGAGGGCACTTCCTGAGCTCATGTGTCACACAACTGCTGTCCTTCTATGGCATCCTGTGGCTGAGAGGTGGGCTGCATAGGCACAGGAGCTATGTCACAGAACTGGAAGGGGATATGACCATTACATTACCCATGTTTACTATCACTATCATATCCACTGACTGTGATAAGATGTGGCTACCATTATCATTAGGCTCAGACAGGCCCCTGACATCAAGTATGCCCATATCCATGGTGAAGGAACCTGACAACATGGCACCTGTAAAAAAACTCATATGCATACCCAGATATACAAATGCACCCTTCACCACCACCTGCAGTCCAGTGTAGGTAAACCCCTATAACAGAGAGCCATAGAAAATCTAAAGTTAACATACTTTGAGTAGAATGATGCTAAAGCTGTAGTCCAGATGCTCTTGTAGCAACAAATAAGCAGTGATTTTTAGCTCTATTGCCTTGATTCAGGCAAGTTGTACAGGTTGTCATACATTTTAGGTAATACCCACCTGGGGCATCACCAACTGATATGCAAAGAGCTATGTGCAGTTCTGCTCCCTGGTCAAATACCAGGGCTCCCTACTCATATCTTAACACTAGCATTGCTAGGTCCTTTAGGACAAAAAAAATAAAAAAGATGGAAATACTGAACAGCAAATATTGAACATCAAACTTCTCATTTAAACTTGTCTTTTGCAGGGGGACAAGCTCATGTGCACCACCCCATAACCTCAAACGTATATATTCCAACTCTGAGATCACCAAACCTCACAGAAATCAGAAAATGGAATATTCTAAAAAAAGGAAATCTCAGACTTAGTATATGTAAGCCTAGAGTTTCATCCATTCAGTTTCTAGTTTCCTGGACCTGGCAATGTGGGTTTCAAGATTTTAATCAGTTTCCCAGTACCCCACCATGGGCCAATGAGCTATCTCATCCCTTAGACAGGGAAGCCAGCAACTCCCTATTGGGGGGGATCTCCCACCAGTGGCTTTTTTGTTCCTGTGTCAGATGGTTTGCCTTGTTGTCCACATAAACAGTCATGTCAGTAACTCTTTGTTGAACCTGTTCATGGGTTCAGCTGTGGTCACATTGGCCTACTTCACAAGGTTCCTGAAGATATATTCCGAAAAAGCCCTGTCAGATTAAACATTCCAGAGCATCTGCTGACCATACTCGTGGAGAACATTCAGGAGGATGCCATTCTCCACTTGGGAGAACCTCACTCTCCTTCGTCAGCCCACATCATTCATGCCTAGCTGTAATAGTTTAGATGTACCCAGGTAACCTGGTACCATGTAATATACATTATAACCATACCTCATAACCACACAAATATTGTCTGCTATCCCCTTGGCCCATGTTACATGTCACCTATGGTGCAGCACAAGTCACTATATGGTCATCAGCCTTTAATAAGAGGTCTGTATGGAAGGGTACTAAGTTTTGCATTTACACAGCAGAAAGCTGCATAACTCTGCAAAGTAAACTATGCAGAAACACAAGGATAGGAAGGACTGTCATGGAACTCATAAACAAAGACATTGGAGATCTCCAAACTCTGGACCCCACAAAGTTCGGGTTTGTAAAAGGCAGATCATGTCTCCTAAACCTGATAGACTTCTTTGACGTAGTCACCAAAGCCATAGATGAGGGTAAGGTAGTTCACACAGCCTATCTAGATCTTGCCAAGGCATTCAACACCATCCCCGACTCTGGAATTATAGATAAACTCACTAAACTAGGTATAAATCCCTATGGCACAAGATGGGTTGTCAACTGGCTTACTGACAGAACCCACACTGTGAAAGTAGCAGACTCCAAATCAGACTTCAGACCAGTGACAAGTGGTGTACCACAGGGTTCAGTCCTGGGTCCTCTCCTGTTTGGTATCTACTTCTCTGAAGTACAGGCTAACACAGAAGGTCTTTGGCTAACTAAATTCACAGATGACTGCAAACTAGGAGCCATAATCGAAACTCCTAATGATGTGTACATCCTACAAAAGGGCCTCACTGAGACAGATGCCTGGTGTCAAAGCCATGGTCTCAAGCTCAATGCCAAAAAGTGCATTGTCATCCCCTTTGGTAAAAACTCTGTACTCATGAACTACCACATAGGCGGTAGTCTACTTAACACCGAAAGTGTGATAAGAGACCTTGGGACACAGGTGGACAGTAGTCTCTCCTTTGATAATCACATCACCACAGTAGTCAAGAAATCCTTCTACGTGGCACACCTCATCACAAAAGGTTTCTCATCCAGAAAAAAAGAGGTCATTGTTTCCCTCTACTCATCATTCATTAGACCCATTATAGAGTACAATGCCCCTTTTGGTATGTACCTCACAAGACATCTACAACAACTGGAAAGGCCACAGAAATACCTCACCAAGAGGATTACTGGCCTCAAACAGATGCCTTACGCAGACAGTCTCAAAAAACTCCAGCTTTACTCCGCCGCATATCACCTACTCAGAGGCAATCTCTGCCTAACATACAAAGCTATGTCAAACCCAGAGCTGTTGGACATGCTCCACTTAAAGAAATCTCAATCCTTCTGTGCTACACACTCTAAGGACCTAAACCTTGTCACCACACTAAACAGAACATGCTGGAGGGATAGATTCCTGTCCCAGAGACTTCCCATACTCTAGAGCAGACTACCTGTCTATGTCAAACAGAGCTCCTCATTAGCACTCTTCAAGAAAAATCTTGATGATTGGATGGGTAATAGGAAATTCACCCCAGGGATCACTTCTGTGGTTTTGCTTGACAGGGGCACAGGAAAATAAATTTCTTGGGTGGCGAAAGCCAGGGTACCTTTTTGGCTAGGCTTGTATAGGCCCTAGGACCAATAGCCTAGTACCTACCTGTGAGTCTATGAACCTATATCTGAAGCAAGTCATGTGTTCTATGTTTCACAGCAGCACAGAAACCACCTTTACCCAAAGGTTAGAGGAGTTCAAGTGTTTTTCAGTGTCTATCTCCTGAACTGTGGAAGTGTTACAGGGCCCAGCATGACGTACACCATGACTGTCAGCTACATTATGTCTAGCTCCAGAGCATACTCAACTGTTATATGATCTCTTACCTCAATATGTGTGCATCCAACAGGATTCTGAGGTCTGCAACATGACTCCCTTCAGAATGTCAGGGCGATCCCTAGAATTATCCAAATAAGAATTTCTTCATGGGTATGTGTGGAGGCCCCCATCCAAATCCTGATGTATAAAACCATAGTACAGATGTAAGAGACAGCCAGTGTGTGGTACATAGGTGTTATGATCATCCTCACTCACAAAAGTCCCTGAAGCAGACAGAACAATTGTGTTTGCTGTACCCCCTTACCCCCACCATGGAACATTACCAGGCCAACAAGCTCACTCAGTAGTACTTTAGGGCCCCTTCCTCCCTCCAACTATGTAGACACACACACACACACACACACACACACACACACACACACACACACACACACACACACACACACACACACACACACACACACACACACACATACACACACACACACACACACACATACACACACACACACACACACACACACACACACACATATTCTCACTTTCTCTTTCTCTCTCTCTCTTTTCCATAGCCATAGTCTGTCATAGGAGGTGATTAAAAAGGGTGACCAGATACAGCACTCACAACAGCCACACCACCAAGGGCTGTGAACTTCACAGATGACTGCAATCACAGTCCTGATGGATGCATGTTATAAGTCGTCCCCCCCCCATAAAATGGAAAAATTCATCTAATGTGTCACTGTCCCATCAGCAGAGAAACAAGTACTTAAGCAAAAGCCTCATGCTGGGTGATGTCCTCTGAACACACATATCCCTCTCCTAGATTCAATAGTAGGATATATTGGCAGACTGTGTCAGATACACAAAGTAATACAGAAACCATAACAACTATGGAACATAATCACTGAGTATTACATACACAGATCTCAGCCGAAACCAACGTCTGTGCTTCCCACTTACTACAACATACATCAAACCTTCTTGTGAGGAATGTAAACATCATGTAAGAAACACTCCTTTCCATATACATATCCTCCCAGACAGAATTTACCTGTCATCAGTTAAACCTGTAGACTCACTTCCCTTCCATAAAACAGTTTCATTAGGTCAACAAAAACATATACCTATGGCACGAGTACAAAGCAGTAACCAAAATGTGCACACACTACATCTCCCAATCACTTAGCTCAAGTGTATCATTGATAAATGAACATGTACATCTGCAATGGAACAAACAAACAAATATACAAATCCCATCACTGTCTCTCTCTAAAACACCTAAACTGGTTTGAATTACCCCACCAGCTTCTTCTCTGTCAGCTCCCGATCATCCATTCTATCCTATACCAGCCTTCCTACTGCCCAGCACTATCCCCTCTCATCTCCCATTATTCTCCCTCCAGACCTCGCCAAAGCTCTAATCAAGACCTACTACAAATCTACAAACCCAAGTCTAAATTTGGACGCAACATGTACAGCTGTCACCCCACTATTGCCTGGAATAGGCTCCCACTAGAAATCAGGACCCTTACACATCCTAAACAATTTAAGACAGCCACCAAGGAGCACTTTAAAAGTCACTGGTCCTGCCACTGCACTCTCCCTCCTTAACATCCCCTACTGCTCATAGCTTAATCTACTTTCTGCCCTTAACTCGCTCTTCTCACTAGCTCTCTCTAATCTTCCTTGACTACTCTTTCTACTGTCTTCTAAAATCTATTAAGCAAATTGCCTCAGAGAAACATTCTATTGTAATTGCCTTGCCTTCATGCAACTACATCATGATAAAACTGGGTTTTTGTAGCCACTTACCCCAAAAATGATATTGATCTTAATGAGATATTTATTTTTATACATCATGAAATACTCCTGATTACTGACACTCTATAACATTGTATTGCTACTTAATGCATTGTAATAACCCTGTAACATTGCTGTTTAATGCTAATTTATAATGAAAATTGTATAATATGCTGGAACTTTTTTCCCTGGGCCACCGCTGAAAAAGGGCTCTTCAGCTCAGTTGGACAATCCCAGTCAACAAATGTAAAATAAAAATAAATAAATAAAATCTGCTTCCTCAGTAGCAAATTACATAGCATTATTTTAAACTGATGGCTGCAGCTGTTTTGATTGCACAGTTTCAAGGCTCCTAGTGTGGTTATTCTGGTAATGAATTTATTTAGAGCAAATCGCTTCTTCCACATTGCAGACATGATCATGGCTGTGTAACAAGATTCATTCAACATCGTGTACTCACATGAATACCTGTGAAGGGCAATGAGCATGTGTTGGTGGGTTAATGACCCCAGCAGCAACATGGTTAAAACTATCACATTATTATGGCCTATAGAGGTGCTACAATGTAGAAATGGAAAGAGGGTGTTTTTGCAGTGTTACTGTAACACTCCTTACATGCTGTAGTTCACATCCTCACACCATCCTGCCATACAATGTGCATCGATGCTATAATATCATGGCATTGCGACATGTTGTGCAAACTGAGTACCAACTGTTTTGTGCCACATGCTGGCAGCAGTAAGATGTGTGGACACAAGGGGGCTACCATATTCCTCCAGACTATGACCTGATAAGTAAAAAAAACACACAAATGTCACACCGTTGAGAAGTTTAATAACTATAGCACATAAGCCCTTTCATTCCAAAAGTAAGGACTTCTTCAGATATACCCCATTAAAAATGCAGTTTTATATAGGAACATTAATTAATCACAAGTGACCCTTGCACCAATAAAATTCATTAATCAATTAAACAGTACTAATCAACGCTATTTGCAACAATAGCAAACCCCCAAAATGTATATAAATACACATTAATGAAAAATATCAGTTTATATATTTCTTAAATAACTAAAAATATGCAACCACATAAAACTTAAATTTCCATAGATTTTAAATGTAAAACGCCATTAATAGTACACATCTCACTATACTGACCATATATCCCCCTGTCAAATAACAATAACCATGCACATGCCATTTTAAACTGGCATACTTGTGGCATTTGCACATTTGTACATCCCATAGTACATATAACTTATATTACAGTAGTTGCTCACCATATGCTGATGGCTACCCATGTTACCACCACTCTCTTGTCTGCCTTTGGTATAGCTAACTGGTAAGGTGTGTCTATTGGCTTGTGTAATTTGTAACAGTGCCCATGTCCACATCCATTTTGGCCTTCCACACTAGTACACCCAACTTCCAAGGCCTTTTATAGCCAACAGCATTATACTGATAGTGATGTTGCATCCTCCCACCCACAAAGCCAACTGGTAATATGCTACTGCATTATTGTACACACACATCTTCCAGTAGGAAAATGTGGTATTCTGCACCTAGCCATCATTATGACCCCTGGTATTAATAGCATGTCTAGTAGATGTTTAGTCAACCCATAGTCACCTGTAATGTTGATAGTCAGATGCAGACATGATAGGCATGTTTTTTTGTCTGTCTCACTTTCATTGTCACTATCTTTCTTCTATATTTTTATTTGCTGTTTGTTGTTTTATTTCTCTCCATTTATGTTATTTTATACAGTGTCAGACACAGCTGTGCCTGTAGTGCAGCAGACATCATCTTCCCCTGCCTTCTCCTGCTATCTCACTCCAGGCCTGCCTCTCCACGTGTCCGAAAAAAGGTATACCCCCACTACCACACTTTCTTTCCCTCTGTTCTTCTCTACATTCCTCTACTTTCTCTTCACTCTTTCTGACTTTCTTATAGTCCCATCATCTCCCTCATTTATAATGAAGAAACATAACAGGTTCATTGCCTTGAGCCACAAAATGTGTCTCACAGCAATCATTGTAGCATCACAAGATACATATGTGGATGCACTTACTCCTATGCACACAACATGCATGCTACTGCTGCCTGAGAATTCTGTACCTGCACTCAGGATACACCTCTCTTTTCACTGGCACTGCCAATTATGTGAGCAGAATGCTTAATTAGTTAATAGTTGATGTGTTAAATGCCTCTTTCTTCATTAATAAATACCTTTGAGCCATGTTGCATAACTTGAGATTACTGTAGCAGTTCATGTGCAACCTCATTAGGCGTGTTCGTGAATCCCACTGAATGTGTTTTATAGCCTCTGTGACTTTTTCACTTGACACAAAATTTGGTCCAGTAACCTGTGGTACAACATTTTCATGCCTCATACAAATACAGCTGACTAAGTTAATTATATTTTAATATGAGAAAATACAAAGCTTTACCACATTTCAAGAGAAAAAAGCAAACTAGGTAAAGACATTTTCAAATCAAATTGTTGAATCCATTCCAGCAGTATTAAAATTACTACTTCTCACTTCTCCTATGCTTCTAAGCTGCACTTAGGTGATTTCTTTCATCCCATACTTAGGTGTCTTTAATAATTTTGAAAGGAAAAAAAAGCATTAAGAGTATAGTAGTAAAAACAGCTATCTTTCACAGAATTCTTCAAACTATGGAAAGGAGTATAAAGTTTAGACAGACTTGCAGATTATAAACAAAATATAATTTGTTAGTGTAGTATAATAAAGCACCAACAATACAAAAGAAAAAAAAAAACAACAAGTTAAGAAACACGACTGAAGAACTCCAAACTAAGACCATAAATCAAAGTTCAAAGCTTTTAATGTAAGCGCTTTCACTTTATTATACTTAGTATAATAAAGCAGTAAAAAGGACAATGCGCCGATGAGTAATCTACCCCCAGTCAAACCATAAATACTGAGGCTCAAGAAGGCTTCAACCTTAAGGTCAGCGCTATCCACATCATGCTCCTTACTGGCTCACTTGTTCATTCTTGCCAAAGACATTTACTTACCTGATAAGGACCATCTACGAGCAGTTGTTGCTTGCAGTACTTTACTTATTCTAAAGCTAAGTGTGCATGTATTAGGAAGGTACTGCCAGTCAGTTTAACCTGGCCCTTCCCTCTAACACACACACGACGATTTGGAACAGTCCAACACCTGACAATATTCTACTGTACCTATGGTCTACCACATTAGCTAATATGGCAAAACTGACAAATCCAGCATCTCCACTTTTCAAGATGCAATGCACTGTGGTTCCCCCTTGTTTCTTTTTTAATTTTTGCAAACCTTTGACATTTTTGGTCTTACAGCTTTATACTGATTGAATGGGGGATTTGGACTTACACACTTACACATCTACATAAAATGCTAAGACTAAACAAACATTTCTGCAATAATAACATGGAGATCCAGTTGTTCTGAACTTCCTATATCTCTGGAAGTCCAATAACTCCACCAAAACTCAATCCATGGACCTAAATCTATACCAAATGAAAAATAAAACACTAGACAGACAGATTTATAACCTAGCACCTCCAAAACCTCTGGAGTAAACTTTCTGTGAATGTTAATCAGTGTCACTCGCTCTCTTTTTTAAACATAGGTTAGACAACTGGATGAGAAGCTACAAATTTACTCCAGGAATGACTGGTATGTTCCTACTGCAGAAAGGAGGTACAGTCTAAGGGAGGATACAAGCAAGGTATGAATGATTTATGAACCTGTTTGTCTAACACTTTTCTACGTATCTAAGGCCAGTATTTAAAACGTGTGCCTAGGTTTGGGCCTTTATCATTATTTTTTGGCTTAGCCCTGATCATTGTGCTAACAGGTTGACAGCTGTAAGTATATCATAACTCAGAAGGCTTAGAGACACCTGCTGTGTTGTTAAAGGACTGCTTAACCGATCAACAGCAGCTATCTCTTGAGAAAACCACCAATAAAAGGGAATTATAGTAGTATCAACTTTTTGTCTAAAGTAACAAAAAAGACTAGTCAGATCTACTTTTCTTGATAAATGAACATAAATATATATATATATGGGTCTAGAACATATACTTGACTAATCAAATCACCGAAAGTCAAAATCACGCCACAGAAAAACGGAAACACTCGAAAATACAGGAAACCGAATATTAGAACATAAAAAACAACAGAACAGCAAATACGTACAGGTAACACAAACACAACACAGACACTCCAAAAATAAATACACCAAACACATACACTTAACATAACCCTATGACTAACTCTCCACTAAATCATATATACACTACAACCTATCCACTTACCTTAACCCAACCCTAACCCTAAAGTCCCTATCGTACACACACCTTACCCGCTCCCTAACCCTAAAGTCCCTATCGCACACACACCTTACCCGCTCCCTAACCCTAACGTCTCCATTGCACACACACCTTACCCGCTCCCTAACCCTAAAGTCCCTATTGCACATTTACTTTAATCCATCCGTAACCTCTGCTGCACCTATTTGCCGTTCTGTTCATTTTGGTAATCTCATATTCGCTTACCTGTGTTTTCAATTGTTTTATATATATATATATATATATATATATATATATATATAGTTTACTATCATTTCATTGAAGTGGAGAATTAGTAACTACCACGTTGAGTAATACAAGTGTTATGAAACTGCAGTATTAGTGAGTGGACTCAGCCGAATCTATTTTGCATAAAGTGTGAAACTCAAATGTTGAAATTGTTGAACTCCAATATGTCTGAAGTACAAATCTCGCCCCTATCTCAATCCATGTTACTGCTTGTTCCTAGGTGGAATTCGGAATGTAGTTTGGCTACATTGGAATTTGGCAATGTGACTTTTCATGGACATGGGTCAAATGATCGTATCATTGACCCATGTCCACTTCAGAAAATGATAGTCAACATATATATATATATTGTATCTAAATTGGGTACCTGACTATGGATTCTTTCAGTGAATGAGTCATATGAGTTAGTGTGCAGAGTAACAAGGAGTGAGCGACCATAGTCCTCCAAATGAGGTGAGCAATGTGACAAGCTTGATGTGATGTTTTTACTTATTTCTGTATCTGGTGATCTTCTCGGACATTCAGTGGCCAGTTCCTTCACTGTGTTTAATGATTGTAAAGACCGATTACCATTCCTTTCAATCTGTGTTGTCTTTCACTAGTCTGTGATTACTTGCTGTAGATCCATCGAATCATGTTAAACATACAGAAAGACAGCTGGCAAGCTACTTATAAGTCACTTAACAGGAAGAGCAAGCAAACACCGTTGTACTGCTCTTGGAATCACCAAAATCACTACTATTATCTGTCCCGGAGAAAATAATGTCTGCTTGCTAAATACTATCAAATATTTATTTAAACTTCCCAATTCTTCACCCAGAGTCCTTAGACTATTGCAGGCCCTTCTACATGTACATGTTACCACCATGGCAATGTCTATTACAGACTTCAAAACAAACAAAAAGAGATGAACAAAAATTCACATGTATTATTGTCCCTTTGCTGAAAACATTTTTATATTATCTTTCTCATCCTAATGTCTCCAAAATAAAGTGAAAGCCAGAAGAAGCAATTAAAGTTAGCAATCTTAATTGTACAAGATTAGAAAGGGAGTTTGAAAGGACAAATCTGTTAGATGTATGGAAATGTTTAGAGATTGCAAGGGACACTGTAGCGAATGTACAGTGTCCCAACATACAGCAGTTCAGTACCATATGTTTGACACAGACAGGGGGTCGACAGGTGTGCAAGATCAACAATCCCTGAGTAGGGATTGTGCAATTTCAGAGTTTTAGTATATATATATATATATATATATATATATATATATATATATATATATATATATATATATATATATATATATATATATATATATATATATATGGTTCCACTTCATATCATCGAATTATCATTTCATCGAATTTCAAATCATAGAGACCAAATCGTCGAAAACTCATTTCATCGAAAACTCATATCATCGAATCTCAAATCATTGAAAACTATAAAGCAACTAGAAATAACATCGCAGACACTGTTTACTATGTTTATGCAGGGGAGCAAGCCCCTTGCACCCCCCATGTGGGGGGCACCACCCCCACATCCCCCGTAATTAAATATACCAACTCCAAGGTCGCACTACATTGGGGGTTAGGAAATTACCTTTTTCCCCCACTGTAGTGCGACCTTGGAGTTGGTATATATATTTACAGGGGGTGTGGGGGATGCAGGGGGGCTTGCCCCCCTGCATAAATGTAGTAAAAACTTTGTGGAATGTTATTTCTAGTTGCTTTATAGTTTTCAGTGATTTGAGATTCGATGATATGAGTTTTCGACGAAATGAGTTTTCGACGATTTGGTCTCGATGATTTGAAATTCGATGAAATGATAATTCGATGATATGAAGTGGAACCATATATATATATATATATATATATATATATATATATATATATATATGTATATATTATATATATATATTTATATAGATAGATATATATAGATATATATATAATTAGCAGGGGATGTGGGGGGAGCAGAGGGGCTTGAGGGGCTTGTTCCCCTGCTAAAACACTTGCCATTGGTTTACTCCACTCTGGGGTAAACCCCAGAGCATGCACAGAACGTGTTGATATTGGTGCATTTGACTTTCGGACACGCAGATGTTTCTACCTGTCTTTTGTTCATCTCCTTTTCTAAGTAAAATGCTGCAGACCCAGGCTCTTCAGAACCACAGTATCAATATAGTTTTCATTAATTTCAGTCCTTTAATCTTGTAACTCTAATAAAAATGGCTAAATGTATATCCATGAGCATAAAGCATAATCTGTATAACATGGTAAAATCATTAAATATAATTATAAGAAAATACTATTTATATGAGTCAGACTGGTACCACTTTCATCTCTGTCCTTGAAAGAAATAGTATTGTTAAGTCGATTCTGATATAATCAAGATGTGGCAGTCATAAGCTTATATACAAAATACTTAATTCAGACTGAAAATGTAAAACTTGCCATGGTCACAAAGTGCAAGTAGATATAGAAGATGCAGGTGTTGAGAAAGTATAAATCAGTTTTCAAAAGGTTTCATTTTAGATCCATTCCAACAACCAGATCTTCAAAATAATGAAAATTTGTATGGATGTATAAGTGTATAAAGAAGCAGACATCTGCTGAGTAATATAGAGACTTTTGATAGATTCATGGCTGGCCTTAGGCCAATTAGACCCAAATAGGCTGCCACTCCCACAGAGGGGGCTGCACTGGACTGTGGCTGGGTCATTATGTCTCGTGGCCCACATGACTTGCCTAGGAAACATTACAGCATATGGCAGAAAATATTCCTGTTTGTAGCTTTGCTTTTTCAGTAGCTACAAGCTTTGATAATACAGCTGACTGCAGTTCCTGCCTTGCACTACATTAATAGCTAGTATAATATTACTAATACTGCCATTTCATAACACTTGTATGACTCACGGTGGTAGTTACTAATTCTCCCTTAGCAGCCATTTGCTGTTGCTGGGTGCTCAAAAGTTTTTTTCCTGTTACTGTGTTTTATTTTGTTCTCTTGTTAATGTGGGGTGTATAATTGGTTCTTAATGACTATAATTATAAAAAAAAAATAACTGGAATTGTCAGTTTCAGACACTATGAAAACAACCACTAGTAAAAACAAACAAAAAATTAACATATTTTGATATGAGGTAACTTCTAATCACCAAGACTTATGACAGAATATTTCAACATTAAGGCAGAGAAAAAATGGGCCTTAGTTACAGACAGAAGCATATTAATCCAAGAGAAGTGAAACACAAGGTGTGTAGATTGAACAGATGGAGGCAGAAGTGGATAAAAAAATGATCCCACTTGGCTAAAGCAGGAAAGCAGTAACAGAAACAGTCTGACTCATAAAGGTACTGCAAGGACTCCATAGTTTCAGAGTCACATACAAAATGGGAACGGAGGCAGTCAAGTAGAAAATTAAAGGTAGAAAATTGTTGAGCTGGATTGGGAGGGAGTTTTAGGGGGAAGTGTATTGCAGAAACATGAACAAATAGTGAGGATTTTGCATGTTCTCCCTTAAGGCATTCTGATTTCTTCCCACCTGCCAAAACATGCTGCTTAGTAGCTACTATAAGGTTTCTGTACATGTAAAATACTAATACCCTTATGACCTGAGCTACAGATGAAGGTGATCTGTGCTCATTAGTACACTTACCTGGTTTAGCAAATAAAAATAAACTTTAAGAAATAGTTATAATTGTGGAGGTATATGAACAATATCGTTCTTAAGTTGACCTGACTTCTTGGCATCTCAGTACACTGGGCAAAGATATAAGAGTAAGGAACTGAGATGAGTCAGAATATCCTGTCAGGTCTCATGTTTCAGTTAAGCCTACTTTGAAGAAGCTGTGAAGATATGTGACAGCTGTCATCCTAGCTAGCTAGAATTTTGTAGATAATTCTGTCATTTGTAACTATTAATATAAGCCACAGGCTTGTTCGCTTAAATGTAAAAAGACTGTATTGGATGTTAAACTGCAAAAATGTAACCACATTGCACTCTGCTGGAGGAAAGCTGATAAGTCAAGCATTGTATAATTGGTTGGTTTCAAAACTCGGAGCTGAAATGTCTGGATGAAGGAATTCTTCCTATTGTTTTGAGACTAGAGTTAATTTCTAGATTTTTACATATATAATGTCTTTATAGGTTCATAGGTTCATAGATTAGTACTAAGCTAACTCCCCTTGCAAGCAATTTTACACCTAGCCAATTATCCCTTGTGAGACTCAAACCCTGCACCTTGTATTTGTAAGGCAAATACCTTAACCATTAGACCACCCTCCCAGGGTGAAAGGAAGATTTAATTGCTGTAGTTTCCTGACCAGGTGCAAGCTTACCAAGAAATGTTAATGTAGAGTTTCTGTTAGCCTGGGAAACCAGAGAATTAAGAATGATGTAATCTAAAATGAGTCAGCAGGATGTACTATCAATTTAAAGGACTTTCTCAGAGACAGAGAGAGAGGTTTTTGGTTTTGTCTTGAGAACATCCAACTCACCAGCACTCTGCCTATGTCTGTATGTAGGTAGGATCTTAGACTTTAGTGTCTCTCTTAGAAATAGCTAGGAAATAGGAAGATTAGACTAGTTGTTTTCTATATTCATGTCAGAACTATTCTACTGAATTATTTTAAGCATTTTCCTGTGATCTCTGAACTCTTGCATAGCACTGTGTAGTAAGAAGTATTGTCTTGTGTTCTTATTATTTATTAGTAAATATGTTTAAATCTTTCAACTGTGGCTGTTTTATGTAAAGATAATTTAAGCTCTAGAGTACATTGCATGTATATAGTGATGCTGTCCAAGCCACCCAAATAAGCCTTGCTGTTTGTCACACTTGCCAGTTGGATAATAATATTGCACAGTAATAACTGGACACCCTTTGATAAGGGCCTGTGTTAGTGGCTGATATTAGTGTTTGATGGCAAGTGGTACTACTGTATAGTCTGGGCAGAAGAGGCATAGCTGGAGAACCTGTGCCCGCCTTTCTCAGGAGTGTCTGTGTGTTTGTATATAACTCATATCTCAAAGCGTGTGTGTGTGTGTGTCAGCTACTTGGGCAGGGACACGAAGCACTGGTTGGACAGAGAGGGTGCTGGAGGTTTTAGTTTGACTACTAGGCTGAGATCTCAGCCCTATTGCTGTGCCAGTGGGGAGCCATATTGTGGATCTGGAGAGAAAGGGATAAACCAGCCCCAGACTGACTGTGATCTCTGTGTGCTCTTAAGAGAAATTTTACTTTACTGTGTGTGTATATTTGTGATCCTTCCCAATGTGGACGCCCTTCACTGGTGTTAGTAGTGAGGAGTGAGACTTCTTGATTGCTGGGCCAGTGCATGGGTTTCAAATATTAATTGTTTGGCAGTGGTGGGATATCCACACCACATATTAATTGGCTGGCAATTGGCTTGTAGTGGCGTGGATAGTGAATTCCTGTAGCTTGTGCACAGTGAGCACTGAAGGTGTTTTTGTACTCTAAATCAGCCACACAGTGAATATTCAGAGTTCAGATCACAATTGTTTTATTTTATTTTATTTTTTTTGTGAGATTAGTTAGTCAGGGAGAGCAGGCAAGTATGTCAGCAGAGGAGTATGGAAAGCTGACAAGGAGCCAGTTGGCTGAGATGTGCCAAGCTAATGGACTGGTGCAGGGAATTCTGACTAAGGCAGACATGATTGCAGCTTTGGTCACAGCTGCATCAGAAAACAACAACAAGGAGGATGATCAGACTGGCCATGGAGATGTACAACACTCAGAAAGGGTAGCTCAACCTTTGTGCAGAGGACTTAAAAATCCATCTGGAGCTAAACATACTTGATTTGGAGGCCAGGTATTTGGAAATGGAAGCTGCAAAAAAGGACTGGCAGAGGCAGCATGAAAAGGAGATACTGACTCTTCACCAGAGTCATGGAGGTAATGGGGAAGGGAGTAATTGGACCCCATAAGCACAAATGGTCAGTAAATTTCTTCCACAATTTATAGCGGGTGATCATTTTGATAGTTTCATTCATATGTTTGAGAGGGTATGTAAACAGTATGATGTTGACCAAGGGCACTGGCTACGGTTCCTCACCCCCTTACTCCATGGTAAAGCTGTAACTGTTTTGTCCAAAATGTCTGACATTGACTGTTTTAATTATATTGCTGTTAACAATTGTTTGTTAGAATTCTTTAAGCTAACACCTGAAACTTACAGGAAAAAGTTTCATGGGCATAGATGCAAGGCAGATGAAAGTGTGTGTGAATATGTTGTTGAACTGAGCACTTATTTTCATAGGTGGGTGAGTGGATGTCAGGTCACCACTTTTGAAGGGCTGGCAGACCTTTTGGTGAAGGAACAAGCGCTTAGCACTTTATCTGAGGACATGAGGATCTGGTAAGCTGATAGATAATGTGCTACTTCAGAGGAGTTGGTGAAGAAGGGAGACCTATCCCTAGCAAGCAGGGCATCTATGCACAGGAAAGAGACCCAAGTACTGCTCATGGATCTAAAGGAACCCATGGTGGGTAGCCCAGACTGCACCAACAAAATCTGCCAGTTGCAGGGGAAGCCACTAGTCCAGTACACGTCCAGGACCTAGGGTTAAATGTTTTGAATGCAACCAGTGGGGCCATGTGGCATACAGATGTCCACGAAGGCAAGGTGAGGAAGAAAAGGGGATGGAGCCAGTAAGTGAGAAAGACAAAATGCCAATAGTAGGTTGTCTTGAGACAACAGGGGTACCAAACTACCGTCCTGCAGATGTCCTAATAGGGAAGGATTTTGATTAGGCAATACCATGTGCTTATGCAGTTACATGCAGTCAGGCTAGGAGACAAGCATGTGGGTCTGGTAGCCTGGGAGAGACCCAGACAGACCGCATACTTGCAGCCAGGACTGGTGAGGTGGTTACTTCAGGGAGGGAGTTACCCTGTAGCAGTGAGACTGAAGGTGAGTCTCAACTGCTTGTGGGTACTAATCTTCCCTTAGACAGAGGGACTGCAAGGGTAGAGGTGAGTAGTACCCAGGCTGACCCACCGCTGTCAGAGGATACCAGACTTCCTGTGGAAGGGGAGCTGGGAAGAGTTACAAAGAGAGAGTTGAGACAGGCTCAGCTCTCAGACCCTACATTGCAAGGCCTGAGGCAGGTAGCTAGGGAGGTCCCTGATTCTCAAGGGAATGGGGAATATGTATAGTGGGACAATGGGTTACTGTATGGAGTGGACCCCTGAGGGAGGGATAGAAGGTGAAATGGTACAACAGTTGATATTGCCTAGAGCCTACTATTTGGCACATCTAGCCATAGCCCATGATAGTCCCTTTGCAGGTCATATGGGTATAAAATATACAAAGAGACATATTATGCAGAATGTCTATTGGCCTGGAATTTCCAAAGATGAAACAAGGTACTGCAGGACCTGTGAGCAGTGTGAAAAGGTAGGTAAGGCAGGAGACAAGGTGAGACCTCCTTTGATGCCTTTGCCTTTGACTGAGGAGCC
Source organism: Protopterus annectens (assembly GCF_019279795.1). Taxonomy (NCBI): domain Eukaryota; kingdom Metazoa; phylum Chordata; order Ceratodontiformes; family Protopteridae; genus Protopterus; species Protopterus annectens. The sequence continues at coordinate 113,070,291 of NC_056727.1, read as the reverse complement.
ATTTCAGAGGGTAGCTATGGATATTGTGGGGCCTCTGAGTACCCCAAGTTCCACAGGGAAAAAGTATATCCTAGTGGTAGTAGATTATGCTACCCAATGCCCTGAAGCAGTGGCTTTGTCCTCCATTGAAGCAGAAAAGGTGGTAAATGCTTGTTAGAGATTTTCAGCAGGGTAGGTTTCCCAAAAGTAATACTGACTGACAGAGGTGCCAATTTCATGTCAGACCTGCTGGCTTGTCTGTGGAAGTACTGTGGGGTGAAGCACCTGAAGACCACCCCCCTACCATCCCCAGAGTAATGGTCTTGTTGAGAGGTTAAACTCTACAATCAAGTACATGCTACAGGCATTTGCAGACCAGTTTAAGAGGGAATGTGACAAATATTTGCCCCATCTGTTGTTTGCTTACAGAGAGGTTCCCCAGGAATCCACAGATTTTTCACCCATTGAATTGCTGTATGGGCATAGGGTGAGGGGACCTCTAGATTTAATTCATGATGAGTGGGAAGGTGAGTGTCAACCTCACAATGAGTCTGTTGTGGCATATGTACTAAACCTCAGAACAAGGCTCAGGGAACTCATGGGTTTGTCCCAGGAGAACCTGGCAGAAACCCAATAACAGAAAAGGTATGGTATGACAGGAATGCTCGAGCTAAAGAGTATGCTGTAGGGCAGCAGGTAATGGTTCTCTTTCCTGTCAGATACAACAAGCTGCAAGCAGCTTAGGAGGGATCCTACAAGGTGATAAGAAAGGTAAGTGATGTTAACTACATGGTGGAACTGCTAGGCAGGAGGCAGGGGCACAAATTGTACCATGTTAACATGAGGTAACCTTACCATGATAGGAAGACTCTTGTGCTGAATATTTGCAGTAAATTGCAGGAGGAGCAGGAGGGAGATCTGGTGACTGATCCCCTCAGTGAGGCGCGGACTGACACCTCAGTGGAAGGGGTAGCAATGTCTCAGCAGCTATCTCCTATGCAGGTTCAAGAAATCTGAGCAGTGTTACATGAGTTTGGGGACATGTTCACTGGAAATCCCGGGTGCACCCACTTGGTGCAGCACTAGGTGGATACAGGACTCCAAAGGCCTATTAGGCAGACCCCTTATAGGGTGCCTGAGAGAGTCAAACAGACTCTGAGGGAGGAGATATAGGAGATGTTGGAACTGGGGGTAATTCAAGAGTCCAACAGTCCCTTGGCCTCCCCAGTGGTCCTGGTGCCAAAGAAGGATGGCAGCACCAGGTTCTTTGTGGACTACAGGAAATTAAATAGTCACACAGAGTCAGATGCTTACCCCATGCCTAGGACAGATGAGGCTCTAGAGTAGCTGGGTGGGGCTAAGTATCTTACAACCATTGATCTTACCTAGGGTTACTGGCAGGTGCCCTTGACTCCCAGTGCTAGACATAAGTCAGCTTTTATGACTCTTTTTGGCTTTTATGAGTTCACAAAGATGCCCTTCGGGATGAAAAATGCCCTAGCAACATTCCAGAGGCTGGTAGATTATATCCTAGCAGGAGCAGGAGGGTTAGTCCTTGCTTACCTAGATGATATTGCCATCTACAGCCATTCCTGGCAAGAGCACCTTCAACATGTCAGGGAGGTGCTGGGTGGACTATAGAGGGCAGGGTTGACCATTAAGCTGAGCAAATGTCAGGTGGGTATGGCAGATGTCTCCTACCTGGGACATAGAGTGGGGAGTGGTAAGTTCAGGCCAGAGCCTGCCAAAATGGAAGTTATTCAGGCATGGCCTCCACCTGTTACCAAAAACAGGTGAGGGCATTCTTAGGGACAGCAGGGTACTACAGAAAGTTCATCCCCAGTTATAGTACCATAGCTGCTCCCCTCATAGAATTGACAAGGAAGAAGAGACCAGATAAGTTAGTGTGGACCACAGTGTGTGAGCTGGCCCTCCAGAAGCCTAAAGAAGCTTTGGGAGGACCCCCTGTGTTAGCCAGTCCAGATTACAGGAAATAATTTGTTGTGCAGGTGGATGCTTTAAACTATGGGTGGGGTCTGTACTTAGCCAGATTTCTTCAGAGGGAGAAGAGCACCCAGTGGTTTATCTCAGTTGTAAGCTCCAACCCAGGGAGGAATGCTATGCAGCTGTAGAAAAGGAATGTCTAGCCATAGTGTGGGCACTTCAGAAACCTTAGCCTTATTTGTATGGAAGAAAATTCACTGTAGAGACAGATTACAATTCCCCTAACATGGTTAAACAGAGCCAGCCAGCAAAATGCCAAGTTGCTAAGATGGAGCCTAGGGTTGCAAGGCTATAATATGTCAGTGCAGCACTGCAGTGGGAGTAGCAATGCCAACTCAGATGGGCTCTCAAAACAGTGAATGGGGTAAGGTATAATCAGATAGACCTGTTTCTCAAGGGTCACTTAAAAACTAGCTTGAGTTCTCTGGGGGGAAGATATGCGAAAATGTATGATGGCTGCCAGCCTAGCTAGATAGAATTTTGTAGATAATTCTGTCATTTGTAAATGTTAATATAAGCCACAGGCTTGTTCTCTTAAATGTGAAAAGACTGTATTGGATGTTGAACTGCAAAAATGTAACCACATTGCACTCTGCTGGAGGAAAGCTGATAAGCCAAGCATTGTATAATTGTTTGATCACAAAACTCAAAGCCAAGATGTCTGGACAAAGGAATTCTTCCTATTGTTTTGAGACAAGAGTTAATTACTAGATTTTACATATATAATGTCTTTAATTGCTGTAGTTTCCTGACCAGGTGCAAGCTTACTAAGAAATGTTAATGTAGAGTTTCTGTTAGCCTGGGAAACCAGAGAATTGTTAAGAATGATGCAATCTAAAATGAGTCAGCAGGATGTATTATCAATTTGAAGAACTTTCTCAGAGACAGAAAGAGAAGTTTTTGGTTTTGTCTTGAGAGCATCCAACTCACCAGCACTCTGCCTGTGTCTGTATGTAAGTAGGATCTTAGACTTTAGTGTCTCTCTTATAAATAGTCAGAAAATAGGAAGATTAGACTAGTTGTTGTCTATATTTATGTCAGAACTATTCTACTGTATTATTTTAAGCATTTTCCTGTGATCTCTGAACTCTTAAATAGCAGTGTGTAGTAAGAAGTATTGTCTTATGTCCTTATTATTTATTATTAAATATTTTAAACCTTTTAACTGTGGCTTTTTATGTAGAGATAATTTAAGCTCTAGGGTACATTGCATGTATATAGTGATACTGTCCAAGCCACCCCAAATAAGCCTTGCTGTTTGTTACACTTACCAGTTGGCTAATAATATTGCACAGTAATAATTGTTCACCCTTTGATAAGGGCCTTATTAGTAGCTGATATCAGTGCTGGTGGCAATTGGTACTATCCTATAGACTGGGCAGAAGGGGCATAGCTGGAGAACCTGTGCCAGCCCTTCCCAGGAGTGCCTGTGTGTTTGTATATAACTCATATCTCAAAGTGTGTATGTGTCAGCTACTTAGGTAGAGACACAAAGCACTGGTTGGACAGAGAGGGTGCTGGAAGGTTTAGCTAGACTGCTATGCTGAGATCTGGACCCTATAACTGTGCCAGTGAGGAGTCTTATTGTGGATCTGGAGAGAAAGGGAGAGACCAGACCCAGACTGACTGTGATCTCTGTGTGCTCTTAAGGGAAATTGTACTTTACTGTGTGTGTATGTGTTATCCTTCCCAAATGTGGACTCCCCTCACTGGTGTTAGTGGCGAGGATTGAGGCTCCTTGATTGCTGGACCAGTGCATGGGCATCACAGAAGCATGTTGAGCATTGGTTGTCTGCAGCACCTCCCAAAGCTGGTGATGTGTGCAGAGTGCTTAACTTGCCATGATACGTTGATTCTCTACTTCAAGTTCCACATGTTTTTTTTAATAAAATATAAGATAATAAATAAATATATTATTTTGTTTTTAATATACTTTAATATCATATATTCCTGATATATATTTAAAATAATCTCAAATTCAGGAGACCAATAGGTGGAAGTAGGTTGGTGTGGGGTGGTAGGTCAAGTGGTCAGCTTGAGGAGGGCAATACCATAGAGGTCCAATAGGGCCCCATAATTGTTATGCAGACATTGTGTAGATTAATTTTTGATTGATTTTCTAAACTAAACTTCTACAGTTTATGTGAAGTCTTCTATCTATGAACCAGTCTTGCAGTTTAAATTCCACCCAATTAGGCATGAAGGTTGATCTAAGTGTTTTTGTTTTTTTGGTTCACTGTTACCATTTGGTTCCCATGGTTACCATTCTGGTCCCCACTTAGAAACCTCCCACTCGATCAGGCTGTACAGTACATCAACAATACCTTCCTTAAAATACTAAATAAACTAGCACCCACAAGAAAAATAAGAACAAAACCTAAGCACATACCCTAACTAGCAAAAGATACTGAAACACTTCCGAAACATAGAGACAGGGCTTGGTTAACTTACCACACCAAAAAGACAGAACTAACCTCACAACATATCAACAGCTTTGAAACCAGGCTAAGAAACACATACAGTTAGAAAAACAAAACTACTTCCTATCATGTCAACAAAAACACCAAAACGACCCCAAAAATTGTTGGCAAAACATAAATAATCTCCTTACCCAGGCTATACCCCAACCCCCCACCATCTACCTCTAATGTAACAAGCCCAATAGCAACACAATTTAACATCCACTTTATAAATACTATCACATCACTCATTGATAACCAGACTAATCATCCCCTCACTGTACCAAGCTCAGACCCTGATATCTAGCAGCAGATCAGCTACCTAATGAATTCCTTAAAATAGCCGTGCCCTCTGTTGCCTATCCCATATCCATACTGATCAACTGCTCGATCTCAGAAAAATATGTCCCCTATCTATGGAAAATATCACACATCATTCTCTTACATAAAGGTGGTCCCTCTAAAGAACTAACAGACTACCATCCCATAGCCATCCTCTCTCCTCTAGCCAAAATCTTAGTAAAATGCATTCACTCCCAACTCCTTACCCACCTCCTCAATCACAATCTCCTCTCCCCCACTCAACATGGCTTTAGGCCAAAGCATAGCACCTGCACTGCCTTCCTGTCTTTTACTAACACCATCCAAGGTCTCATAGATGAAGGTCAGATTGTCTCCTCCATATTTATTGATATGTCAAAAGCCTTTGACACTGTTTCCCACCACATCATACTCAACAAACTGTCAACCTATAGCTTCAATACATCTGGCCTCTCCTTGTTCCACAGTTACCTCTCTAACCATCAGCAAGCCACCAAATGGGAAAACACCCTTTCCCTCTTCTTCCCATCTCTGTAGGGGTACCCCAAGGATCAGTACTTGGCCCCCTACTCTTTACAATTTTTACCAACGACCTCACCTCTGCAACCCAACTAGCCTCCATAGTCCAGTATGCTGACAACTCCACAATTATCTGCTCAGCCCCTACCCCCCATGAATTACAAACAAAAATGCAAATTTTTTTTCAGGATATAGAAAAATGCCTCTCTAACCATCAACTCATAATGAACCCAAACAAAATCAAGTTACTACTTTTCAATTATAGCAAGCACAAAATATGTCAGTTCCCACTAACAATTCTTTCAACTAATGGAACCAAAATAGAACCCACTAGCCAAACCAAACTCCTAGGTGTCACAATTGATGATAACCTAAGGTTTGATAGCCACATCTCCATCACCATCAAAAAGGGGCACTCAGACTAGGCACCCTATATAGAGTCAAACCTTACCTGATTGAAAGTGCCAGACTAGCCACTGCCCACTCTTAACTACTTTCCACCCTCCTCTTCTGATCCCAGGTATTTGCCAATCTACATAAATCAGACCTAAGTAAACTAGAATCCTGCTACAATAAAATTGCCAAATTTGCTACAGGCCACCCATACAGAACACACCACTGCTCAGTACTCTCCCAACTCAACTGGTTAGAACTCCCAAACCTCCTAAACCTAAACCAACTGTCCATAGTCCAGAAAATAATGCACCAGCTTAATGACTGCCCCGCACTTAGTAACTAATCCAGCCCAATATAAATCCTAGCTCACTTAGATCCTCTAATTAACTACTGTTAAAAATGACCCATGCCCACAACACACAAGGTACCTTACTCTACTCTCATAAAATTTCCAAGCTATGGAACACTTTTCCTCAACCTATAGCTAAAAACCCTAGCTATCATGAGTTCAAATACCTCCTCAAGGAACATCTAGCTAAACACTGGCTCTGCTCCTGCCATACTCCGAGCTAGTCAACCTGCTTCCAAAAAAACAAGCCTCTCATTACTATTCCCTCACTCCCTTCTTAAGCTAGCTCATACCCCACAGCTACTGCTATTATCTGCACATGGCTAAGTTGCTTCAACACTATCTTTCATATAGCAGCTAAACTGCTTACAACTAAACTGCTTCCATCCTAGGTTCTTGAAATGTTCTCACAATGTAACCCGGACTGACTCTGTTTGCCTAAAATATGTCTCCTTGCAAATACTGCAATGTCTCACAACTGTTTCTGGAAACTTATGTCTTTTGGCCTTGATAATTGTATCAAGTATTTTTACTATTATTTTAAACTGTTAAACATCTCAAACCTGACTAACTTTTGTTAATATGGTTACTAGGTAGACTTACTAAGCTGTATGTACATTACAAACATTTTTAAAATGTTTTTAACTTTTGTCAGTATTGTTAATTTTTCTCTATTGTATGTTGAGGAGCTTTTCTCCCCGGGTCTCCACTGAAAATGGGCCCAGTGCCCAGTTGGACATTACCTGGTTAACAAAAAATAAATAAATAAAATAAATAAATTTGTCAAGGCTTGGGTGTTATGCAGTAGCCTTGGGCAGAGACAATGATTTTTTCATCAGAAATACCCCACAACATTATATTATTTTTGAATTACAACTTTCTTAATAAATGTATGAATAAATGAATAAATAAATAAATAGCCCAAGTTTTGACATTTTTTTAAATGTCACTCACTCATCAACCTACACTGCATTTGTGAGGTTTAGTTTTAGGAACTGCACACTAAGTCATTCACTAGCACCTACATTCCTGACTGTTGCACCAGGCCAGACTGTACTGGGCAAGAGGTAAGAGCGTTTATCAATCATTATGGATTTTTAATTAGATCAGCTTGACAAGCAGTGCAGCATGGCCAGCCAAGACAAAAATCTGTCTTTTTACTGCCTGTTTCTTTTTATTTGAGACATTTTTGTTTCTAAATGGGCCAGTTTAGTCTATCACCCATTCCCAGTACAGCTTGTATAAGTAAAGCAATGATGATGACAGATCCCGTACCACTTTTCCTTATTAAATAAAAATTCAGACTTACTTAAAGCTCACATTCTCAAACAGAAAGCATTGTAATAAGGTCATTCATGTGCTAATCTGTCCATGGAGATTCTGTCTTGTGTTATTCAGTCATAAAAAAGAGTGCACATGCCAGCTGGAACACTGTAGAAGCTATTCTATGTACTGAATTGTATCAATTTTTAACCGATGTTTTATATTATGTTTAATTTGTAATAATTATTTAAACTGCAAATGTTTTTGTTTTAGTTTTGAAGATTGTAAAATTGTTGTTCTTAAAATGGTTTATAATAATTCAGACCTTTTCTCTCCGGGCCACCACTGAAAATAGTTTTCTACCTAATCAGACTTTCCCGGTAATAAAATGTCAATAAATAATTGACTTTCACCGAATGCTGCTCATTTGAATAATTACTGAATGTTATTGGGTTGGATACTAATCCCTAAAAAGGAATATTTGGCAATCATTGAAGTCACACATTTCTCTCACTGTTCTGTGATAGTGTAGATGATGTATACTGGGAACCCCTTACAGTGGCCTTTGTGTGTGGGGGAGCTTATCCCCTGGAAAAAAAAAATTATGCTTGCAGAAGATTGTGTTTGGTTATTTGTCTTTGATGGAATGACTTTCAGTGAGACTGAGATTAATAGATAACATGAAAACAAGATTTCTTTAATAGGTATCTTGTGCATCACCATAACTGAACTAAGATAAAATGTATTACATGACCAAAACAGTTAACTAATATCCAAACAAGGATTTTTTCAGTCTGAACTTCTGAGTTGTATAACACACAAGACTAACAATGCCCATGCAAGCAAGCAGTTGAAACAGAACTGCCCATTAGGGCTTCATTGTATACCATGAAGGCAGCTGGTGTACAATACATATGTAAATTCACAATACAGCATGAATAAACACGCCACCATGTTTACAGACAGCTGTGTAAAATGACAAAACTATCTACTGACTTCATTTATTTATTTATTTACTTATTTAAACTTGTTTACCAGGGTAGAACACTGATCAAACAATGACCAATTACAGTCCCAGCTCTGGTTACATCATAATGTAATAAAACAATATATAGTATACAGATAACAATTGTTTACATTTATGAGTAATAACATGGATTTTTTGAGGGACACTGAGCAATGGTTTACTTGAATTGTATGATATGAGGGATCAGACCTATAGATGACCATATCATCAGCATAAAGAAGTACTGGTAAGTGGGACAGGTCTAGTGGAAGGTTATTGATGAAGACTGAGAATAGAAGAGATGCAGGAATGGAGCCCTGTGGGATTCCAGAGTGAATAAGGTCCTATCTTTACCTGAAATGAATGGTTGAATAGGAAATATTTAAACTATATGGTGGCATCAGGGCTGCCCCAGTGTCTTGCAGATGGTGAAGGAGAATTGGATGGTTGACCATGTCAAAAGCATGGGTTAAGTAAATGAATAGAGCTCCAGTAAGATTTCTATTATGCATATTACTTATGATGTTAGTCAGGGTCCATGGAGCAGCCATTGTGCTCCTACCAGCCCAGATTCTGTGCTGCTTAATGAAAATCAGGTAGTATTTTTGTAGGTAAGATAGGTAAGATTTTTCAAGACTTTTATCAAGGGTGGGTTGGATCAAGATGGAGTGGAAGTGAATGCAAGAAGAAGGCTTGGTTTTCTTTGGTACTGGTCTGACAGAAGATGATTTCTAAATATTTTTTAAGTGATGAAGGAAAGCAGGAGATGCAGATAGGCAATAGTTTGGTATATGTACTGTGAGAACTTGAATGGAAGTTCAGTAAGTAACCAGTTGAGGTTGGTGCTAATGGATACATTAGTCTGAGAAATAACTGAGATGCTAATGGATTTATGCAGCAGAACAACACTACCGCCAGGTCTGGTGCCTATCCAAGCATTGGATGGCTATTCTTTTGCCAAGACTCAGTTACTGCAATGAGATCAGGGGGAGAAGGAGCTCAGAAAAGAGCTTATGCTGTCAATCGTGTTTCTATACTGTCAGTAGTGCAACAAGTAGCACACTCACCTTTAGTGCAGATTCCAACAGCAGGTAGATCAATTGATGACACTGCAGTGCAGCATAAGGGGGTGCTGCATCTTGAGTGTACTGTCCTTCAGATGAGACATTAAACTGAAGCCCTATCTGTTTGACTGGGTGGTAGTTCAGGTGGATGTAAAAGATCCAATGGCACCTATTGAAAAGAGAAATTTTTTTTAATTTGTGTACATATATACAATTCATATTTTTACATATTGACACATGTACAATATTTACATATTTTAACATTCAATATATTGATATTTCCATTTTAAATATCCACCTACTATTTTACCCACAACCAAAACTATATTTTTCCAGTATTTTTGTCAATGTCCATTTTCCATTGTATCTGATTTCATTAAGTCTTTCATTCCATATAGTCCATGTTACGTAGAATATAACTCTGTCCATTTCTTAGCTTCATTCTGGGATCTTGTCCCATAAAACCCATACTCTATCATGTCCATGTTTAACATTTCAAAATTTAAATACCTTTTAATAAAATCATGTTTACATATGTCTTTCTACAATTTTTGAATTCTCTCACATTAAAAAAAAAAATTCTGTAGTTTCCTGTTCTTTACATTTATTACACATTCTATCCTGTTTTCTCTTGTATGGCATATTTGCCCTCAATGGTAATTTTCCTATGGACAACCTCCACAAAAAAATCATTGCATTCTTTAATTCTTTTATAATTTCTGTATTTCATCATTATTGCGTTCTTCTTAACTATCGCTAATTCAATGGAGCCACCAAACAAAAGAATATCATAATGTTAACAAACCACTGTTTTCTGTTCGTTTTTATCACATTTTTTTTTCATTTCCACAATACAATTTTACTGTAAAATTCTTTTAATTCTTCATTAATAACAATTTTACTGCCTTTTATCAGTTGCATTTCTTCCCAAATTTCTCTATATTTACAATACATTATTGTTTCTGTGAAATCTTTATTATTTTTCATTATTCCTTTCAGTACTTTATACATACTTAAAGAGGCAACATTTACAATTGGATTTATCAGTCCCAATCCCCTTCTTCATCTTTTATATGCAAAATTCCCCTCTTAACCAGGTTCAAACATGACCCCCAAATAAATAAAAAAATGTCCGCATAATTTCTTTTTCATATTTCATTGGCATCATATAAACATTTGCAATATAAGCCATTTTACCTATTATTATGGTGTTGATTAAACATGCTTTCTTTTTGTATGAAAACCTATATGTCTTCCAGAATGTGATCATGTCTTTGATTCCTTTAATAAGTTTATCCCATTGTTGGTGTCTGCATTCTGTCCTTCTAAACAGTATTCCTAAAACATCTATACTCTCTTCGTTACATTCCACACCTCCTATACTACCTTCATACCCAAATCCTTTGATTTTTATCTTTATATATGCTTAAACCAATTTTCTTCATCCATGTATTCAATTTTTCATTAATTTTTTTCCCATCCAGACTTTACTTTTTGCTATTACTACAATATCATCAGCATAAGTATACATTATTGGTAACTGTATTTCCTCCATCATTCTATATCTTCCATTACTTGACATTTTCGTAATTTTCATTACTATGTTCATAATAATAACAAAGATGATACTACTTGCAGGATATCCTTGTTTTATACCACACTCTATTTTCAAATCTTCCCCAGTCCAACCATTTACATGTAGTTTCACATAATTCTTTTCATATATTGATTTAATTACTTGTTTTTCTTGTAATTTCATTTATGTTGTATGCTTGTAAAATTTCCCATAATGTTTTATACTGAATATTATCATATGCCTTACTGACATTACCTATCGTGATTTTTGTTTCCACTTTTTTATTAATAACAACATCATCAATTACTTCCCTTATTATCCACAATAGGTCTTGACTCCCCTTTCCTTTTCTCCCAAACAAATTCTGATAATATAATCTTTCTATTTTACATTGTAGTCTTTTAGTGACTATCTGCATGAAAAATTTATAATCTATGTTATTCAGTGCAATTGTTGGTCTCCAATTTTTATTTCATCTTAATCTCCTTCCTTTAATATACATTTTATCACACCTGTGCACATTCTTTATACTTAATTCCTCTTTCTAGCTACCCATCCATTACTAATATAAAATATTTTTGCCAGTCATGCATTTCTTTATACATAATATGTTCAGTTCTGTCCAAACCTGTAACTGAATTAACATTTATATCTTTCAAGAGCTTATTCTCTCTAAATATTCATTATTTTCCTTATTTAATTTTGCATCATTATACATTTGTTCTATGTTAACTTCTTTTTTACTATATAAATCTAATAGATATCCTTACATTATTTAAAATATTTCTCCTTGTTTTTTTTACTTGTTTCCCTTCATTTTTAATTCTCTTATTATCTTTGCTTCTTTTGCTATCTTACATAAGTGGGGTGCTACTTCATCTTTTTTCCTTGTAAGCAATATATTTGCTTATATAACAATTTATTAACTTTATCCTGATTTCTTCTATATAGTTCTTTTTCTTTTTCATAAAACAAGTTTTCTTCTCTATCAAATCTTTAAATATTTTTTACTTAATATTTTGTATTCCATTTTTTTCTTTGTTCTTTTCTTTTTATACATGCTAAAATACTTTTTTATTTCTTTTTGAACTCAATCCTCCATATTGTCCAATTTTCAAAAAAAATCTCTTATACTGATATGTTGTTGACATAATTCTGTAATTTATTTTCTTTCTGTTGAATCTAACTCTTTTTCATTTACTCTTTTCATGCATTTTCCTATTATAATATATTCCTCATTTTCATGAATTCTTATCCAAATCACCATATGATCAGAGAACCCATTATATTTAATTCCTTTTTGAGTAATTGTTAGGCCTTCTGATATCAAAAAATAATAAATTTGTCTTAATTTAATTTCTTTTGTAAGTCCAGTGTTTATTTTCCCATATTTTTAATTTTCCACTTTTCATAATTTCAGTAACCATTTTAACATCACATCTATTCTTTTTACTTCTCATATTACAATTAAAGTCACCTGTCATTATTATATCCATGTTAACACAGACATAATTAGATATACTTTTAAATATTGTTTCTCTTTCTTTTTGTCACATATACTATTAATCTATTTACATATTTTCCATCTTATATCTGCTACTGTTATGTGGCTCAGTTCTACTATTGTAGCATCTAATATTTTTATATTTTTTTAGCATAGTATAGATAGTAGGTAAGTAAATATTGTGGGAAGAAATAGCCAGGGAATTGTTATGGTTAGGCTTGTATAGGACCTAGGGCCGATAGCCTAGTACCAACCTATGAACCTATGAACCTATATACCTGAACATGTTTCTTTGCCTATATTTCAAATAACAGTACCATTGCAAAGTTTTTCTGTTTGCACCCTTTCTTCTTCTGTTAACATTCTAATTTCTTCCAACACTATTACATGAGCATCTACTGCAGCACTGTATTGTAAAATACTAATTCTTTTCTTAATATTCTTCATGCTTTTCATGTTCGAACCTAATATTTTCAGCTTTATAGAACAGTTATTAAAATAATCTTCTTATTACTTACCTTTCTTATTCTCTCTTATCGTTATATTTTTAAATTTTCTTTGTCTTTCCCTTACTCTCTTTCCTATTGAATTTTTCTTGCCTTTTAGTATATGCCACTCTGACTCTTCTTCACTCTGTTCATCTGTTGCTCTTTCTTTTTCTTTCTACTTGTACGTTTAAATACCATTTCTATGTTTTTCTTGTTGTGTGTTCTAGTACAACATTCTTTTCTAACTCTTTTTCTTGTATAATTTCATTTTCATTTCCATTTTCTTGTATTTCTACCTCACCTTATAACCATGAATGTCCTGTGTTACCACATTCCTTACATTTCACTTCACATTTCATTACATTATGACCTGTCTGACCACACAAATAACATATTTTTGTCACATTCATTAAATGATCACTTTTTCCACAAAAATATTAAGTCTTTGGTTGTCCTCTGTACCTCACAAAACCTCCATTGCCGTGCACATTAATAATACTATGTATGTGTATCACATTGTCATTTTCCATTTTTAAAATTATTCCACATTCCCAACCCCAGTCCATAATCCTCTTTCATCATGGATTTTAGTAGTGTCATTACTTCTCTACATATTGTCAACAAATATTCTCTCAGTTCTTTTGCTCCCTCTTCAGTTCTAAACTGAATCAAGATTTGTTTTTTGTTTACCTGAAAAAGGCTTGCACAACATATTTTGACCATGAAAAGTCTGCTTTCTTTTTTTCATAGGCCCCAAAAAGTTTTCTCCATGCCTGGCCAGTTTAAAAAAACAAGTCACAAAAAATGTTTCTTTGCTAATTAAAATGAAAGCTCTTACCTCTTCAGCCATTAGTTCCAGAAGTGCAGTAATTTTGTTCCATACCTCATATCTGTCCAGGCCTTTTTCTTTTTTAATGCTCAAATGAACATGTGTCTTCTCTACTTCCTTCATCTTTGTCTTCTCCTTAGCTCCTTGTTACACTGTTTGAGCATAGGACTTTCTTTCTGAAACCTTCTCTGGCTCTTTTTCCTTCTCTTTTTCCTCCCTCTTCTACTTTTACCATAATGTCACTTCAGGATATAGCAGTTCCACTTTCTGGCTCACTTTGGTTAACTAACTGTTCCAGATATTCATCCTGCAGCCCTCCAGACTGGAGGGTTGAAATAACAAATATTTATACAGTTTCTGCCATTTCAAACAGGTTTTCTGGAAGTTTTCTTCTGAATCCATCTCCATCTCTGAATTTAGCTCCATCTCCTTCTTGATCTCCTCACCATCAGCAGACATTTTCTCTGCTCCCACATCACCTGAAAACATTTCTGGTAGTAATTCCACCATTTTTCTGAATTTTCAACACATTTAACTTCCAAATTGCCTTGGCTCTCAGCAGCCATGTTTTTCTCTGTTCCTCTTGGCTGCCTCCATGCTTGGAAAGGAAACAGGAAGTCAGGATGTGTAACATCCAATCTCTTCCTCCAATGCTCTGGCCAAATTTTCCGTACTAGTATATATACCATCTTGGGAACCCCATGAAAACAGCCTACTAGTCTACTGAGACTAACCCATTTAACACCTGTGCCATCTTACTGATTTCAGGCCTCTCTTACTGTACTTACTTCATGAAAGGTTAGTGAGGATGTACAAAAGTGTCGATGAATAATTAGAGATGGGTTATCAGGTTATCCTCAGTGTTGCAGTTGGACATCTTTTAAAACATCACATAGCCAGGTAATGAATGTTTTTTTTTTTTTTATTACATGTTCTCACTGCAGACAATGCCTGCTCTAACAACTATGTATAGATACGTTTTTGTACGCAAATGCCTGGCAGAATGATCAGAATGCCACTAAGGGCAGTACTACACCTTTTCAGAAAGGTTGTTCTAAATTCACCACTATTTTTTAATGTCTTTCTTAAAGGGACAGTCCCAAGGTTTTTTTTTTTTGTTTTGATTCTGGTCTTTGTTTACATTTTCAGTCTATATTATAAAGTCGAACAACCAAAATGTCAACTTACCTTTGATCGACACCTAAATGTTGAAGCTGCACTTCATTGAAACCCCAAATCATTGATTTCTTTCCAACAGAAAGAAATTGGTAGGCCAACAATGGACATCGCATTAAAATAAACACTATTAAGTGGGAGGCTTTGCACCCCACACACCCCAACATGATGGGCTGTGCCACCCACATCCCCCTAACTAAATATACTAACTCTGAGATCACACTACAGTCAAGAAAAGGGCAGATGTAACAGAATGGCCAACCCCTTTCCCTTGGAAAGAAATTGATGATTTGGCCAGTCGATAAAGTGCAGCTTCAACATTTTGGATGTTCAACTTTATAATATAGACCTACATTTTCAGTCTGGCTTTCTGAGCATGTCACAGCTTTGGGTGTGGGTGGGGGGAGGTGTGCCTACAGGAAGCTTCAAAGGTGTTGGCCAAATTCCATCTGAAAATGCAGTTGTACTCAAAACAGCCCTCAGTGAGTCATTCATTACTTTTTTGCCTGTGCTTCTTAACCTCATGGAAAAGTTTCAGGAATTTTATAACCTGACATGCTACAGCCTTGCAAGAAAGAAAATGAGTATTGCAAGGCTGAAACATTATTAAAGAAGAGTTTTCTGGTCCTTTCATTTCATATTTTATTTTGTGCTGATTTCTGTATGCTAGGCTAGTGCAATGATTTTATAACTTGACTGCCACTTGCTCTGTACTTACTTTGCTCACTTTCTTAGAGAAAAGCTACTCTTATACTCACTTTCCTCACTTGTCTACAGGAAAGCAGTTTTTTATTCAGGCATGTCCAAGGGTCAGCTCCCAGTGTTCTCTCCTGTCTATCTGATGAATCCGGGCATCTTGGGGCAATGTAGCAATTGCCTCATGTACACAGACAACCCTCTCCTCGTACCACCCAACACCACAAACTGTGAGAGATGCACTTATCTAGCCAAACTGTAGGTAAAGATCTCTCCATCCAAGACTGAACTTGGCAGTCAAGAGGAGAAGGTAAACACTTGCACCACACCACACTCATCACATTGTCCCACTAAACCTACACCACCACAATCCACATATAGAAGCAGAAAAACATTCACAGAGGCTCTCAATAATAATCTGCTCAAGCAACATAGACCTCCAAAGCAGAAACGCAATCAACCTACACCCCCAACACAATCCAAATTACACATAGCCTGCAGACTTAGTGTGTCATTCAACCACAGCTCATAAGGCAAAACAATGTACCCAACGCACTAGCCATAGGTGACTCTATAGTCAGGCACACTGATGTCCCACTCACCAGGCTAAACAAGGAGAAGGTTACTGTCAGCTGCCTGTCAGGTGCCAGGATCCACCACATGACCCATGCACTCAGGACATTCCACAACAAATACAAATATGACTCTGTCATTGTCCATGTTGGTGTGAACGACCTGAGATGTACCTCACTGGACTGCATGACAAAAGACATGAAAGAGCTCTCCAATCTTGTAGCCTAGGCAGGTATGACCCTAGCCCCGAGTAGCATTCTGCCATCACCCACAATGATTCTGCAGTGCAAGGGCAAAATTACTGACTTCAACAATTGGCTAAACACCTGGTGTCATTCTAAGGGGTTCCAGTATCTGTCTGCCTGGGATGACATGGTTGACAGACCACGATGCTTTTCCAGACATGGCCTGCACCTGTCACCCCTGGGATTCTGGATACTGGCCTAGGCTCTTGCCACACCTATAGTGCCTTTTTTAGGCAAGGTTCAAATGACAAATTCACCACTGTAACAGGAACAGGCAAGCAAAAACTGAGGGTAATGCTACTCAATGCTAGAAGTCTAAATCTCAAAATGCACTCCATCGAGGCACTCCTTAAAATGGAGAACATTGATATCTGTGCAGTGACTGAGATCTGGTTCAAGGCTCCAGAGTGCACCCCTGCATTACCAGGCTATAACTCACATCACACTTGTCGGCCTTCTAACCTGGACCGGAACACCAAAGGCAGAGGTGTGTCCATATTCATTAAGGATATCCACACCTCCATGCTAGTTGCTCAGCATAATACATCTGAGGTTATCCAAGTGCAACTAACTCTGGGCAAAGCTGCAATCCAAATTGTAGCTTGCTACAGATCCCCCATCATGCCCCAGGATTCCCACTCCTCTTTTCTTGATATACTGGAAAATATTAGGGTTCAACCAAACACGCTAATAATGGGTGATTTCAGCTACCCCACCATTAACTGGGAAAACTACTCATGTACCAACTCCTTCACTCAACGCTTTCTGGAATTCATAAATTCCAATGCCCTGGATCAACTTATCCACACCCCTACCAGGGGCAACAATATCCTAGACCTAGTCATTACCAACATGAGTGACCGGTGTTCTACACCTGAAGTCAACTCCTCATTCATCAGATCCGACCATAAGCTAATCACTCTAGATATCCACAGCCCACCCCCACCCCCCATTAAGGTAACCATGGTAAAAAATGTCTCCAAAGCCATCTTCATGCTTCTTAAGACAGAAGTGGCGAACTTCAAGACACCCATGCAGATGGACAATATAGTTACAACTGCATAAATGGACTCTATAAATGCTTACACGAGTGCATGGATTGTGCTATCCCAAACAGAACCAAGACGCTATCATCCACACAAGGAAGCCAATCTGGTGATCTCCTGCCATAAACAAACTCTACAACAGAAGGAAGAAACTGTTGCAAAAGAGAGTAAAATCCCATGAGTGGAGGAGCTCCCTGGTTAGCCTCAGTAAGAAGCTAAGATCCCTTTTAAGATCCTCCAAAGCTAGCTACGAAAACAAAATCACCACTGATTCTAAGGACAACCACAAAGCATTCTATAGCTGTGTCAGGAATCTCAATGGCAACACCCAGATCTGCTCTGAGTTACAGCACAAGGCCATGAAAATTACAGAAGCAACTGATATTGCCAACATCCTGGCGGATAGGTTCAGTGCTAACTTTACCCCCTTTCACCCCCTAAAGAGCCCATATCTATACAGGAAGAATGCAGAGTCCCTGTAATCACAACTGCGCAGATAAACGCTGCACTCTGTAAAGCCAAAAACACAGCATCCATGGGACCGGATAACATCCCAGGCTGTGTTTTACATGAACTTCCGAACAAACTGGCTCCCCACCTAAGCACCATGTTCAATCATAGCCTCACATCAGGCTTTGTGCCCACCGAATGGTGCACGGCAACAGATATTCCACCCCACAAAGGGGGAGCCACCACTGATCCTGGGAACTCTCACCCTATTAGCCTGACGAGCCTGGTCTGTAAGGCCATGGAACATATCAACATGGAACTCATAAACAAAGACTTCAGTAACCTCCAAACTCTGGACCCCACCCAGTTCAGGTTTGTGAAAGGCAGATCATGCCTCCTGAACCTGATCGACTTCTTTGAGGCAGTCACCAAAGCTGTAGATGGGAGTAAGGTAGTTCATACAGCCTATCTTGATCTTGCCAAGGCTTTTGACACCATCCACCATTCTGGAATTATAGATAAACCCACTAAACTAGGTATAAATCCTTACATCACAAGATGGGTTGCCAACTGGCTCACTGACAGAACCCACACTGTAAAAGTTGCAGACTCCACATCTGACTTCAAATCAGTGACAAGTGGAGTACCACAGGATTCAGTCCTGGGACCTCTCCTGTTTAGTATCTACTTCTCTGAAATACAGGCTAACACAGGAGGCCTTTGGCTAATGAAGTTCGCAGATGACTGCAAACTAGGAGCCATAGTCGATTCCCCAAATGATGTGGACATCCTACAGAAGGGCCTCACTGAGACAGATGCCTGGTGTCAGAGCCATGGCCTCAAGCTCAATGCCAAAAAGTGCATTGTCATCCCCTTTGGTAAAAACTCTGTATCCATGAACTACCACATAGGTGGCAGTCTACTTAATGGCGAATGTGTGATAAGAGACCTTGGGACACAGGTGGCCAGTAGTCTCTCCTTTGATAATCACATTGCCACAGTAGTCAGGAAATCCTTCTATGTGGCACACCTCATCACAAAAGGGTTATCATCCGGGAAAAAAAGAGGTCATTGTTCCCCTCTTCTTGACACTCATTAGACCTATTATAGAGTGCAATGCCCCTTTTGGAATGTACCTTACAAGACATCTGCAGCAGCTGGAAAGGCCACAGAAGTACCTCACAAAGAGGATTACTGGCCTCAAACAGATGCCCTACATTGGCCGTCTCAAAAAACTCCAGCTTTACTCCATAGCATATCGCCTACTCCAAGGTGATCTTTGCCTAACATATAAAGCTATGTCAAACCCAGAGCTGTTGGACATGCTACACCTAAACAAATCCCAATCCCTCTGAGCTACATGGTCTAGGGACCTAAACCTTGTCACCAAAATAAACAGGACATGCTGGAGGGATAGATTCCTGTCCCAGAGACTTCCCATACTCTGGAATAAGCTACCCATCTATGTCAAGCAAAGTTCCTCATTAGCACTCTTCAAGAAAAATCTTCATGAGTGGATGAAATAGGAAATATACTCCGGGGATCATGTCTGTGGCTCTGCTGGACAGGGGCACAGGAAAAAAAATTTCTTGAGTGGCATAAGCCAGGGAACCTTGTTGGCTAGGCTTACTTAGGCCCTTGGGCTAATAGCCTAGTACCTACCTATGAACCTATGTACAAAGCATATGAATGATGCAAGTTTCAGACTGTAGTAGAAACAGTATTTTTCTTTTTTTTCATTCGTTTCTTGATTTCTGAATACTAGCCACATGCAATGGGTTTCTGACCTGCAGGTATTTCTGTAGAAAAGCATGTCTGTGATGTAAGGTGAAAGCACTGGTAGACAGTCTTCTGTTCCTTTTATTTTCTAGTCTAACATGTGCTTATTTTTGAATATGAGTCCCCTGATTTTATGACCTGGCTGCTTATAATTCTGTAGAAGCATGAGTGGTGGAAAATTCAAACATCAGTAGACCCACCCATAGGGTGACCATGGTAGTGCAGTGGTTAGTGCTGCCACCTCACAGCAAGAGGTTCTCCAGTTCGATCCTCGGCTGGGGTGCCTTCTGTGTGGAGTCTGCATGTCCTACCTGTGGTCGCGTGGGTTTCCTACTGGTGTTTCGGGTTCCTCCCACACCCTAAAGACATGCTGTAGGTGGATTGGGCACTCTAAATTGGCTCTAGGCATGAGTGCGTGTGTGTGTGTGTGTGTGTGTGTGTGTGTGTGTGTGTGTGTGTGTGTGTGTGTGTGTGCATGTGCGTGTGTGTGTGCTGTTGCCTGACTTCATATACTGCTCTTTTACAATTACACAGTGTTGGGTGCCGGGCTGGCAACTCGACATTGTAAAACTCCACTGCCAATTATGAGCAGACAGGTGATCTGCTGTGGTGACCCCTAACTGGGAGAAGCCGAAAGAAGAATAAGTAGAACCACCCATCTCTTCCTTTAATTTCATAGTTTATTTTGTGCTGACTTCTGTTTACTAGTAAAGTGTATTTTCTAGTATACATGCTGCATCTTGGTGAGTTACTGCATTGTATGATATATTCTTCAGCACTTTTCTTTCTGTGTCTACCTTACCACTGTATGCAGTGGGAACTGGTTCCACTGTTACCTATTAAACATATAACTGAAATGCTAATGTGTATGCATTTGTCATCATACTATGTAGGATCTGACATCCATTAGTCCTACATGACACCACAAATGCTCTCGTATGCCTTGTCATCTGGCAAATTAACTCAAGATAAATACAGTGTGTGTGTGTGTGTGTGTGTGTGTGTGTGTGTGTGTGTGTGTGTGTGTGTGTGTGTGTGTGTGCGTGTGTGTGTGTGCGTGTGTGTGTGTGCATGTGTGTGTGTGTGTGTGCTGTTGCCTGACTTCATATACTGCTCTTTTACAATTACACAGTGTTACTACAGGGTTGTCACCTCTCCAACTACCCAAAGTGGGACTTTTTTTATGGAAATCTAATATTTTGCAGGTTCATACTTACAACTAGTATAAAGGGCTGGGCTTCAATTTATTTCCCAAAATAAAAGCTTGTTTTGTAGAATTGGATTTTTATTCTGTCCCAATTAATAATTAGGTGTGTCAAATACAAAATAATTGTCATATGCTACATAAAGAAAACTTATGAAACATTTTTGTCCAAAAATCTCAGGATGTTCGCCATTTGTGATGTTTTTTTTTTTCCACAGGTCACAACTGCCCAGATAGGGACTGTCCTGCATAAAGTGGGACAGGTGGCAACCCTGTCACTTTCAATACTGAAGAAACACAACACACATAGGAAACCTGCTCTATAATATAATGTCAGTGTATACTGCATGACCACCATTCAATAACAACAGTACTACTTGCCACTATGGCTGAATCAAAATTCACTTGTTATGAGACCATGTCCAATACAACACTTGTTATGAGATCTTGTATTATAGAGCCCTCCCTGAGTTATAGGGGATGTTAATCAGAAGGGTACCACCATCTTGTCTCCATTACAGAGATTACACAATGTCCCATTCCATTAATGACAACACTTGAGACAGTGCAGCTATGCTCCCAAATGCATGCTGTTTCTGATTATACTATTTTATGCTTTGCTTCTTTTTCATTGCCACTGTGCATACCTCTCAACCCCATAGCTCACCAAATCTGGGGAATGTTGGAAGAATTGGGGGGAGGCTCAAAATTGGGACTGATTTTAAATATTGCTTTTACAAACTTTGAAAGTTGAATAGGTTTGCGTTAGCATGCATTTTCTAAAGGATATGAAGCTTGGCATTCAAATGTCTATCATTTTTTCAGTGACTTCAATCCTCAAAGATTTGCCAGAAAAAGCTGGATATTATAAGAAACAAAGCAAAACAAAAAAGGTGAAAATCTGGACATTCTGTAAATATCTGGACAGTTGACAGGTACAACTCTATACTGCAAGAAATACTGTGTGCTTCATTAGCTAGTATGGCACCTTACATACAGCACTGCTGTTTTTTTTTTTTCTTATAAAGATATACAGAACAGCCATGGGGGGCACTATAGATCCACTTACAAGCCACTCGTCCTGGTTTTGGCAAGATAACAAGGATACCCCACACTTTTCACCTCCATTCATGAGTGTTCAGCTTATAATGTGGAGCCCCTCTGCATTTCTAGGATGTCTGTCACAGGAAGACCTTTAAGTGATCTGTGAGTTTTACCCCAGCTCACACTGTGCTCTAACGATTGTAACTTAATTATGCCAAAGTGGAATGGCAGTGACTGTATTCTGAGATCTCCTGGATCACAAAGATATACTCTATTCTGTTAAGAGTGTCTAACTCTATCATATGAAGAAACATTATGTCAGTCATTCTTATCCATTAGCTTATCCATGGAGCATTCCTTGTATGTTTGGGAAAAATCATGTACTTTCCCTCACAGACTTCTCTGAACTGTGCCATCACTTTTACTTTAAAACTCATCTGTATACTGCCCAGGTGCATCTGCCATGTAAGGGTTTTGGGTTCTATATACATGGTACTTGGATTAATTTTCTATTACTAACATTTCAGTATAGCACAAGGGAATTATAAATTCCAGACTGTGCCATTCTTCAATGTTAAATTTAAGACAACATCTCCCAAAGCTGGTGATAATTTGGCGGATGCCAAAAATCTCACAGCACTTATTAAAAAGAGTAGGATTTTTATATTTGTAATCATTCATACATTTCATAATATTTACATATTCACATGTTTACATTATTTGCATGAATAACATCACTCAATACATCATCTTCTTTTTAAGTATTCTTCCCACCCTTTTACCCACAAGCAAAACCATATTTTCTCCAATATTTTTGTCAGTGTCCATTTTACACTGTATTTGATCTCATTAAGTATGTTGTTCCATATTGTCCATGTTACATAAAATATAACTCTGTCCATTTTTCTTTGCCCTTTCTTGAGACCTTGTTCTATAGTAACTGTATTATATCATGTCTATAGTTAGCATTTCAAATTTCAAGCAATCTTTAACCAAATCATGCTTACATACTTCTTTCCACAACTCTTGAATTATTTCACATTTTAAAAATACATGTTCTGTAGTTTCAAACTCTTTACACTTATTACATATTCTATCCTGTTTACTTTTGTATGCCATATTTCCTTTTACTGGCAATTTACCTATGGACAACCTCCACAAAAAATCATCACATTCTTTAATTATTTTACAATTTGTATATCTCGTCATTATTGCTTTTTTATTACTTATTTCTAACTCTTTCCACAGATCAACAAAATAAAAATATTTCATAATATTAACATACCAGTCCTTTCTGTTCTTTTCTATTACATTCTTTATAGTTTCCATAACACCATTTTACTATGAAAGTCTTTCATTTCTTCATTAATAACACTTTTACTACTTTTCTTCATTCCCATTTCTTCCCAAAGTTCATTGTATTTACCATATATGATTGTGTTTACCAAATTTTTATTTGGTTTCATCACTCCTTTTAATACTTTATATATATTTAAAGAAGCTGCATATACAACTGGATTTATCAATCTCAGCCCCCCTGCTATTCTTTCACATATAAAATTTCTCTCTTTACAGGGTTCAATCTCAACACCCAAATACATGAAAATATTATCATCAGAATTTATTTTTCAAACTTCACTGATATCATGTAAACATTTGCAACATAGGCTGTTTTACCCAATATTATAGTGTTTATCAAATGTGTTTTCTTTCTATATGAAATCTATGTGTTTTCTAGAAAGCAATTATATCTTTGATTCCTTAAATAATGTTGTCTCATTCCTCATGTTTATATTCACTTCTACCAAATACTATATCTAATATATCTATACACTTGTCAGTATATTATTCACCTTCTATTATACCTTCATAACCAAATCTTTTACACTTCTCTTTATTTATACTTAAACCAATTTTCTTTAATATTATACTTAATTTTCCCTTATTTCTTTCATCCACAATTTATTTTTAGCAATTATTACAATGCCATGAGCATAAGCATGCATTATCAGTATTTGTACCTCCTTCATCATTTTGTATTCTCCATTACTTGTCATTTTATTTATTTCCATACTGCCATATTCATAGCTAATGAAAATATCACACTGCTGGCTGGACATCCTTGTTTTATTCCACACACTATTTTCACATCTTCCCCAATCCAGCCATTTATATTTAATTTCACATAATTGTTTTCATATATTGATTTAATAATTTGTAATATTTTGTCACTTATGTCATATGGCTGCAAAATTCTCCATAATGCTTCATATTGTATATTATCATACGCCTTACATACATTACCTATCATAACCTTTATTTCTATTTTTTCATTAATAATGTCAATTAATTCTCTTATTAACCACAACAAATCCTGACTTCCCTTTCTCTTCCTTCCAAACAAATTTTTATCATATAACCTTTCCATTTTACATTGTACTCTTTTAGCTATTATTCTTCTAAAAAAAATATAGTCCATATTATTTAACATTATAGGTCTCCAATTTGTTATCTCATCTTAATTTACTTTCTTAAACATGAATTTTAAAACCCCTGTATACATTTCCTTGTACTTAATCCATCCATCCATTCATTCATAACTTGTATAAATACAATATTTTTCCAGTCTTCCATTTCTTTATACATATTATATTCAGGGTCCCTATTAATTGCTCAAACTTTTTAAAGTTCGAATGTCATATGGTCGACACCATATGATCAAAGTTTAAAAAGTATGAAGGTGAAAAGCAATGGGCCCCGTACGGTGCAGAATGAGAAAATTTCCCATTTCTGCACTAAAGTGCAATCTTGGAGTTGGTATATTTAAGTAGTGGGGGTATGGGGGGGGCAGGGGGGCTGCTCAGAGTGTTGAGGTAAGTTTTTTTTTTTATTTTTTATTATATTTTCGATGTTCAAACTTTGCTCCTACGTTGTCGAACATATGAGGTTCGAAGTTTTGAAATTTCGAATATATAATATAGACCCTATATTAAATCCCATCTAATCCCATGGTGAATTTTTGTTAATATCTTTCATAATCTCATTTAACTCATTTATATTTATTTTTTTCTCTAAATATTCACTGTCTTGTTTATTAAATCTTTCACCATTATAAATTTGTTTTAGGCATACTTCTCTTTTGCCATAAATCTAGTACATAACTCTTAATTATTTCATATATTCCTTCTTGCTTCGTTAATTCTCTTGTTATTTTTCTTTTTTTCATTGTTTTGCATAAATATGGTGCTACTTCCTCTTTTTTACCTTGTAAGCAATATTTTCTTATATAACAAATTATTATTTTTTCTTGATTTCTTTTATATATTTCTCTTTTAAATACAATATATTTTTCTAATAAACTATCAAAAAGTTCTTCACTTAATACTCTGTATTCAATTTTTCCTCTTTTCCTCTATACATTTTAAAAGTATCTTTTTATATTTCTTTTTAAATTGTATCCAACAAATAGTCCAATTTTCATAGAAAGGTCTTATATTAATATGTTGTTTCCAAATTCTATAAGCTCTTTTCTCTCTTCTACGTCTAATTCATTTTTGTTAATTCTTTTTATTCCTTGTCCTATTTTAATATATTCCTTATTTTCATAATTTTTTATCCAAATAGCCCCATGATCAGACAATCCAGTATATTTTATTCCTTTTTTAGTAATTTTTTAAACTTTCTGATATTAAGAAGTAATAAATTTCTCTCTTAATTCCATTCTTTTTATAGGTCCAGTGTTTATTGTCCCATATTTTAATTGTCCATGCCTCATAATTTCTGAAACCATTTTAACACCACAGTCCTTTTTATTCTTTATGTTACAATTAAAATCACCTGCCATTATTATATCCATATTTACACAAATATAATTAAGTATACTTTTAAACATTATTTCTCTCTCTTTTTGTCATATATGAATTTAAGGCTATAACACTATATACATGCTTTTTCCATCTCAAATTGACTACAGTTATTCTCCCTAGCTCTATTATTGTTGTATCTAATTTCTTTATATTCTTTTTACACAATAAACATATACCTGAACATGTTTCTTTACCTATATTGCAAATGACTGTACCATTCCAAAGAATTTCTGTTTGCACACTTTTCTCTTCCATTAACAATCTAATGTCTTCTAATACTATTATTTGAGCATCCACAGCCACGCACCTATATATAATATTAATTCTTCTCTTAATATTTTTCATACTGTTCACGTTTAAAGCTAAAATTTTCAGCTTTATGTATCAATTGTATAAAAGATAGTTTTATCCATTACCTTTCTTATTTTCTCTTGCCATTATATTTTTAAACTTTCTTTTTCTTTCCTTAACTCTTTTTTCCTATTGAATTTTTCTTGCCTTTTCCTATATGCCACTCTGTCTCTTCTATACTTGTCTCATCTATTTCTCTTTCTTTTTTATCTTTTTCTTTAATTTTAAAAGCAACGTCTACCTTTTTTAGCTGTGGTGTATCTTCCTGTACAACATCCTCTTCTTTTTTTTTTTTTGTATAACTGCTTTTACAGTTTCTTTTTTGTTTTCATTTTCTTGTGTCTGTATCTCACATTCTAACAATGAATGTCCTGCATTGCCAAATTTTTTATACATATTATATTCAAGTTCAGCAGATATAAAACACAAATTTTAATGACAAAATAAAATGCGGATAAGCGCTTTTGTGATAAGCTTCATCAGATCTAAAATGCATTTCAAATTACATTCTTAAAAGTGCAAAAATAATTACAATCAGCAAATCAGATCAAAGTGGTTAACTTTCTTCAGGCATCATCTCTTTTTGCTGTTTTTTAATATATTTTAGTAGTGTCCATCACTTCTTTACATATTGTCAACAAATGTTCTTTCAGTTCTTTTGCTTCCACTTCAGTTCTAAACTGAATCAATCCCCCCCTTTTTTTTGTTTGTCTAAAAAAAAAGTTGTACTACATATTCCGACCATGGAAAGTCTTTTTTTTTTCATAACCCCCCCCCAACAATTTCCATAGTCTGATCAGTTTCAAATATCAAGTCACAAAATGTTTCTTTGTTAATTAAAATGAAAGCTCTTACATCTTCAACTTTAACACCCAGTGATACTATAACATTGTCCAATACCCAATATCTGTCCAAACCTTCCTTTTTTTTACTGCTCACCTCAACATCAAATTTCTTCTTTGTTTCCTTTATTCCCATCTCCTCTTTGGCCACTTCAACTGTTTCAGCATAAGTCTTTTTCTCTAGAACCTTCTCTGGCACATTTTCTTTTTCTGTTTTCTCCATAATCTCACTCCAGGATACTGCAGCTCCACTTTCTGACTCACTCTGGTTTATCATCTTCTCCAGGTAAACATCCTGCAACCCTCCTGCCTGGAGGTTTGAAATAATGCATTTTACCACTGTTTCTGTTGATTCAAACAATTTTTTCTGAAAATTTTGCTTTGAATCCATTTTCACTTCTGCATTCACCTCATTTTCCTTCTCTACTTCTTCTCCATTTAAAAACACAATTTTCTCAGCTCCCAAATTGTTTGTGAACATTGCTGGTAGTGATTCTACCATTTCTCCTTCATTTTCCATACTTTTTACCACCATTTCAGTTTGGCTTACAGCCTCCACATTTTCTCCTTGTTTCTCTGGGCTGCATCCATGCCTGGACTGGAAACAGGAGGTCAGTTATGTCACACACAAACTTTTCCCCCTACTTCCAACAGTATGGGAATTTCCTGGGTGCCCTGGTAAAATTTTCCATACTCACCAACCCATAGTTGTTGTAGAAAGTCTCATAAGAGCAAACTGATTTTTGTTAGCTTCAAATGTAGAAACTGCTTTCATACAATCATGTCGTAATTGTCTGGTTTCACTGTTCAGCTGTAATAATAACAACTTTTTGACTGCATACAGTGTGATATGTAATGCAGGCAAATTCTTTCCCCATTACTGCATCCTATGAATGAAATCTTATTAAACAGTAAGACCAAAAGTGCTGAAACCAAATGGGGGTTAAAATAATTGCTAACATACAATACCACTATCACTGTAAGTGGGTGCTCATTGAGATCAACACGGTATAACTATTACATAATTGCTTAGACAAAAAGGCAAGTTATAACTTTCAGTTTACTTTCAAAAGTGCAACTAAATTGGTTTACCAAAAATAACTATTCAGATACTTTCAAGTGAAAATTCAATCAAATACATGAAGTTACTGCATAAAACCATGTTATATGAATGATTTGATCACTGGTTTTACCACTCAGCTGACATTATTGCACTTTTACGGTCTAAAAGTCTCTCCTAATGCCCCTGTAAAATTTGTTTGAAAATGCAATGTAATGCTTTCTGCAAATTAAAAATTCCCTGAATTATTACACAATTGTCGGTTGAAAACAACATCAGATAGAATGTGCTACTCTCTAAAAACAGCACAGAAAATGTAGAATAATAAGATATACATTCAGAAGATATAGCAGTAAAAATGTGAATGTTTAATCCCTACATATATAAACATTTGGAAAGTACCACCTCATAAGGTGTGCACTTTTGCAGATAGCTTATTATCATAAACAAGTATAGTTAACTCAGAAACTAAGCACAACATTTGTCCTTATCAATCTGAACCAAACTGAAGATAGACTTAAAGTTAGTTTGTATAGTGTTGAGAAAAGAGGATGAGCGCAGTAGGAATTATGTTATCACCTCAAGAAAATCTAAATAATGAAAATAGGCATCATTTATACAGTTATTTGTACAGATAATAGGACAGTCAGATGATACAGGGCATGCATGTTGTGGTGTGGGTTTAGAATGAAGATTTAATTAATTTAGAGTGTAATTAATGTATAATTCATGGAGATTGGACTACTCACAAATCTAAGGATTTGTGTGAAGAAAGACTAGTAAAAATTTGGCAGTATGCAATAACATCTTCTTCTTCTACTGGCTTTTTCTTGGTTAGGGGTCGCCACAGTGGATCATCTGTCCGCTCATAATTAGCAGTGGAGTTTTACAGTGTCGAGTTGCCAGCCTAGCGCCCAACCTTCCACAGAAGGCACACACTCACACCTAGGGCCAATTTAGAGTGTCCAATCCACCTATAGCATGTCTTTGGAATGTGGGAGGAAACTGGAGCACCCGGAGGAAACCCACTCGACCACAGGGAGGACATGCAGATTCCGCACAGAAGGCACACCAGCCGAGAATTGAACCGGAGAACCTCTTGCTGTGAGGCGGCAATGCTAACCACTGCACCACTGTGGCCACCCGCAGTATTTAATAACATACGTAATCTAAATACAGGTAAGATATTTCATTTGTATTCATTAATAAATATTAAATTAATATAAATAAATTACCTTGATTTTGTTTTCACACTCTACATTTATTCAATAAACCATGACTGCTATACCACAATAGCAGCTGAAGACCAGGAATAACTCAAAACAGAATGCATGGCATATATCACATTGAATGAGCAAACATGTATGCCTAGGAACCTGGAAAATGCACCCCACGAAGGAAGAAATGACTGTAGCAGTTATCAACTACATGCAATGTAAGTAAGCAGACACTAAAAAAGTACCAGTGAGATAATCCATATGTTTGTAATACAGTCATTTTATGCTGCATCAGTAAATTATTGCAGATATTTAAATTTGACAGTGTACTAAGGCTAGCTGATACACCCTGGCATGATTGCAAAGTGCGCTGGCCTATCAAGATTTCCACCTTGCTGCCCAAACTAGAATACAAACACGCAAACTAAACAGTTTAATATCATACGAATGAGTAGTTAACTTTAAGGGAGTCACTACATGCTGTCTCACAGTTTCTAAGTGGTCACTGTTAGCTCATGGCCACAGAGTTTCATATGGTATCATATACTAATTTTACTATTCACTGGGAAAGGAATGTGATGAGCGCAAAGTGCCACGCACTCCCACCTGTTTCTTTCGGCTTTTCCCGGTTAGGGGTTGCCACAGCGGAACTCCGATCCGCTAATGATTGGCAGGAGATTTTGACATGCTGGCTTGCCGGGCCTAACGTACAACCTTCAACAAAGGAACGCCCATTCACGCATGTCGCCACACAGAAGATGCTCTAACTGAGAATCGAACGGGCAACGTCTAACTGTGAGGCGACAACGCTACCGCAGCACCACCACCACAGTGCAAAGCACTCCCACTGAAATGTTCAATATTTTATAAACATTTTTTATTTAAATATTATTTATCTCTACCACGTTTCTGTTCTTGTCATATTTTACCATTATTTATACAGACAAATTTGGGTGACCTTACAAACCAGTAGGTGATCCTGAGATATTTTTTTCTTTTTTTTATCAGTGCCTGGTGACAATTTAGTAGTAAAAAATGACTGTTTATAGATATGACCTACAAGCACTCAGAGGCATTGTGACTTGTAGATAGTCACCAAGTATGGAGGCTATGTGCAACTCCTTTACTGTGTACAATTTACACATCTATGAGATACAATCAGAGTAGTAACAGTCCAAGGAGAATAGTATGCAGTCTGAACAATAAAATACATTGATCTGCATTTAACTACGTAATAAAAGCCAGATAATAGTGTAAGAAAACAAGTGTGGATAAAGGGTATTTAGTACTTATTTATAAGCATCCATGGACAGTGCTTCCTTCACGAATGATAAGGAAGGTTTGCATTTTCCTTTCTTATTTCTGATCAAGAATAAGAAATACTACAATGTAAATAGCTGTCTGAACTTGATTTTTTTTTGAATTTTGAATAAATATTTTCTGCTAATCAGAAGGATGGATTAATTTCAGATGCCCAGAGTGGGACATTTTATGGGAATAAGAGATGTTTGCGTGAAAGAAAAACATACCTGCAACCAGAAGAAAAAAAGGTATTTCACTTTTTTGCCAAAATAAAAATTCGCTCTTGCAGAATGTGAGCTGTTTCTATTGTTTCATATAACATTAAGGTGTTTCAAATATAAAACAGTTGGTTCATGTTACTATTAGAAGAAACTTATGAAATATTTCTGTCCCAAAATGTCTTACCATTTTTATGTTTTTCCCCACAGGACACAAATGCCTAAATAGGGACTGTCATACATAAAGAGGGAGAGGAGGTCACCCTAGGACAGACACTCTGGTATGTTATAAACTGTAGACAAATGAGACTGATTTACAGTCTCTTAATATAAGCAGATCTCAGTGCAGATATGAAGTTGTTGAATATTGGACAGGAAGTAGTACAACTTATTAGAAATAAAATGGTGATAGACTCATGGCACCTGTCTCCGTCTTCACATCATGATGGAATCTCTGACCTGCTGTTGCTCCAGAGGGCCAGTTTACTGTAATGTTCAGCCTGACGTTGAGCTGCCTGGCTGCAGCTATTGTCCCCAATCAAGAAGGTGGCACCAAACATTCAGTCACAGCATACTCTCTGAGAGAGACAGTCAAGAGAGATAGCGAGCTGCAGAAAGCATGAATAAAGAGGTCAGTATGATCTGTAGTCCTGATCCTTCTGTACTGACATATATGACTTAAGTAACATGCGTATTGGAGGCATATGTGCATGCATGAGTGTTAATGCTGGGAATTGTGAATGTACAGATACTAGAATCAACTACAAATAAATAAATAAATATAAATCAAGCTTTCAATTGTTCACAGCTTTATAATCAGCAGATTGCACATTGTTAGCATATGAACAGTACTGATTAACTATGGCCTATGCAAAGCTATATTCCCTTTCTAGGGTTATGTATGCCATATGCCTGCTGATATCTATAAAGTGTAGTTAAACACACACACACACACACACACACACACACACACACACACACACACAGACAGACACACACACACACACACACACACACACACACACACACACACACACACACACACACACACACACACACACACACACACACACACACACCTCATACGTGATGATAATAAGAGCTTCAAGACTTTCATCAAGCCAGTCCAGCATTACAACAACCACAACAGGCAACCATGGATGTGGGACATGGTGCTGATGGCAATGATGTTTCTTTTTTTTTTCAAAATAAAATGATAGTCTTGTCTTTATCATACTTTTTTACTCAAAAAGGCTCATAAAAGGTATCATTGTTTAAATAAATTGTTCTACCATTCCTTAGTCATGTATTAAAATAATTTCTCCACATTTCAGTATTGTTTTCTACTGCAAATTTTCATCTGAAAACACAAGACTCTAAACTTCCTTGTATTTTCTGGAAGGAATTGTAATAAGGCTTTAATTATCTAATCTGGCCCACACAATGATAAGTATGTCACTGAAATTCTGTTTAAGTCATTTAAACTGATACATTTCAGATAAAAACATAAACAAGATACTGCTTCCTCATTGTGATAATTTATTTGTATACAGTTTACAGAGGGATACACATATGACTAAAGTAATATATTTCCTACATTTAGTTTGCAATATTTATAAACTACTGTGGGCTGAGAGAGCAATGAAGCAGTCATCTATGTGGTAGCAATCTCTTTCACTGCTGCATCATACTGACTGAATGTCAACACAGCTGGGAACACCATGCTCATACACCATGTAACAATGTTCCAGCTGAAGCTGGTGATTAAGAAATGATTGGAAGAGAAGACTCTTTGATAATGACATCTGTTTAGTGCCCTGCTATCATCGTTCATGCTGTGGTCCTTTATTAAGCAGTGGATAATGTTCAAGTCCACATGAATGTCAGTAATGTGGCTGGGCAACTTAAAAACCAGAGAATGCAGACAAGTAGCATCTCAATAAAATAACGTATTGAATCATACTTCTTCTGTGTTAGGTGATCACACAGCATAACATATACTGAATTTTTAGGGAATCACAGAGCAAAATATGTAACACTCGTTGTGGGTATATGCAGAGCAAAAGACTGAAAGAAGCACCCCCCCCCCAAATATTATAGTTTACGGCTGTATTACAATGAAGCATTTCAGAAATACATTTGGTGCTGGCAAAGAAATGCTGCAGTCACACACAGAGTACTAAAATTATATATTTAAGGCCTAAGCAGTCATTTACTTTTTACATTATTATTACACAACACCAACACTGTTAAATAAATCATCCAGTGCATGGTGTCCTAGTGAAGGATTTGTCTTCATCTTGCTTCATTAGTACTTGGTGGAGAAGTTAGAATATTCCACTCTGTTGATGTCCTTCTCATTTGTAAAAATCGCATTGTAGATGCGAGAGCTAGGGCTGCCCACTTTGCTCAGCCAATGCTTCCTGCAAACAAACACAACATAAACGTTACTATTCAGTCCAGTTAACTTTCTAGTTTTATATCGGTATCCTTCTGTGCATCATTGTTTACATTATTATCGGTATACGTCTAGGAACTGTTTGCACTAGAAAGAATACCATTTATGTGATATGATATATACAGTATCTGAGAGAAATAAACAACGCATAAGACTCTAATGACATAAAGCAGCATCTTCAGCCAACTGAAGAACCTTTCCCTGTGGTTTTATTCTGAGAAGGGTGGACATTAGGTGAAGCCTTGGAAACAGGACACGTAAAACCATAAATATTGTACTTAATAATGCATCTCTTCCACATGCCTGCTCTTGTATGATGGTGGTTTCACTTGCATTCTGCCAGATCAACACCTTTCAAGTTTCATTCTCAGGTAGAATGTATAAGAAGCCATGCAGAGTCAACAACCACTAGCTGAAGGTAACAGAAGAGAAGACATAGCATGAGAAAAATGTAATACCCCTTCATACAAATGCAAGACTTTCTGTCCACTTTCCCCTCAGAGCAAAAAACTCCATTTGTTAATGTATGCCATCACTCCATGACTAGTTAGACTTGAAGACTTTGCTGAGGCAAGGGAAAGAAAATGAATGCAGTGCAATTATGTAAGAACTTACCACTACAATATGTATTTGAAAGGGAAAAACAGCAGGTACCACCTGGAAGATTGAGAACTCATAATAATCTTTCCCCAGGTAAGCTAGTGTTAGGAGAAAAATGGCAGTCATACAAGTCCCTCAGGATTTTATAGTTCTTTCCAATGAAAAGTTCAGACACATTGGACTACACCCATGGGATGTGACATAGTTCCCTAAGCATAACAGCTTAAATAACTAAATGCATACACATGAATGTTGCCTGCAAAGCAAATTGCATCATGGGCTTGCTCTGTGTTTCTAAAAGATAAAACTCCTAAGATGCACAACAAATTAGTTTATTCAATTCAGACAGTAGCGCTCAACTTTAATATCCAGAGTTACGGGCAAAACAAGAAATAATTAGGGAAGACATTATGAATTATGGACGCTTTTTAAATGCTGGTACTAGTAACTTAGAACTTTTCAAAATAATATCCAATTTTATGAGACATGGAGCAAAAGTCATCTCTCCAAAATTTGGACATTTAAAAAGTAATGGAACATGTACTGGAGCTGGAGTATTTTGAAGTCCAGGCTAGTTAGGAGATGGAATGGGGCAGTCATGTTCTGTGATCAACCTTGGCTGTAAGTTGTGAAAGTCACAACGTTTGGGTACCATAATAATTGAGTAATGGAAG
Organism: Protopterus annectens; assembly: GCF_019279795.1. NCBI lineage: Eukaryota > Metazoa > Chordata > Ceratodontiformes > Protopteridae > Protopterus > Protopterus annectens. Next base: position 113,035,733 of record NC_056727.1, on the reverse strand, counting down.
GTGAGTGGATTGTTTGCAATGGCTGAGAGTACTTGCCAAGGATGAAGTGCATGTGACTATCATGCAATTGCTTAGCCACTTAAAAAGCAATTTTTTTCAAATTTGTGATAAGGAAGTCAAGACAGTTAAATAAACTGAGCAAACAGAGCAGCACTTAATAGGAATGAAGAGTAAAGCAAAGGGTGTTCAATCTTGGAATGTCTGCTATTTCCTAGTAGCACCCACCCTAGGGCGCATTATTGCACTTTGAAAATGGACTGTCTGTTAAACTGGTTTGCATTTGATTTATTATTAGTAAATGATTATTTCTTTTGTTCCCTCTTGCTTCATCCTGAGGCACCCCTCGCCTACTGCCTCACATTCATCACCAGCTCTACCTACCTCTTCCATCACCCCATACATACTCTATTATAGGATGGGACCAGAGTGGATCTTGAGGACTTCCTGGGGGATCTCAGCTGTCAACCATCAGCCAGGGGATTTTTACATTATGACCTATCCTGCAACTCAAATGTCTGATGGCTATTCCCATTTTTTGGACCATGCTTCTCCTCAGGAAGCATCATCAACAAGCACCCATCTCTCCCTGCTAATGCCTCAGATACCCAAGCTGCTAATTAAACATGAGTCACCTGAGCCATAATTAGGCCTTTATCCCTCTGTGCTACAGTGCTGGCTAGTAAATTAACATTTTTTTATATTTTTGATAAAAATATTTCCTCCACCTAATGCTTCATAGTTGCTGTAGGATATACAATTGCTGTTGACGGTATAAAATATAGGTTTCCTATTAGAATACTGAAGACACATACTTTCGGATGCGTCTTGGTCAAACTCAAAAGCCTGAAATGGCAAAATATCAAAGCGGCTTTTAAGCGAATTCTTCCCTGGGAAAGAATTTGCTTGGCCGCTTTGTTACTTTGCCGTTTTCAGCACTGTAGTGCAGTCTCGGAGTTGGTATATCTAAGTAGGGAGGTGTGGGGGTGAAGCCCCCCACTTAAAGTAATGTTTAAAGTGTTTTTAATCTTTTTTTTTTTTTTGTTGTTGGAACAGCGATTTTTTTCCTTAGGAAAAAAATCGCTGTTCTGACAGTTCGAAATTGTAAGCTTTCGCTTACATTGGGTCGATTAATCACTGTTCGCTTTTTTAAGCATTTTCCTGATCTAATATAGGCCCAAAATATATATTATGTAAGTATTTAATGCCTGCACACACACACACACACACACACACACACACACACACACACACACACACACACACACACACCCTGCACTTACAACCCCTTTCTTTACTGTCTTTACATCAGATGTGTCACTGTCATCAAATGAATGCATCTTCCACACCTCTCTTAACTTGTCCCTTATTTTACCTCATATTTCTGCTCTGTCTCTCTGTCTCTCTCTCTTTCACACACACACACACACACACACACACACACACACACACACACACACACACACACACACACACACACACATGTCCTTCTATGCATTACTTTTGTTATTTATTTTCCCATTCTCACTAAATGTGGCTTTTTAAGTGCTATGGATAGCAAGGGGGGGGAGGAAAAATGTTAGCGTCTTGTAACTGCTTATTGTGGTTACTTTTGTCATTTATATTTTGATTTATTGTTTTTTTTTAACTAATGTTTGCTAAATGGGACCTGTTTGGTGAGTGAAGACAACATGATTGCTGTTTGCTTTCAGTCTTTACTTCATGGTGGTCTAATATGCTGCAGTGAAGCTGCAAATTTGATACAGGGCTCTCCCTCTACATTAATACCCTGTGGGAGAACATCTGTTCTCCAATAGGTTATTGTTATTACCATCAGCCTATTTTCTAACGTAACTATTGCATTTGTTAATTACAATAAATGCCTCGGAATTCTACTACTAAATATAGGAAGCATTAGAAGCAATTATTTACCTGAATCCTGGTAGTGCCAAGAATCTCCTGAGATATTGCCACCACTGAAAGGTGAATTAAAGATAATCGTAATTTCATCTCAGTATATGTAAAAATATTTATGATATATTTTGTGATAATAGAGCTATGCTAAGAATTGGTGGTGAAATATTCCAACTGACACTAAAAAAAAGTGACAGAATGGATGGCACTGCTCTAACTAGCCTGTAATACTACCTCTCAACTGTACAGATTTTCGCAGAATGTCCAGATTTTTGCCTCATATTTTTGGCTTGTTTTTCATAAATTTGTGTTTTTTCTGGCAAATTAGTGGCAAAAAATTAAAGATTAAAGTTCGAAAACAATGACAGACATTTGAGTTTCAGACTTCATACCCTTTAGAAAATTCATGCTAATGCAAAACCTATTATTCTATCAACTTTCTAAGTTTGTAAGAGCAATATTCAAAAATCGTCCCTATTTTTAGGCCTTTGTCCCACTTTTCCTTATGGCTTTATCCAGATTTATTCCTCTAAGAGGTTGAGAGGTATTATGTAAATGACCATAAGAAACCATACTAAACTGCATATACATACCACTCCCTTCCACTGCCAAGCTCTGTGACAAATAATTCTACAACTCCTGTACATCTAAAACAAGTCCTAAAAGCTCTGTCTTGGACATGGAAAATCCTAGCTAAGTTGGGCCCGACAATGTGTCAGAATGCATCTTCGTCAGTAGGAAGCACTGTCTTATTAACTCATCAGCGAGGCCCAACAATGTGTCAGAATGCATCTTCATCAGTAGGAAGCACTGTCTTATTAACTCATCAGTGGGGCCCAACAATGTGTCAGAATGCATCTTCGTCAGTAGGAAGCACTATCTTATTAACTTACTTCACAACTTGTCCATCATTAGCCTCTCAAGTGGATTTGTGTTTGATGGTCTAATGCTTGTTGAACTGCAGTCTTACCCCCTTTCAAAAAGGGGGATTGTACTACTTTTGGTAGCTACAGACCCATAAGCCTCACAAGCCTTAACTGTAGGACAATGGAATGCACCATTGTACACCTTAGAAATAGGGGCATTGCTAGCCTGAAGTTCCTTAACCCTAATCAGTGAAGTGTATATCTTGTCTGCTCAACCTGCTCAACTTTTTTGAAAAATGTCAATGAGGCCTTGAACAAGAGCATGCCAGTACAGACAGCTTACCTTAACCTCGCCAAAGCTTTCAATACCTCTCCTCCATTGGTTATCACATATAAACTTAACAAACTACAGTAAACCCTTATGTTACCTGGTGGATAATAAACTGGCTCAAAGACTGAACCCAGCAAATTAAGATTGGGGGCACACTCTCCTCCAAAAGACCCATTACCACTGGTGGCTTTCAAGGCTTGGTAGTGGGTTATCTCCTGTTTGGCATTTACTTCTCAGATGTCAAAATCATTGGGAAAGGCTTCTGTCTATTTTAGTTTGATGATGACTGTAAATTTGGCACTATTTTCAGCTTTGATGGGGACTCATAGATTCTATAAGCAAGACTAATATGTAAAAACTAAAGTTGTCATGACCATGGTCCTAAACTAAATGCCAAAATGTATACTAATATATAATTTAACAAAAAGGAATACCCTTGCACATAACACATCAATGGCATTCTACCCCACCCACCCCTACATCAGACAGAATTAACAGAGGCCTGAACACATCTGTTAGCAATGAGCTCTCCTCTGACTACCACATACGTAGACATGGTTGTTAGGAAAGCCTTCCATTTAGCTCTGCTGATTACTAAGGCTATTTCCTCCTTGTCAAAGGCTGTTGTTATTCCTCTCTACTGTTCCCTTATCAGGCTCATAATTGAGTACAGTGCTCTCTTTGACATGTACTTGTCCAACCACATAACACAACCTGAGAAACACCAACCATTTCTCACAAATAAAATCAAAGGCCTGAATGCTGTTACATATGCATAACAGTTTAAAGCTCTGTATCACTTCCCTGACTGATAAAAACTTCTTAGGGGTGACTTCTGTCTGGGCTACAAAGTCTCAGATACCCCTGTCCAGAGCAGCTTTCTTCATACTTGCAAAACTGGCAACACCATTAACACCCCTACAAAAGCAAAACTGGCAACACCATAAACACCCCTACAAAAGTGAAACTGGCAACACCATAAACATCCCTACAAAAGCAAAACTGGCAACACCATAAACACCCCTACAAAAACAAAACACCCCTACAAAAGCAAAACTGGCAACACCATAAACACCCCTACAAAAGCAAAACTGGCAACACCATAAACACCCCTACAAAAGTGAAACTGGCAGCACCATAAACACCCCTACAAAAGTGAAACTGGCAACACCATAAACACCCCTACAAAAGCAAAACTGGCAACACCATAAACACTCCTACAAAAGCAAAACTGGCAACACCATAAACACCCCTACAAAAGCAAAACTGGCAACATCATAAATATCCCTACAAAAGCAAAACTGGCAACACCATAAACACTTCTACAAAAGTGTAACCTGACGACTTGATAGATAACTTCATTCAAAGAATGCTTGTCCTCTGGAACAGACTCCCCATCCATATTAAAGTATGTAATTTTCTCACGCTCTTCAAATCCATCCTGAATGACTGAATGGATACCTACAAACACATCCCTAATATCGCCCCACAAATCCCCATGAAAAATGGTAGTAAGTAGTGGGAAATGCAATGGCTAGGCTACAAATTATATTCCCAAGCAACTGCCTGTGAACTATGAATCTGTAAAAGGTTTAACTACTTGGTGACATTGATGTAAACTGGGCAGGCCTTGACAGAGGATGTTTGACTAAAAACTAGCGCTCAAAGACCTCACCCAACTACTCACTAATGCAATATGGGCAAATACAGTTCTGGGAACAAAATTCACATTATATGCCATCACAAACAACATTACTAACATTTGTCATGGCATAAACATCATGCCCGATACACAAGTGACCAATGCCCCATAGTTATAATATAGTCATTAAAAAAATAGTAATTTTCCAGTACCTTCCAAATATCAAGCCAGTACAACAGCACCGCATTACAACAAAAGTAAAGAAAGTCATACAAAACTGTCAATATTTACACTAAGAGTGCTAAAAATATATTTTTCTCTAGGCACCATCTAAGTAACAGAAGTAAGATTACTTGGCTTATATAAATCTACTGTAAACAACACAGCCCAATAAAGCCTTTACATGCCATACTGCAATACCCCCCCCCCCGTTTAACTTTCACTTAGTCATTAAAAAGAAGTCAGGGAGCCACTAAACAATATGAATCATCTTCAGTGACACACACGCACACACACACACACGCACACACACACACACACACACACACACACACACACACACACACACACATATTCACAGATCTATGTTATAACACTGAATACCCATAATATTGATGTTCATAACATTGATCCAAAAACACCAAAGTGGCACCATTTAGTTGTTTCGGGGGAATCAATATTTTGTGAACTAAACAGATGGTCGACATCTGTTGACAAAAGTAGCTAATCAGATCTGATTTCTGAACCTTCACAAAATGTCCAGATTTTGCCTTTTATTTTTGGTCTGTTCCTTTAGTATGTAAGAGCAATGTTTAAAAATTGTGTTATTTTTCAGACTTTGTCCTCTGATTATTTATGGCTTTGTCTAGATCTCTTGCTCTAAGAGTTTAAGTATGGATCGGGTGATTCTCGGAGTTGGTGAATTTGCCCTTTCCTCAAGAATTGTGCAATCTCAGAGTTTGTATATTTAATTAGTGGGGTGTGTGAGTGGCACAGCCCTCAACATGGAGGGTGCAGAGGGGTTTGCCCCTGCAAAAAACTGTTTTCTTTCTCTTTTTGTTTTTCAATTTTTGCATGTGCCAAGATTCATTCTCAGCACATGTATAGTAGCATGTTCATGTGCAGAATGTCAATCATTTTTTGTCCACATATATATATATAAATAAATATATATATATATATATATATATATATATACACACACACATAGATATAGATATATAAAAGTGTATGTGTGTGTGTGTGTGTGTGTGTGTGTGTGTGTGTGTGTGTATATATATATATATATATATATATATATATATATATATATATATATAGTTCTACCTGATAGCGCTGAAACTGCAAAACGCTGACGATGAGAACACCGACACCGAAAGATCGGCAACCGACATGTTAAGGTAAGTGTGGGGTTAGGGTTGGGGCGGATTAAGTGAGTTAGGGTTAGGGCATGGGTCAGGTGAGTGTGCGATAGTGACAGACTGTAGGGTTAGGGGTGAGTTAAGTGAGTTAGGGTTAGGGCGCGGGTTAGGTGAGTGTGCGATAGTGGCGGACCTTAGGGTTAGGGTTTGGGTTAAGGTTAGTGCATAGATAGTTGTGTATGTAAGGTTTAGTGTAGATTTGTAAGGTTTTTGGTGTAATTGTGTTGTGTGTGTGCTTTTTGGACAGGGGATTTGTTTTGTTTGTTGATTGTTGGGATTGCGGTTTGTTGGGCATGTGAAGTTTCGTGTTTTTGAACTTTCGGTTTTGTGGTGTCAGTGTTTTCAAGTGTCAGTGTTATCAGGTAGACCCATATATAAATATATATATATATATATATATATATATATATATATATATATATATCAGTTGATATAAAAAGTTTACACACCCCTGTTAAAATGCTATATGTATGTATATATATATATATATATATATATATATATATATATATATATGTATATATATATATATATATATATATATATATATACACACACACACACACACACACACACACACACACACGCAGTGTGAGATGGAGACAGCTTTCACAGTCCTCTTATGCTGTGGTACAGAAATCTCAAAGTTATCATTTATAAGCATTTACTCTTCCATGTCAGTGTGCAGGGAATAGAAGCTCCCTACAGAAATGCTTTAATGTGTTACCTAGGCTTTCAAGATTCATTCTAATCTTTTTGTATTCACACTTAATTTTTTCATTTTTCCGGGAATCACCATTACACAATCGCACACTTTCAGCAAGAAACTGGCAACATGTCCTCATTTCTGCCTACTCTGACCTGAGATGCTGTGCCAGGGTTGTGATTTTGCCAGAGTTAGAGAATTAACCACCTGATGGTGAAACACCCACCTGGATGTGTCCATCATTCTGGGTGGTAGTGACTCTTAGACAGGATCTTTCCTGATGCAGCCTTGATAGGGCCAGGTCAGCTGGGATGAAGCTCGGCAAAACTTCCAACTTGCTCCAATTTGGTGACTTGGTATTTATTACGGTGAACTGACTGGATGAAAATTGTGGACCTTATCAAGCAGCATCCATTCATTCAGATATCTATGTTATTTACAGCGTATAGAAGGGTAGTAGCAGTACAGCCACCGTTTATTTTCCAGTCAAGTGTGGGGTGTTGAAGGTAAACACTATAAATTCCAACACCTTTGAGTTTGCCCTTGGAACAGAAATGACTTGCAGGCATCTCCTTATGAACACCATCCAAGTAGAGAGTTTGCTGCAAGATGGCTGTGATCTCCTCTTTGACTTTCTCCTACACAAATACCCCACTTGGTTATTCCTGTGCAACTCTAATGTGTTGAACTTTCTTAAAATAATATATATCTGCTGGAATGTATACACTGATGAAAGAGCTAAATATTCTGAAATTCCTCACTACAAGGATAATTCCACAGTTTCAGCTAGCAACTCTTTGGAGATCCAGTAGGAAGGGTTTTATGAATGTAACTGCACTGTGTTTTCTTCTAGAAGACATGCAAAATCCCAGCATTCTGTCTTGCCTTGCTTTCTTTCTGATATAAAAGTTTACCTGTTTAGTTGCTTTTTCATTGCTAATTATCCATGCTAGTGTTCTTCTTTTTTGTGATTCCCCTTCACATATCTCTATGCGCCAACAAACATTTTGAAACAGAACCTTTTTAACACTTATGTACCTGTGTTTCACAGCTCTCCAGTTTTAGAACTAAATATTTAAGAGGTCTCCATGACAAATTTAAATAAAACCTAACTAAAATGGCTTGAAAACCCAAGTTAACAGCATACCTGGTTCTGAAGTCTTGTTCTGATGTGACATTACATACCCATGACCTGGCCAAAGCTTTTACACAATTCCCACTCATAGCAGAAAAGCTAAATAAACTGGAAATAAACCCCCTATGTCACTGGTTGAATTGCCAACTGGATCACAGTTAGGATACAGGAAGTCAAAATAGAGGAAGCTACCTCCACAAAGAGACCAAAAACTAGTGGAGTCCCCCAGAATTCTATAATGGGACCTCTCCTGTTTGGCATCTACTTTTCTGAAGTAAAAGCCAATAACAAAGGACTATCTCTGACTAAGTTTGCAGGTGACTGCAGGAGTAGGAGCAGTAATTGAATTCCCAAATGGCGTCGCCATTCCGCAGTAATGTTTTTCCCCAAATAAATACCTGGTGCCAAAGTCATGGACTGAAACTAAATACCAAAAATGCATTATTGTATCCTTTAGGAAGTCATCTACCCCTGAGAACTACCACATGGGAAAATACTCCCCTAAGAGTTGACCCAATTGTTCAGGATTTGGGAACTTATGTGGACAGTGGCCTAACTTTTGACCAACATGTGTACATTGTTTTAAGAAAGTCCTTCTATATTGCACATCTCATAAACAAAGGGATTGTATCTAGCTCTAGGGATGTCATCGTCCCCCTTTAATGAGCCATCATTATGCCAGTCATTGAATATAATGCCCCCTTTGACAGGCATCTGTCCAGACACATACAACTGGAAAGCCCACAGAGATACCTTAATGAAAGGATACAGGGCCTAAACAATATGTTGTACATGGACTGACTCAAAACCCTGTTACCATACTTGGTAACCTACACAGTGCTAAGAGGTGACCTGGATTTGGCATACTCTCCGACCTAATACTGATAGATTTACTGCACATCAGCAAGTCAAATGGTATCAGAAATGCTTAGTCTAGGGCTCTTGACCTCTTCTGTAACATCAATGGAATGGTTTGGAGGGACAGGTATATCTTGCAGAGGATACCAATTCCACAGTCACATAAAACAAACTTCATTAACCAATCTCTAACCAAATGGGATAGGTTATTTCGAGCAAAAAAGGGAAATTGTCTAGGCTAAAAATGGCCCACAAGGGCAGCTAGCCTAGTACTTTACCTATGAACCTATGAAATACTAATGTCTGTGATAATTATAAATGTAAAGAAGAAAACAATATGTACCCCAAGGAAAAGTAAACCTGTCTGGTGGACATTTGCAATGAATAAACTCTATAATAAAAGGAAAAAATTAGTATACAGGACCAAGAAGGAGCAAGTGCCTAACTGGAAGCAATATTTCCTTAGCCTGAACAAGCAAATAAGAGCACTAACGAAGTCCTCCAAAACAAACTTTGAATCCAATCGACCACATCTACTAAAGACAATCATAAGGCCTTCTTCACATATGTCCGCAATCTCAAATGAAGCACTCAGATCTGCTTAGAACTGGTAGTCAATGACACCACACACACAAATGCTGTATATAGCCAACCTGCTGGCAGATAGATTCAGTGAAAACTTCACCCTTCTGCCCCTTCATCAGTAAATCAAGTTATCCCCAGCACCTGCCTCCCCCCTCCCTTTATCTCTAGGGAGCAAGTTATCACTGCCCTCTCAAAGACAAAAAATACAGCCTCCATGGGACCCAATAACATCCCAGGCTGCATCCTACATGAACTCAGGCAGGAACTAGCTGCACCATTAGGCAACCTATTCGACCAAAGCCTGAGTACTGTTTTTTCTCAGCCAACTGGAGGATAGCCACTGTCATCCCTTTGCACAAATGTGGTGTGTCCACCAATCCAGGTAATTATATACCCATCAGCCTAACTAGCCCGATCTGCAAGGCCATGGAATGGATCATGGACCTCATTAACACGGACATTGGCAACCTCCAAACACGCAATCCCACACAGTTTGGTTTCATCAAGGGGAGGTCATGCCTGTTAAATTTGGTTGACTTCTTTGAGACAGTCACCAAAGCCATGGATGAGTGAAGATGGTGTACACTGCCTACCTTGACCTGGCCAAAGCTTTTGATTGTATTCCCCACTCAAGTATAATAGATAAACTCTCTCAACTAGGCATCAATCCATATGTTACCAGATGGGTAGAAAATTGTCTCACTCATAGAACCCACTATTCAAAACTGGAGAAGCCACCTCAAGCAGTAACGAGTGGTGTACCCCAGGGATCAGTCTGGGGGCCTCTGTTGTTTGGGATATATTTTTCTGAGGTGCAGGTCAAAACCAGTGTATTATGGCTGACTAAGTTTGCAGATGACTGCAAGCTGGGTGCTCTCATCAATTCCCCCAGTGATGTGGACATCTTCAAATAGGGTCTCACCCAAACAAATGACTGGTGCCAGAAATATAGCCTCAAACTGAATGCCAAAAAATGCATCATCATTCCCTTTGGGGAGAGTGACACCCCCACAAATTATTACATTAATAACAATGTCCTAAGCACGCAATCAGTCGTGAGGGACTTGGGTACCCAGGTTGATAGCAAACTGACTTTTGACCACCATATTGCCTTTGTTGTATGGAAAGCTTTCTACATGGCCCACCTTATTAAGAAGGGTCTCATCCAGGGACAAGGAGGTCATAACATTCCTGTATTCTTCCCTTATAAGACCCATTATTGAGTACAACATCCCTTTCGGCATGTCCCTCACAAAGCACATGCAGCAGCTGGAGAAACCACAGAGGTTCCTCACCAGGAGAATCCAGGACCACAAACATCTACCCTACACAGATAGGCTAAAAGCCCTGTCCCTCTACTCAGTCTTATATAGACTCCTCAGAGGTGACCTCTGTCTAACATATAAAGCAACCTCAGACCCCACCTTCATGGGACTGCTGTGTATCCGCAAGTCAAGCTCCACTCAAGTAACCAACACACGCGACCTCAACCTGGTCTGTGACATCAATAGGACTTGCTGGCAGGACAGATTTGTGTCCCAGAGACTCCCCTTTTTTGGAATAGACTCCCTCTCCACATCACGCAGAGCACCTCATTAACCCTTTTTAAGTGCAACCTGAATAACTGGATGGGGAACAGAAAATGCACTCCAGGGATTCCACCTGTGTCCCTGCTGGACAAGGGCATTGGGTGCTGACTTGCGGAACATGGGTTAATTCTTGGCTAGGCTTGTAAGGGCCGCAGGACCAATAGCCTAGTAACTTCCTATGATTTTGTGATACATGGACTGGTTTAAACAGTGTTTATGATAAGTGAAGACAACCAGCCAAGTAATGGGGTTTTGGTATGGTTGATGGGGGCCTGAGTCACTACTCCATATAGGGACTCATTTGTCCACAATTCAGCTCTGTCTCTGAAAGTGTATGTTACAATGATACTGTATTATTAGCAATTCATGTAGGTTAAAACTGTACTAAGTAATGTTACAGCATGTAACCCACCAAAACAAGTATGTTGTATACAGTAATATTTTTGATTTTTTTGTAAACAAACTACTGCTGCAGCATAAATGTTGTTTTTAATTGTTTTGCTTTATTCATTGCACTAAAGAATGACTTCATTAATTGGCTTGGATTATGTAATATAGTCTATACATGTACTATTTTCATGATGTATTTTGCAGTACCTCTACAGCCGACAACAACTGCAAAGGGATTGGCATTTGTCAGGTTATACAGTTCGCATTATTTGCAGTGATTTTATTTATTTATTTTACATTTGTTTGCTAGGAAGGTCTGACTGGACACAGGTCCTTTTTCAGCGGAGGCCCGGGGAGAAAAGCTCCGAATACAGTAAATAACTTTTACATCATACAGTTTTGTTTACATAATAACATAATACACTTTGGAATACATAGCAACAGTACTATAGTAGTTTTTTTTTTAATTTTAACAGTGAAAAAGCTAGCTACATTTACATACAATATTTAACTTCTGACATAGCAGTTTTTATATGTTCTTAAATTATGAATAATTACATATTTAGTGTGCTATGCAGATTCACAGGATTTCAAAGCTAAGGATGAAATACAAGTTACCACAGCAGGTGAGTGAGGGTAAATGAAAGTAGCAGAGAGAAAGGAAAGGGAATATTAGTAGGGTAAGTAATGTGCTGAGAGAGAGGGAGATGGTAGAGAGCAGTTGATGGTATAAAGATTAATCAAGGTTTTCACAGGTGATGATCAGAACTATATGACCTTCAGCATCCGTTATGTATTCATTGTTACTCATTACTCTGATATAGTCTTTTCTTGAAGATCGGATTGTAAACACTTCTGTATTTAATTAAAAACTGTTGATATTGCAGATGCAGCAGACTACTTAAATTTCAGCTTGTTAATGAGCTGCTTTCTGTGGTGAGGTTGCAGGGTTTGAATCTTTCCACCTTCACATACCTACGATATAATGTTGAGCAACTCACTTAACCAGAGAGTCCTTTGGAGCAATTGGGAATTTGGGCTAGGCTCTTTAAAGTTCTCCAGGAATGCATGTCTAGTACCTGTGAACCTTTATTCATTTGCCAGCTATTCCCTATTACATATCTGATCTAGTTCAGGAAATGTTACAACAATATCATCAGCACACCAATGTTTAATATAATATAGGGAATTGATTTTTCAAGGGCAGCAGGCGCTGTATTAGTAGAAGAAGCAGTGAAATGCAAAGTTGTTTGCCAACAGCAACCTCTGCATTACTAATAGTTCTCTATAATGCAGAATTAGTTAGATGACTTACTTCTGCAGAGATTGTGTTTATTGACTTAGCATATGTTATCTGGTAGTTAATATTGCTTATGCTCTCATAAATACTATTCTGTTTAAACTGTGCTGGACATGACTGTATTTTATGATATCATGGTGGTGATCTTGATACAATTTCATGCAGTTCATCCAAAGCTACCAATAAACTATATATAATTTATTTATTCCAAACAAGAAGTATACACAATCAACAAAGTAGCTACAATTGTTGGTGTGGGTGGTAGGGCCTCTGTGGATGACAGTACCTTACACTCTTATCTGGTCATTTTCAACCTTTATTTTGGCTTTGCATGATTAGTGTGTGTGTGTGTGTGTGTGTGTGTGTGTGTGTGTGTGTGTGTGTGTGTGTGTGTGTGTGTGTGTGTGTGTGTGTGTGTGATTTACTTTGGCTATGGTATGTTTCTGTGAAACAAATTTGAAACGTGACTTTGGTCATGATTATTTTTTGACACAGACATTTGAAAAGGATGCAATCAACTATGAAGCTACAATTGCTGGCTTTGGGGGATGTCTAGGGATAAAAATGACTGGCCCTGCTGAGCTGATAAAAGTTAGTCATTAGTCTGGCCTTGCATGATATGTATGCGTTTGTGTACAGCAAACTGGAATACCAATTAAAAAAGCTGCCCTATAAAGACAGCAGTTTAAGTGGCCTTTTATAGTTGAAATGTTCTGAAATGGGTACCCTTGTCATTACTGGTCATATACTGTTTTAAAACTTACTAAAATGTTTTAAAACTATTAATTTAAAACACACCCTGTCAAATAATGCTGTATTAAACAAAATGTATAATTTTATATCAATCAGGAAGGTAAATCATACAACCCATGGATTTATGCATAGACCAAAAATGAGTGCAGGGGGAAATCATGATTTGAAAACACAATCAGCCACTGGCCAGATGCATTTTCAATGGAAGAGAAGTCTACTGTTACTCATACAGGTCTGTTTTCAATGTGAGACTGTTATGTTTAGTAAATGGCAGTCAGTGATTATATTCTAAAATCTGAAATAAGTTTTAAATTAATTCCAAATCCACTTAAAGAGTAAAGAAGAAAGTAGCATGCAGACTGACAAGTTTGAACAGTGTTTATGGTGTTTGGGGAGAGACAGCCAAGTAATAGGACACTGCAATAGCTGTGGGGTGTGTGGGGGGGGGGGGGGTGGCTGGTCCATTTATCCTGCCTAGGACCCTATTTGTCCATGATCTGGCTCTGCCACATTCTACAGGTTAAATTATGTGTCTTTACTCAATGACCATATGACCCAAATCACACACTAACTACTGGCTATCATAAGCAGTTTTCATAGTCTTTGTAACTTAAAAAACATCAAAAAGCAAACGTACTTCATATTGCTATATGGTCATGTATGTTTACACTAATATACTGGAACCATCAAATACTGCTGTCCATTTTAATGTCAACTACAATCAGAAATATAAAAAAGCAGTTAAACCAAACTAACTGAATAACACAAACAGAAAAAGCTGGAAAATAAAATAATACCAAACAAGTTTAATACACATACACATTAAACATTAAGCGCTTTCGTCTCTCAATCCAAGACTTCATCAGACTGAATAATGCAATACAAACCTTCACTTAAATAAAGAGAGAAAGTCACATGACATGCTTTAACCTCTTCCTTCTCAGAAAGGCAACAAAATCCACACGGTTGTTCAAACTTGGTGGAAAACATGCATTTAGTCTCAGTTGCCACAAATATTCAGACATCTAAGTTCATCTTCAGCATTGAACGTTCTATTGTACCCTTTCACATCATCCAAAACTAAATTTTTAATGCTTGCCAGTGCATTTTTCTCATCCCCTGCCATCATTGCATGTCTATGCTTGTATACACCCTTACACAGTTCTCTAGTGGTGCGACTCACATAAACGGATTTATAGGGCAAGCATACCACCAGATACACCACAAATTTAGATTTATAAGTATAACATCCCTTAATGGAAATGTTATAAATGTTAATACAAATTTTGTTGGCATCAGTAAATAAATAATTGCATAGTTTGCAGTTAAAACATTTAAACATTCCTCGTTTTTAGTTTTGGATGATGTGAAAGGGTACAATAGAATATTTAATGCTGAGACTAAATGCATGTTTTCCACCAAGTTTGAACAACCATGAGGATTTTGTTGCCTTTCTGAGAAGTAAGTGGTTAAAGTATTAATTGTCATTAATTGTTTTATGTCATGCGACTTTCTCTCTTTGGTTTGTATTGTATTATTCAGTCTGATGAAGCCTTGGATTGAGAGATAAAAGCACTTATTCTTTAATGTGCATGTGTATTAAAGTTGCTTAGTTTTATTTTATTTTTCTACAATCAGAAATACCTTGAGGATTTATGATAACCATCATTAATGCTTGTATCCTTACGAATAAAGTTCCACACCTTGATGCTGCACATGGCTACGCCTGACATAATTACCTTCATTAAGTTATAGCTTACACTTGATACAATTCCTGAATCCATTACAAGGCAATATAGTAGGGTCTTCTGGTCTCTAGAAGATTCAGTGCACCATAATCCTTTCCCCTCCCATCCAGACTAATCATGACACAATGTGGCCACTTAAAACTTTCTTTAGGACTTGTGTAAATTTCTCCTCCATCATCAAAAGCATATATCTTCAAAATTCTAACATTTTTAGCATAACTAAAGCACAACTCCTTGAAAATGGAGATTTCAATGTGCAATGGAATCTAAATAATATTATGGGGGCACTGAGTACCCTTTTTAACTCATATGACTGTATATCATCACAACCCATCAATAGGCAGACTTTCCTTACTGGTTTAGTTAATGAAGATATTCAAAAGAGACTTCTTCAACATCGGTTCATCCCCCAAATATTCAGTGATCACTGCACAGAAACCTCATTTTCACTGTCAATAAACCAAAGTCCATACTCTTTTAAAAAATACTGATCCCAATGGACATAACTATATCAACACTTTTCTGTCACCACACTAACATCCATGGGCTGGGAATGTGTGACATCATAGTTTGAAGATAAGACAGCATTTGAATATCTCCCTAACATTCTCCTCCTACTGCAATATGTATGCCATCATGTGAAGCAGAGGAGACTAAGAGGTGAAAAAAGTCCCTCACTAACCTTAGAGCACGAAAAAATACATACAGGAATGAATACTACCTTGGAAATCAAAAGCCAGTAACAATGGGCTTACCACTGTTCATTATAAAGTTGCTGCAAATACAAATGACAGCCAAAGCAAAGTGTGACTTTCTGGAAACTCAAAGTTACTCTAGCAAGAAATTAGCAGCTTGGCTGATAAATCTCACACACAGATTACACTATACTCAAATTGCAAAAGTACCTCAGTCTCAGGGAGAGGCTCAGAAAGTGTTAAGCAAAATCCACAACTCAAACATTAATCAGTGGTTTAAAACTGCCCCAAGTTATGCTAAACGTGGCCTAGGTGGACTTCAGCCTAAATTCATACTGCTTGCAACACCTTAATTAGCATTCATCTGGTACACATAAATATGCATCAGTCCAGTGGGAAGCAGGGGTACCACCAACACTGATTTCTCATGCAAAAGTAGCAAGTGCAAAAAAGGCCAACACTCTGGAACCGCATATATGTTAATGCCAGCAAGAGTTAGAAATCACAACAAACTGTAGAAGCCCACTATTGAGGGAAAGTGCTTTGCTGTGATCTCTAACTCTTTTTTTTTACTCAAGTAATTTTTATTTTTAAACAAATAAAAATATTGCAGATACAACATAACCTAAATTATAATACATTAATAACTATATATATGTATATATATATATATATATATATATATATATATATATATATATATATATATATATATATATACACTATTTATATTTGGCCTGCAGGAAAAATCAATAAATGAAACTAGTTTCATTCAAAATACATAGATTAATATACAATTAATATACATAGATTAATATATGATTAAGTAAAGCATTTACAGCAATCATAGAGAGGCACAGTCCAACTGTAGATTTTCAATAAGATTTAGTATCTTTCTCCAAGGATTATTTGTTAACATGTTAGAATAGATTCTCAGTTCTTTAATCTTGATCTCTTTATCTGCTGTGTATTTCATTAAAGACAGAAATTCTTCCATGGACGGTGGTGAAGTAGAATTCCATTTCCTTGTTATGCACTTTCTAGCAACTGCTAGAATGGTCCACAATAAATAAATATTGTCTCTCTTCGAATGAGGACCTTCATTTATGTTTAGTAGAATTAATGCTTTAGATAATATAAACAAATTTGTCAATAGATCTTGTAAAAAAATATTAATATCATTCCAGAACTGTTTTATACTAGTGCACTCATAAAAAATATGTATCTAGTCCACCCTGCATGTTTGGGAACATCTCCAACATAAAACATTATTAGAAGTATTAAGTTTGGCTATTTTATCTGGTGTTAGGAATGTTGTATGGAGACATTTCCAGGTATAAATTCTCCAATGTTGTGACCAAGAGGTTAATTTAACAGAAAGCAAGAGATTATTTTTAATTTCTGTAGTTAAAGATAAGGAATGCTCCTTACTAATTCCAATATTTTTCTTGAGGTTTTGTTTTATATGTTATTAATATTCTATACAGACTTGAGGTGATGTTATTCAAGTTGAAATTGTTATAGGTTCAAAGGTGTGTACTAGGCTAATGGCCCTGGAGCCTTTACAAACCTAGCCCATAGAAGCACCCTGCCATCGTGCCACCCAACCTTAGTTTTCAGGGCGTCTGTCGAGTAGAGCCACTGGAGTGATCCCTGGGGTGAATTTTCTATTTAAAAAAGAAATCCCCTGCACGGAAGTAGTTCCATGGCCAAAAAGTAGCAACAACTAACAAAAATAGCCAGCAACTGTATGTTGTGTATATATCTATTTATTACTACATAAAACACAAGAAAAAACAGACTGGTTTCGGCTAAGGAATTAACCTAGCCTTCATCAGTGTAACAAATACAAGACATCTTGTGAACATATATATATATATATATATATATATATATATATATATATATATATATATATATATAGTATATGCTTAATTAATGCTGACATATTGGTGAGCTCATAAATATTAATTTAAGCCTGGGCTGAACAGCTCTTTCAATCTGACAATCCACTTATTTTCCATTGCATTCAATTTTGTGTGCCATCCAGTTTTTTGGCTCCTGTCACCTATTATCCTATGTATAATAGTAAAGTGAAAGGATGTTGTAGTGTGTTGTGAAGCATGTTTGGACAAAGCATTACTCATTCTTTTATGCTTGACATCACAAAGATGTTCAGAAATATGTAACCTCAGGGGTCTAGATGTTTGTCCAATGTAAAATGCATGACAGCTGCAGGTAGCCAGGTATATCACACAGTCTGTACTGCAGTTTGCAAAAAACTTAATGTCAAATACCATACTACAATTGCTGCTAGAAAAGTGTTTGGTTTTCAAAACACGAATACAGTTACTGCAATGGCCAAAGGCATGCAGCCAATGATCTTCTCCCCAGAAATAGTAGTCTGAATAGTGTCATGATGAGTGGATAAATACTGATGTTTGAAGTGGCTAAAATAAGACCCCAAATTCTTCCCTTTCCTAAAAGAGAACTGATATGTTTCACCTAAATGTTGCGACAAAAAATTGTCCACCAATAATATATTCCAATGTCTTCTGATGACCTCAATAAGCTTGCTGGTGTTCCTACCATATGTGGTGGTAAAACATAATTTCTTAGTTGCAGAACTTGGTTTTTGTTTGTATTTAAGAAGGTCCTTTCTATCAATATTGGTTGCATGGTTATTTGCTGTATAGACATAACCCATGAACTAGATCGGTGTGAAAATGTAAAAACCAGAAAAAAATGGGTTGAGCAGGCATGATCTATCCTTCACAAAACCAAACAGTGTGGGATCCAGAGTTTGGAGATTCCCTATATCCTTATGTATTGGGTCCATGATGATGCGTTCCATAGCTTTGCATATCAGCCTTGTCAGGCTAATTGGGCAATAGTTCCCAGGGTCTGTAGTTGCTCCTCCTTTGTGGAGAGGGATGACTATAGCAGTGCACCATTTGGTTGGGACAAAGCCTGAGGTCAGGATGTGATTGAACAGGGCACACAGGTGAGGTGCCAATTCTCTATGTAGTTCATGTAGAACACAGCCAGGGATATTGTCAGGTCCCATAGAAGCTGTATTCGTGACCTTGGGCAGTGCTGTTTTAACCTGCACAGCAGTAATTCTGGGTTCCTGGCAATCTACTGGTATTGTGATTGGTCCTTTGGGGGGGTAAAGTTGGCACTGAATCTCTCGGTCAGTATATTGGCAATATCTGTTGGCTCGGTATAGGAGGTACCATTGTGCAGTAGCTCAGAGAAAATGGGTGTTGCCATGGAGGTTCTTTACATAAATATAGAAGGTCTTGTGGTTGTCTTTACTATCTACTGTAATTCTGTTTTCATAGCTGGCTTTAGAGGATTTGATGAGGGATCTCAACTTTTTGTTGAGGCTGATAAGGAAGTTTTTCCAGTCTTGGGACTTCACCTTATTCCGCATCAGTTTCCTCTAACCAGGGAGGAGTTGACTATTGGTGTAGAGCAATGGTCGCCCATGTTAGTAATGATGAGGTCAATGATGTTGCTACCTCTAGTGGGGGTAAGAACGAGCTAGTCCAGGGCATAGGAATTAATGAATTCCAGGAAACATTGGGCAAGTGTATTGGTACAAGTAGTTTTCCCAGTTAATGGAGGGGTAGATGTAGTCGTCCAGTATGAGTGCTTTAGGTTGGACCCTAATATTCTCCAGGGTGCTTCATATAAATAGGTGACAAACTTTGGTTTTCCTTTGAAAGAAAAACTATTAATTATTCTGCATAAATCATGGGAATATGACAGAACACTTTGTAGAAGTAGTCAATCTTGAGAGGATAGTTTAAATTGCATTGCAATATCTTGTCTATCTAGGACCTTATGTTCATTCATACAATTTTTCCAACATATGAAGTTTTTAGATATTTAAAATGTTTCAATGCAATTTGTCAGTAAAACTTTTTTGTATTACTAAAGTGAACCAGTGTCTCAAACCAAAGTAGTATGGGCATAAATAGGTTATAATAATTATTTAACAGGCATATTGGTCTATAAGACCTACAGTGCTCGGGATCTTTATTTTCTTTTATAATTGGAGTAATTAAAGAATATTTCCAGAAAGGTGGTATGATACCCTGTGAATGTACTTCAATTAGTGCTTTGTGAAAAAAGGAGGTAATAGAAGGAGAAGAAGCTTATACATTTCTATAATGAAACCATCAATTTCTAGTGCTTTATTAGACTTACTTTCTTTAATATTGTCTATGACTTCTTGCTGTTATTTTATTTTGAAGGGAAGATTTTATTTTTTCTGGAATTTTCTTAATATTAGAAGCAACTGAATCCAAATATGAGAAGCTACCCACTGGAGTGTTTGATTTATAATACTCAGAGAAATTATGTTTAAAGGCACCAATGATGTGGCATATATCAGATACTGTATTTTTTTCCTTCATGAAGTATGTTTACAAAACCTTTAGTCTCTGATTAGCATTTAGCCCTCATTGATAAGTTGGGCAAATGTTTTGGTGAAGTAGAGTAAGAGTTCATTTTTAGTTTTTCTAATACCAAGTTAGTTTTATGTGTTAATACTTTAGTATACTTTTTATTTAATTCTTTTTTTTCTTTTTATCAATAGACATGTTTACTATACTGTTGGGGTTGATTAATAGTTGAGATTGTATGTTTTTTTAGCTCTTATTCCCATTCTTTAAGCTTATTTTTGAACTACATTAAAGTTTCACCACATATATATATATATATATATATATATATATATATATATATATATATATATATATAAAACTTTAAGGGATCCCAAATAATTGTGATATTAATCTTGGATATATAATTAGTTTAAAAAAATGAAATTCAGAAGCTAACCAAGGTTTAAATTCTTTAAGTTTTGTGATGTAGGCTGGAATTCTTATAGAAACAATTAATCTTTTATAGTCAGTTTGAAGCCTGAGGAAAGAAATGAATTATGATCTGAAATGGGTCAGGGGGATAAGGAGAAGTATGAAATGTTTGTGTTTAAATCTTGTGAAACATATATTTTGTCTCTTCTAGTCTGACTATCAAATCTATAATCCTGATGAGAGTAACTTAATGAATTGCTTTGTTTTATATTAAAGGTGTCAAATAAATTAAGTAATTCAGATCACTTCTTGAAGTGCTTTGCAGTAGAGGTTAGACACAAAGGCCTTTTATTAGTGGTTTCTGACTTGTCCAAAATACAATTTAAATCCCCCCCAATATTAAATTCCCTTTATAATTATTGATAATTAAAACCAAATGCCTTTTAGCAATTCCCACACCCATGCCTGGAAACCAATATAGATTTACTAAAGTCCAGATTCTATTATTACATTTTAATATAACAAAGGATATAAGGCCTTCTTTATCTTCATATCCATGAATGTTTTGTGGGTTAACAATACTTTTTCCAATGTATCATAACTCCTCTTCTCTTAGATTTATAAGAGGAATGGGCTAAAATTAAATAATCATTCAGGTTCCATATATTACTATCTTAGTGTTGAAATGTATCTCTTGGAGAAAGACCACTTGAGCATTATTCAATGTTAACTATCTTATTAAGTTCGTCTCTTTCTTGGGTTGTTCAGTCTATTAATGTTTAAAGACAAAAGTGATAAATCCATATGAGATTTTGGATGAAGTTATAGATTGAATATAAGTATTTTTCCTCATCACCCAATATTGCTATCTCAAATTATATGTGAAGCAGATATTAATATATGAAGATGTGACTTTCAAACCAGTTTCCTTTACTTTCAAATGCTTAGCGAGTGCTGAAAGAGGTCTAGAAAAAATAAATTTTGAAAAATGTAGTATAAAGCATATTAAATCTAAGAATGATTACTTTACATTTTAACCATGGAATGAATAACATTCCTAGTCCAATAGATAAGCACTGATCGATTGGACTAGCTTTTTTTTCCTGAAAGAAAATAAACACACTCCCTATTGAGCTCTAAATAAGAATTAACAGATACTTTTTAACACATTTTCTATAAGATGAGATTACACAGATATAATTTCAACAATCAATTTTTAAATACACAAATTACAATGTTCACTACTCTGAACTTGAATTTGTTATCAAAGCAAACTGAATATCATTAGAAATCTTTATGTATACTTTATAAGGAATTGATATCCTATTAGTCAGACAGTTCTTCCAATCAAATATATATTTAAAGTGAGCCTTTCGTAGGTTCATAGGTTCATAGCTGTGTACTAGGCTACTGGCCCTGGAGCCTTTACAAGCCTAGCCCATAGGAGTACACTAGCATCGTGCCACCTGACCATAGTTCCTACTGCCTCTGTCGAGTAGAGCCACTGGAGTGATCCCCAGGGTGAATTTTCTATTTCCTGTCCACTCATCAAGATTTCTCTTGAAGAGGGCCAGTGAGACGCTCTGCTTGACATGTATGGGAAGTCTATTCTATAGCATGGGCAGTCTCTCGGTTATGAGCCTGTCCCTCCAGCTTGTTCTGTTGATTGTGGTAATGAGGTTGAGGTCTCTGGAGCATGTAGTGTGGAGGGATTGGGATTTTTTTAGATGTAGCATTTCCAACAGAGCTGGGTCAGACATGGGTTTGTAAGTCAAGCAGAGATTCCTCTAAGTAGGCGATATGAGACAGAGAATAGTTGGAGTTTTTTAAGTCTGTCCATATAGGACAAGTGTTTAAGGTCCAAGATCCTCTTTGTGAGGTATTTTTGAGGCCTCTCCAGTTGTTGTAGGTGTCTAGTGAGATACATGCCAAATGGGGCATTGTACTGGATGATTGGCCTTATGAGGGAAGAGTAGAGGAAAACAATGACCTCTTTCTTCCTGGATGCAAAACCCTTAGTAATGGGATGTGCCACATAGAAGGACTTTCTGACCACGTGGCAATGTGGTGGTCAAAAGAGAGGTTGCTGTCAACCTGTGTTCCCAGATCTATTATGACACCTTCTGTGTTCAGTGGACTACCATTGACGTGGTAATTCATGGGAACTGGGTTTTTCCCAAAGAGGACGACGACACATTTTTTGGCATTGAGCTTAAGGCCATGGTTCTGACACCAGTCATTGGTCTAAGTGAGGCCTTTCTGTAGGATGTCAACATCACTTGGGGAGTTAATTATGTCTCCCAACTTGCAATCATCTGTGAACTTTGTCAGTCACAGTCCCTTCGTATTGGCCTGAACTTAAGAGAAGTAGATTCCAAACAGGAGAGGACCCAGGACTGAACCTTGTGGGACTCCACTCGTGACTGGTTGACAGTCTGACTTGGAGTCAGCTACTTTCACACTGTGGGCTCTATCTGTGATCCAGTTTGCAACCTACATAGTGACATAGGGGTTGATGCTTAGCTTAGTGAGTTTTTCTTTGATTCCTGAGTGGGGAATGATATCAAAGGCCTTGGCCAGATCAAGGTAGGCTGTATGAACCACCTTGCCTTCATCAACAGCTCTGGTGACTGACTCAGAGAAGTTGACCAGGTTGAGCAGGCATGATCTACCCTTCACAAAACCAAACTGTGTGGGATCCAGAGTTGGAGGTTCCCTATATCTTTATTTATTAGGTCCATGATGATGCGTTCCATAGCTTTGCATATCAGAGTTGTCAGGCTAATGGGGCGATAGTTCCCAGGGTCTGCAGTCGCTCCTCCTTTGTGGAGAGGGATGACTGTAGCAGTGTGCCATTTGGTAGGGACAAAGCCTGAGGTGAGGCTGTGACTAAACAGGGCACACAGGTGAGGTGCCAGTTCACTCTGTAGTTCATGTAGAACACAGCTAGGGATATTGTCAGGTCCCATAGAAGCTGTATTCTTGGCCTTGGACAGTGCTGTTTTAACCTGTGCAGCAGTAATACTGGGTGCCTGGCAATCTACTGGTATTGTCATTAGTCCTTTGGTGGGGGAGAGAGGGGTAAAGTTGGCACTGAATCTGTCTGACAATATATTGGCAATATCTGTTGGCTTGGTATAGGAGGTACCATTGTGCAACAGCCTCAAGCAAATCTGGGTATTGCCATGGAGATTCTTTACATAACTACAGAAGGCCTTGTGGTTGTCTTTACTATCTGCTGCAATTCTGTTTTCATAGCTAGCTTTAGAGGATTTGATGAGGGAACTCATCTTTCTGTTGAGGCTGATAAGGGAGTTTTTTCAGTCTTGGGACTTCACCTTATTTCTCATCAGTTTCCTCCTTTAGTTGTAGTGTTTGTTTATGGCAGGTGACCACCAGATTGACTTCCTTTTTTTGGAGGAGAGCATCTTGCTTCTATGGGGTATGGCGAGATCCATGCATTTGTGTACGTGTTCATACAGGGCATTAGTGTATGATTCAGCAGTCATGCAGCTGTTCTCCAATTGCATGAGTGCCGTGCAGTTAGCCACCTCTGTTTTTAGGAGCTCAAAGTTAGCTTTGGAGAAGTTTTTCATGGTGGTTACCTTTGCAGGGGGGATGGGAGGGATGTGACTTTCCAAGGTGATTAGTTTGTGGTCGGATCTAACCAGGGTTGAGTTGACTATTGATACAGAGCAATGGTCACTCATGTTAGTAATGACCAGGTCAAGAATGTTGCTACCTCTAGTGGGGTAAGAATGAGCTGGTCCAGGGCATTGGAATTAATGAATTCCAGGAAACATTGGGCAAGTGTATTGGTGCATGATTAGTTTTCCCAGTTAACGGAGGGGTGGTTGAAGTTGCCAAGTATGAGAGTGTTAGGTTGGACCCTAATATTCTCCAGGGTGCTTAGGAAGGTGGAGTGTGAGTCTTGGGTCATGGCTGGGGACCTACAGCAGGCTATGACCTGAATCGCTGTCTGACCCAATGTTAGCTGCACTTGAAGTATCTCTGATGCGTCATGTTGGGCTACCAGTCTGGAGGTGTATGCATCCTTTATGAATATGGAAACACCACCACCTTTGGAGCTTTGGAATGAGTTATAGCCTGGTAGTGCAAGGGTGCTATCTGCTGCCTTGAACCTGGTCTCTGTTACAGAAAAAATGTTGATGTTCTCCATTTTAAGGAGTGCTTCAAGTGAGTGCATTTTGAGATTTAGATTTCTAGCGTTGAGCAGCATGACCCTCAGATTGCATTTATTTGTAGCTGTTACGGTGGTAATTTGGCCTTTGTAACACCACCTAAAAAAGGCACTATTGGGTGACAGATGCAGGCCATCTCTGGCAAAGCATCTAGGTCTGTCAGTCATGTTACCCCAGGCAGACAGATACTTGATCCCCTTAGAATGACACCAGAAACTTAGCCAATTGTAGAAATCAATCATTTTCTGCTTGTACTGTGGTATCATTCTGGGTGATGGTAGGAGGCTGCTCAGGGCTGGGGTCATACCCGTCTGGGCTACATAATCTGAAAGGTCCTCCATGTCTCTTTTCATGTAGTCCAGGGAGGTACGTCTCAGGTCATTCACACCCACATGTACAATGACAGAGCCATATTTGTACCTGTTGTTGAGGGACCTGAGTGCATGCATTATGTGGCAGATCCTGGCACCTGACAGGCAGTTGACTGTTACTTTTTCCTTATTCAACCTAGTGAGTGGGACATCAGTGTGCCTCACTATTGAGTCACCTATGAATAGTGTGTTGGGCATGCTGTTTTGCCTTAGGGGCTTTGGTTGAGTAGCACATGTTTAGGACAGTTATATGTCTCATGATTAGTGTTGTGTTGTGGTGGTCAAGTGCATTTCTGCCTTGGAGGTCTCTGCTGTTTTTGTAAATTTTTATTGAGAGCCTCCACGAAGGTGGGTGTGTGATTTGTGTTTTTATGTGAAGGCAGTGCTGGTGTGTGTTCTGTAGGGCTATGTATTCCATTTGGTGTGGTGCAAGTGTTGACCTCCTCTTGACCAGCTATTCCGGTCTTGGCTGCAGAGTGCATGGCTTCCAGTTTGGATATATAAGTGCATCTCTCACAAGTCTGAGTGTTGGGCAGAAAGAGGAGAGGGTTGTCAGTGTACATGAGGCAGTTGCTGCATTGCCTCAGGATGCCCAAGCTCACCAGGCTAATAGGAGAAAGCACAGGGAACTGACCTTTAGACATGCCTGGAGGGGTGGGCATTAATAATAAGTACTGGAGCTGTTTCCTTGTAGCACGTTTAGTGCTGGTAGCACTGATGTGTGTTACAATAATTGCTACAAGAAGTCTGGTAAAGTGCTAGACTAATAAGCTAGTAAAATTGTAGGAGAGCAGAGAACTAGCAGATCTAAGGGAAAAATTGAAGAGCACCGCTCAGGAGCTTACAAAAAGTCCTGGATACAACAAATCTGTAAATGGACCACACTAGTCCCAGGAAAGGCAGGAAACTGTTTTTTTTTTTTTTTGTTTGGTTTTGTTTTTATTTTAGTAGAAAGTGAAGAGACAGAAGATAATGAGATAATTCATTATGCAGAAGCTAAAGGGGTGGGCCTCTGCTAAGTTCTCACTATTAACAGTAGAATGAGCTGATGTAACGTGACTGGGGGGGGGGGGGGTGTCCAGTATCAACTTTATACCAGAGGTGGGCAACTCAAAGCCACCAAGAGATAAGACCACCACCACAAGAACTGGATGGGAAGATGGGAAAAAAAACAGCTGTACAGATTACAGAGATATTAAATCAAAAGTGCAGATGATAATTGAGAATAAACTCTTATATTTTCTAAATATCACAGCAGGCAGTAAGTCGCTCTCTCTGCAACAGCTTTAGCAACAGGTATATCTGATTTAAAACACTGGCTATTTAAGGCACAGAAACAAAAAACAGACCAATTATCCAAACAATAACAGTTGCAGGAATGCCCTGGCTAGATAAAACCAGTTCTGTTCACTTTCTCTCACTAAGAAAACAGATAGGCCTCTAGACCAAGGATTTCACTACAAACTGAGGTCAGCACTAATAGATATTAGCTCTATCTCACAACAAAAAGGAGAGTAAAAAACAGTTGCACAGACTACAGAGATATTAAATCAAAAGTGCAGATGATAATTGAGAATAAACTCTGATCTTTTCTGAATATCACAGCAGGCAGTAAGTCAGTCTCTCTGCAACAGCTTGAGTAACAGGTATATCTGATTTAAGGCATAGAAAACAAAAAACAGACCTATTATCCAAACAATAACAGTTGCAGGAATGCCCTGGCTAGATAAAACCAGTTCTGTTCACTTTCTCTCACTTACTTATGATTTGAATATGTCACTAGTTCAATCTTATGACTAGTATTTTGACAAAAGTGTAACATGTATTTACAGATCATTATAAGAGAAAGATCCAAGCATTTTGCTTCTTATGTGTTACTCTAGGCAGAACAGATGTACACCTAACTTACAGACCTATTGTTTTGTCTAAGGTATTCAATTGTGAATGAGAACATAATAAATAAAAATAAAAATGATAACAAACATTGTTGGTTATAAAAATGTATTACCATAAAATGGTATGGGTTTAATATTTCCTGACATAAGTACAACAGAATGAATAATTCCCATAAACTCAGAACTTTCCGCATTAGCTAACTTACATTAAGCATTTTTGAATATTACTTAATAGCACTGACAGTTATCTTTCAGTGTACCAAGAAAATCTAGACATTGCCCTTTCATAAGTATATCAAACCTTTCCTGATCTTTCTTATTCGATAATTAGTTTTAGTCAGTTTTCCTACATACATAAAGCCTATATATCCAAAGGACAGTATCACTATATTGCAAGTAGCTTACTGCCCAATCAGTTTCTATCAGTTTTACTTAAATTTCTTATTAACAGTGCGAAACAAGTAGGTATTAATTTTATCATAAGTCAAAGCAAACTATACCATACTATACTACAATTTAGTTTTGTTGCATATACCCATGTGAAGCATCCATGGTGAGTGTGAAGGCTGCCAGCCTAGCTAGATAGAATTTTGTAGATAATTCTGTCATTTGTAAATATTAATATAAGCCACATGCTTGCTCTCTTAAATGTAAGAAAATTGTGTTAAATGTTGAACGTCAAAAATATAACAACTGTGCACTTTGCTGGAAGAAAGCTGATAAGTCAAGCATTGTATGACTGTTTGATCTCAAACTTGGAGCCATGATATCTGGACCAGCCGATTATTTCTATTGTTTTGAGGCCAGAATTAATTGCTAGATTTTACATATATAATGTCTTTAATTGCTGTGGTTTCCTGACCAGGTGCAAGAAAAAAAAAGATAAGTTAAACTCTGAGTTTCTGTTAGCCTGGGAACCAGAGAAGAATTATGTAATATAAAATGATTCAGCAGTGATGTATTATCAATTTAAAAGATGGTCTCAAAGAGAGAGAGAGAGAGAGAGAGTGAGAAAGAGAGAGCATTCTGGATTTTGTCTAAAGCTGACAACAACCCACCAGTACTCTGCTTTTGTTCAAATTTATTTAGAACTGTGGTTGATCTTAGGAGAAGATAGAAGATAGTAAGTTTACTCTAGCTGTTTTCTATATTTATGCCAGAACTATTCTACAGTATTATTTTAAGCATTTTCCTGTGATGTCTGAACTCTTGACTAACACTGTTTAGTAAGAAGTATTGTCTTGTGTTTTTATTATTTAGTATTAAATATTTTAAACCTTCCACCTGTGGCTGTTTTGTGTAGAGATAATTTAAGCTCTAGAGTACATTGCATGTATGTAGTGATGATGCAGAAAGCCACTCCAATAAGCCTTAACATTTCTGGTCACACTTACTAACTGGATAATAATATTGCACAGTAATAATTGGACACCCTTTGTTAAGGGCCTTTTTAGTAGCAGATATAACGGGTTCTGGTGGCACTGGATTACTACATTATAGCCTAGGCAGAAGGGGCATACCTAGTGAACCTGTGCCAGCCTTCCCCAGGAGTGTCTGTGTGTTGGTATATAAATCATATTTCAAAGTGTGTGTTTGTGTGTGTGTGTGTGTGTGTGTGTGTGTGTGTGTGTGTGTGTGTGTGTGTGTGTGTGTGTGTGTGTGTGTGTGAGCTACTTGGGCAGGGACATGAAGCACTGGTTGGTGCTAGGAGGACTTGGCTTGGGAACGTGGCTAAGGACCCCAGTCTATAGCTGTGCCAGTGGGGAGTCTTACTGGGGATCTGGAGAGAAAGGGAGAAACCAGCCCCAGACTGACTGTAATCTCTGTGTGCTCATAAGGGCAATTGTACTTTACTGTGTGTGTATTTGTTATCCTTCTCAATGTCACTGGAGTTAGTGGTGAGGACTGAGGCTCCTTGATTACTGGGCCAGTGCATAGGCATCATAGTGAGCAAGACAAATTAGAAGTTCAGTAATTAGGTATAGCTGAACCTGTCTTTTATAATAATACCATGAAGTACAGGGCAACTGTCCTGAATAAACTCAAAGCAGAAAGGTAGTAAAGTACAGTTTTGTACCTACCATAAATGTAGATGTTCGAGTGTTCACCCTGCTGCAGTCATCACACTTGGGTTATCCTGTCGTCAGGCGGTCCCGCAGTCTGCCCGAATTCCAAAGTCTTGGTCTGGCGTCGGTTGCTGTCGCTTCTTCCCTGACGTCAGTGCGCCAGGGGTATATAAGAGGCATCCAACGCCATTTTCTTCAGTTTTTCTTGCCCCAGATGTCAGGTGCCCCCAATAGGTAGGCAATATATATATATATATATATATATATATATATATATACATATACATATAGCTATATAAAAATAAAACAAAACCCTTAGGCACAAGCAAATACACCACAGAGATAGTATAGGATAGAGTGGTAGAGATAAGTTCAGCAAGTTCAGAGGGGAAGGAGGGAGGGTAACCTGGACTGCAGCAGGGTGAACACTCGAACATCTACATTTATGGTATGTACAAAATGTACTATGTTCATCGTGTTATCCTGCTGTAGTCATCACACTTGGGTTGAATCCCAAAGCTAAGGATGGGAGGTGGAGTCAGACAGGGTTAGAAGAAGCTAGTAAGCCCTGCAAAACTGCAGTGGCAAAACCAGCTCTAGTCTTAGAGTATAGAGGTAAGTAATAGTGTTTGGTGAAGGTGTGCACTGAACTCCAAGTAGCAGCTTCCAGAATATCCTTGGTTGGCACTCCCCTGAGAAAGGCTGCTGATGTAGCTGTAGCCCTGGTGGAGTGGGACCTAATGTTAGCAGGTACTGGTTTCCCATTATGTATGTAGAAAAAAAACGTATGCAATGCCCTATCCATTTTGAAATTGTCTGTTTTGGGATAGCTTTTCCTTGTGATCCTGTAGCATAGGCTACAAAAAGCTGGTCAGTTTTTCTGAAAGCCTTAGTTTTATCCAAGTAGTAACGTAATTGCCTGTGAATGTCCAAAGAGTGCAGGAGTCTTTCTCCTTTGTTCTGGGGATTTGGGAAGAAGGTGGGCAAATGAATGGTTTGGTTTAGGGCCACACTGGATACCACCTTTGGCATAAAGGAAGGATTAGTTCATAGAGAGACTCTGTCTTGATGAAAAATAAGGAAAGGTTCCACTGCCATTAGTGCCTGTAGCTCTGAGACACTTCTAGCTGAGGTTATTGCTAGTAGTAGGGCAGTTTTCCATGAAAGAAATTTAAGTCAGCTGAAAAAGCAGGTTCAAAGGGGGGCAGTGTAAGCTTTTCCAGAACAAAGTTGAGATCCCAAGTAGGTGTTGGAGCTCTCCTTGGTGGTCTTAAGTTTTTAGCCCCTCTGCGGAACTGTCTTAGGAGTGGATGTGAGAATAAAGGAGGATCTGTGCTGTAATGAGCTGAAATTGTTGAGGCGTGGATCTTAATAGATGAAAAGGAAAGTCCTTTGTGTAACATCTCAGTTAAATATTGTAGAATCTGAGGGGTGTTTGGATCAAGGGGGTTTAGGCCTTTAGCTTGGTTCCAGGCCCAAAATCTTTTCCATTTGTCTGAATAGGTTTTCTTGGTGCTGGTCCTCCTTGCCTCCAGAATGACATCCATAACAGCTTTGGATAAAGGTGTTGGCTGGTTGTTTAGGTAATTTGCCATGCAGCCAGGTTTAAAGTCTTGAGCTGGCTGTGTAGAATCTGATAGTCTCGCTGGGTGAGCAGGTGAGGAATTTGTGACAAAATCCATGGTGGGCCGTGGGCCATGTTCCTTAAAATTGGGTACCAATGCTGGCATGGCCAGTCTGGTGCAACGAGTATCATTTGTGGCCTCTCTAATCTGACTTTCAGCAGTACCTTTGCTAGAAGAGGGAGTGGAGGGAAGGCATACACTGTTAATGTTTTCCAACTGAATGAGAGGGTGTCCACTTTCCAAGCTAGTGGATGGAAGGTCCTTGTGCAAAATTTTTGAAGTTGGTGGTAGTGGGGGCTTGCAAACAGATCTATGTCTGGGCGTCCCAATTTTTGAGCTATCATTGCAAATACTTGTGGATCTAGTTTCCATTCGTGTGGATCCATGATGTTTCTGCTTAGGTCATCTGCCAATGTGTTTTTCTTTCCTGGCAGGAATTGTGCTTGTAATTGAACCTAGTAAGACAGTGCAGTGTTCCACAAGGTCATTGCTTGCCTGCATAGAGGGTAGGAATGTGTGCCCCCTTGCTTGTTTATGTACCACATGACTGTGGTATTGTCCATCTTTATTATTAGTTGTCCTGGGTGTAGAAGGTCCTAGAAAGCTGTTAGGGCATCCTGTACTGCTAGCATTTCTTTTTGATTGATATGCAGATGCCTCTGATCTGTAGTCCATTTGCCCTGAATGCACTGCCCTGTCATGTGTGCTCCCCAGGCATAGTCCGATGCATCTGTTGTCATAGTTTGCCTGGCTGTGGGTAAGGTGAAAGGCTGACCCTTGTTGAGGTGACATGCCTGTGCCCACCATAGAAACTCCTGTTGAAGGCAGGGAATAAGTGGTATCATTGTTTCCAAGCAGTGGCTGTGCTGAGTCCATACACTTTTCAGGTACCATTGTAATTTCCTCATATGCAGTTTTGCAAATGGTATTAGTAGTATGCAAGATGCCATGAATCCCAAGGCCTGCAGAATTTTTCTTGCAGGGAGTTGGGTCTTTGTTGCCATTATTTTGAAATATTGAAACAGCTGCCGTTGCTTGTCTGGTGTGAGATAAGCCATCTGGGCCATTGTATTCAAGCTGGCACCCAGGAACATTATGTTTTGTGAGGGCACTAGTTTTGATTTATTTTCGTTTACTGTGTACCCTAGGCAACTTAGAAGGTGTTTGACAAATGCCAGATGCTTTAAAAGAATGTCCTTGCTTTCTGCTTGAATAAGGCAGTCGTCCAGGTATGGGTATATTTGAATTCCTCTTTGTCTGCAGTATGCAATTACTGGTGCCAGGCATTTTGTGAAGACCCTGGGCACAGTAGATAAGCCAAAGGGCAGTGCAGAGAATTGATAATGTGTTGAACCTGCAATGAAGTGGAGCTATCTTCTGCAATTTTGTCTGATAGGGACATGCAGGTATGTCTCCTTGAGGTCCAAAGTGACTAGCCAAGCATTCTTGCCCAGCATGGGAAGAAGCTGCTGTAGTGTTAGCATCTTGAATTTTGGTACTTGCAGATAGGTGTTCAGAATTGAAAGATCCAGAATGAGTCTTCATTCTTTGTCCTTTCGTGGGACTAGGAAGAGTCTTGAGTAAAATCCTTGTCCTTGCTCCTGTGTAGGTACCTGTTGAATGGCTCTCATGTTCATGAGAGCTGTAATTTGTTTTTGTGCCTCTGCCCATTGATTTGGTGGCAGGTTTGGCATTCCTTTGATCCTTGGTAAGGTATTAAAGTGGAATCTGTATCCTTGAGAGACAATGTTTAGAACCCATTTGTCTTTTGCGATGATGTGCCAGTTGTCTGCAAAAAATGCTAGTTTTCCTCCCAAGGGAGTTGCCAGGAGAGATTTGCTTGGTAGTTTGAGGATAGAGTCATTGTGTTTTTCTTCTGCTAGCTTGGGGCCTGTCTTCTCCTCCTTTCTGGGTAGCAGAACCCCATTGGCGAGGTTTGTAAGGACCCTGTGACTGACCTCTTCCCCTTGAGCATCTGTATTTGCCCCTCTGTGATCTGTCTGAAGCTGGAAAGGACTAGTTTTTTGTTGGCCAATTTCTGCTGAAACGAGGGGGTTGCACCTGCAAAAAATCCTTGACCATTTGCATAGACTTTGCCTTATCCTCCATTTTCTTTAAAACCTCTTCTGCTTTGACACCAAATAATACATCCTGCTGTAAAGGTGCATCCAATAATTTTGCTTTAACATGGTCAGGGAGGGTTTGTTCTTTTAACCAAGCATGTCTACGTATGACAGAGCCAGTAACAGCTGCTCTACAAGAAGCTTCCAATGAATCAAATCCGCATTGTAAAGTATGTTTGCCCACCTGTTCAGCTGCATGCAACAGATCCTGCATTTCCTTTAATTCATGCTGTTCTGAATGTGTGCTCATTTTTTGTTTTAACTGAGACATTAGGGATTGTTGATATTTCAACATGTGAAACTGGCAATTTAATGCTCTCATAGCCAGAGTAGCTGAGGTGTATATTTTCTTTCCCCATCTATCTAGGGCTCTAGAATCCCTTTCAGAGGGCACAGGATTTTTAGCCATAGAAGCTTTTGCTCCCTTAGGACCCTGGGAAATTGTTGCTGGGTCAGCTACAGGGCTTTTATAAAGGAATTTGTGTGAGTCAGGTACTCTGTAGTATCTGTCTGGTTTGGCTGGAGCAGGAGGAAGACAGTCTGGATTTAAACTAGACTCCAAGTAAACATCATCCACAATATCTAGAACAGGAGGGATAGCAAGAGGTCTGAGCTGGGGTAGTAAAAGGAACTCTTGGAGCCTTTTCTTAGAATCTGAGTAATCCTGGCCTTCCCAGTGGAAATGTTCCCTCATGGTATGTAAAGTTTCCCTAAAGGAGTAGTCTTCAGGGGGAGATGCTGAGGGAATAGAGTCTTCAGCATCAGAATATTCATAAGGTGGAAAAGTGTAATCCTGTTCCTCAGAAGAATCTGAGGAGAGAGAAACCTGGTCAGAGGATGCATAATCCTCCTCTTGTCTTGGTCTTTTATCAGGAGGGGGATGGGAACCCCTGATAAGGGTAATCAAATCTTCAGCCATCTTAAGCATCTGTTTCTTAGGCATGGGGCCTTGAACTGTAGACTGATGTACAGTTTTCTTTGGTTTTAAAGGAGTTTTAAGTTTAGCATAAGATTTAATGGTGAGTGTAGTCGGTCTGAAGACACCTTCTGCAACCGAAGGTGTTTCCGTTGCACTGGTGTCTAGTTCTGCTCCGGTGTCGGTAGATGGCTGCGTCGGCCTAGTAGACTCTGCTTGGGAATCCGCAGCTGTCTGGGGTTCCAGTTCTGCGGTCGTCAGGTGCTGCGTAGGCGCCTCACTGTAAACCGGAGAACCGGCAACAGACCCAGCTAAGGCCTCTGTGTCTGGCTTATTCCTAGGCTGCCTGTCCTTATCCTTGCATTTTTTATGAATGGCGGTCATTGGCTGCTCTGACGGCATGATATAATTAAATTTCCTACCAAAGTAATGCCGTGCGAATTCAAAACGGCGTTTGATATTTCGTTTATTAAACCTAGCGCAAAACCGACAACCTGTGACGTCGTGGTCTGGGCCTAGGCAAGGAATACATTAGGAATGGAAGTCCTTATGAGGTATTTGCTTCCCACAAGAAATGCAATTGTTAACTTTTTCTGACATCGGACTGAGGCAAGAAAATGTTCCCCAACACGGTACTTAGCTTTATTGAAGACTTCGGACTGAAATTCAAATCGAAAATCTCAGGTGTCGGCCGACTGGCACTTGCGAACTGCTTCTGCTTCGAGCATCGCGCGGCAAGAAAGACTGAAGAAAATGGCGTTGGATGCCCCTTATATACCCCTGGCGCACTGACATCAGGGAAGAAGAGACAGCAACCGACACGGGACCAAGACTTTGGAATTCGGGCCGACTGCGGGACCACCTGACAGCAGGATAACCCAAGTAAGATGACTGCAGCAGGGTAACACGATGAACATCTGAGATTATTTACAATATATGTTACTATTATCTCATGTTATGACTAAATTATTTCTATAGTATTGCTCAAAGAGTGCATAAAATAAACATCTGCTCCCTTAAAGAAATCTGTTAAGTTATCATCATTTTACAAGCTGTGACCTAAGAATACAATGATTACCACTGTCTTTCGCATCAGATAAACTGAAATACATGTCAAACTGGCAGTTTCATCCAGTCTACTACTACAACTTACAACTACATACACCTAGTTACTCCAAAGCATTTCTATGCTGTACATATTACTGTTCATTTTAATTAAGTACAGGAATTCCTACATGCATCACTATAAAGTATAATAGAGAACATTCCACAATATAGTTATTATAATTCAGTAAAATGCATAACTAAATCCATTAAATAAAAAAGTAATATTTTTAATATACTGTTTCTTTAAATGCAGGTAATCAAAGAGTTGTTGTTGTTGTGTCTTTTGGCTTTTCCCGGTTAGGGGTCGCCACAGCGGAACTCTGGTCCGCTAATGATTCACAATAGATTTTTATGTGCCGAGTTGCCGGCTCTGATGCACAACCTTCAACGAAGGTACGCCTATTCACGCATGTTTCCACACAGAAGACGCTCTAGCTGAGAATCGAACAGGACAACGTCTTACTGTGAGGCAACAACGCTACCGCAGCACCACCACAAATCACTTACTTATATGCTGTGTTTTTCTGTTCATTTTAATGAAATCTTGAGTTTCTGCTGCTTGTAGTGTATTAAATTAGTTTTCCTTTACCCAATCTAGCTATAAATGGTTTATAGTGATTAAATTTACTTCTATTAGTGCTTCCCATGCATCTAGATGCTATTTACTTCATAGGGGGACCAAAATATTCACTGTGTGCTTGGCAAGTACATCTGCTAAAAAGTTTTCCTTACTTCCTTTCAAAGCAATGAAGGAGACTTCAGCCTGAACTACTAAGCAGTGAGTAAGCAAAAGAACTACATAGGAGCTTGTGGGTCCTCATGAGGTATGTAAAAAGCTTCACCTCTTTGCTAGAAAGAGAATCTTTTGATTTTGCATGAAAGAAAAGGAAAAAAGTTGAAAATGAAGTGTATGAAGTAAATGAAAAGTAAAAAAAAAAAAGCCCTTTATTTACAGTTATCAGTTTTTAAAAGCATGAAAACAGTATGATAATTACTAATATTTCCTTGGGAAACATATTTTAAGCAGCAATAAATTTCAGGTTAGTAGTTTGATGTGTAGGAATATTTTCCTTTCTCCTTTCCACCATTCTGATTACATATAATAGATGGACTTCTATGTGCATGATTAACATATTTTAAATTCTGTAGTAGGGATGTAACAATAAACTAGACATTTCATAAAAGTGACAAGTTAAAGGCAGTGAGAACAAGCAATATACTAACCATTGTGATAGATGTTGCCTATTATGGCAGTACTTGGTTAAATAAAAATGAACCTTTACTAACACACACACACACACACACACACACACACACACACACACACACACACACACACACACACACACACACACACACACACACATTCATTTTAAACTGTTTAAATAAAACTTTATTTGGTTATAAGTTATTGTTATTTGTGTCAGATAGCATGGATATAAACATCACTGAGAATGTATTTTCAGTATTTAGAGGTTGATGTTGTTGTTGTTGTTTGTCTTTCGGCTTTTCCCGGTTAGGGGTCACCACAGCGGAACTCCGGTCCACTAATGATTGGCAGTAGATTTTTCACGAACACCGAGGTGCCAGCTTGATGTTCAACCTTCAACAAAGGCACGCCCATTTATGTATGTCTTTTGAACGCCCACCCAACCGCAGGGAGGACATGCAGACTCCACACAGAAGGCACTCCCCACACTCCAGCCGAGAATCAAACGGGAGAACCTCTTAGAGGTTGATACTAAATATAAATAAGTTATTTAGAAATTGTAAAAGTTAAATACCTGTTTCCAATAGTAACAGGATTAATGCATCTGTCCATCATGTTGCTAATAATAGGTTTGAATCTTATTTGTTAATGATGGTCAGATAAAGTAGAATTAACTGCAATAGATTATCACATAATAATTAATACATAAATCATTTAAAATGTGATACTTTGAGAGAACTGATGTATTAGCTGCTATGGAGACTGTCTTTTGTTTCTTCTTTTTAACATCCTGTGATATATAGAAATATTGCCAGCCCAGCTATCTGGAATTTTGTAAATAATTCTATGTCATTTCTGAATATTAATATGATTCATATAGAACTGTATGTTATGTACTGAGCTAAAATGTAACCACAGCATGCCCTGCTGACTTAGAACAGAAATGCATATAAACTATATAGCTGTGCAAATGTATGTTTTAACAGTATAAACTAGAACATAAAAGGGTTAACTTGCAAAACCTCAAGCAAATAAGTTGAAATTAAATTGCTTTACGATTGTGCTATAAAAGTTCTCTCTCAATTTCAGTGTAGCAGACACAATGTCTAGATCTAGAAGTTTTTGTATTGTCTTGAAAGATAAGTAATTACTAGGTTTAAAATGTAAAATAGTTTTATTGTTTTACAACTTGCAAGATCTGCAAACATATGAGAGAGATTTATTTTTCACACAGAGATGTTAAATTCTGTTAGTTTCTGTTTTAGCCTGGGAAATGAAGTCAGGTGACAAAAAGTGATGTCATTCAAGTTAACCCAGCAGTGATATTTGATATTAATTTAAGAACTCTCTCAGTGACAGACTGTGCATTTTGTATTTTGTCTTTGACCTAACAAGAACATCCACTCATCCTCATTACATCTGCACTTATCTTGCTCTGTAAGTAAGTTCTTAGAGCATAGTAACTCTTTCTAGATATAAATAGGAATAAAGTAAAGATTAGTTTAAATATGTTCTGTATTTATTTGAGACTGTCCTGCAATGTTGTTTTAAAATGTTTCCTGTGATTTTGAACCTTGACTTTACTGTGTTGAGTTACTGAGTATTGTATTGTTCTTTTATTATTTATTATTACATATATTTAAACCTATCTTTGTGGTTGATATTTGTAAGACATATTTAAGCTCTTAAGAGCACTTGCATATGTATTTGATGACACTGTACAGGCCACTCCTAAACAGCCCTGCAAGTCTTGGTCAGACTACTATTTGGATTAATATTAACATTCCACAGTAGGATTAGACACCCTTTGTTAAGGACCTTAAGTAGTTGATAAGAGTGGTTGGTGGCAGTGGAAACTACCTTATAGTCTGGGCAGAAGGGGGCATAGCTAGTAAACCTGTGCCAGCCTATGCAAAAAGTGTCTTGTGTGTGTTTGCATATGAATCAAACCTCAAAGAGTGTGTGTGTCAGCTGCTTGGGCAGGAACATGAAGCACTGGTTGGACAGAGATGGTGCTGGAATCAACTGAGATCTCAACCTTATAGCTGTGCCAGTGGGGAGTCTTATTTGGGATCGGGAGAAACCAGCCCCAGACTGACTGTGATCTCTGTGTGCTCTTAAGGGAAACTGCACTTTACTGTGTGTGTACTTGTCATCCTCCTAGTGTGTACGTCCCCCACTGTTGCCAGTGGTGAGGCTTGAGGCTCCTTGACTACTGGGCCAGTGCAGGGGCATCACACATCCAACCACGCATTCTTTTCCAGGGGTCTTTTTAAGGAAGGAAAAGGAAAAAAATCATTTTCTCCAGTATAGTTATTACATTGTTTTTTTTTTTTGATTAAATGGGAAGCTTCTTATATGTTAAAAGTTCTCACTTCATTAGCCAGAGTGTTTTTAATTTTTGCTGGATAGGTTAGTTGTGCTTTGATGTTATTCTGCTTGAGAAGTTTTATAAGTGGCCTGCATTTCTTCCTCAAATCAAGCAATATGGTGGAATAGTCACTGTCAAATTTAATCTGGCTCTGCTTGTACTTCAAGGGACTTTATCTCCAGGCAGTCCTGAGCACTAGTTCTTTGTCTAAATAAGACATGAATTTTATTACAATTGATCTGGTAGGTAATGAAGGTGATGTTTTTTATTGGCTTCCCTATTTTCTCTATATGTTCTTTCAATTCCATATGAGAAGCCTTCCTGTAAGTTTAAAATGTCTGGGATCCAAGTATTTAAAAAAGAGATACTATCATCGCCAACACTTTTTTCGGATAATCCAAAAATTCTAATATTTGTCCTTCTTTCCCTGTTTTCCAAATCATCTATTTTGTTGAATAGCCAGGTATTTTGCTTGAGAAGGAATTCAATTTGAGTTGTATCTTCTGTTAATCTCCCACCTATATCAGTTAAGGATGTCCCCTATGACAGTTATTTTTAACTGATGTTGTTGGACCATTTCTTTGAGGGTATCTGTTTGCTTCTGACAGCTTTCTTTGAGATTGTCTAGGTTTTCTTTGAAGTTATCCATTTTTAGAGACAGTTCCTGTAAAGTGGTAGACATCAGCTGCAGTTCCTCTTCAGAGAAGTTTCAGAGTGTGAGTTCTTAGTGCTGCTCATTTTCTCAAGGTATAAAAGTCTCCAGTATAATTTGACAGGAAAATATCTACAAAAATTCACCAAAATCACAGGTTTTGAGTATTAGACTATTATCAGTGAAATTTGATAAGTTTTGTTAAGAAAGAATAATTATTTTCCTGTATTTTGTAATCGTTTAAGAGAGCTCTGAAAATATGCTGCTTTAAATACAGCATCTTGCCTCCACCCCTGATCACTAACTTGTGTTGGCATTAAGGTTAGATATTCACATAGTTTTTGAGTATTTCCGTTGTTGGCATTTCTGCATCATAAATATATATCACTCAAAGGCCCCTGCTGTATTTTTTATTTTATCTCCCTCTCCTTTTCTTTCCCACAAACACCCATACTTCTTTATTCATATGACAAGATTATCTGGTACATTGCCAGGTGTTGTGTGCCAAAAGGTAAATACCTGCAATTTGACCTTTCAACTGTAACATACTAATTCAGATGTTATGACCATACTATAAACTTTAGCAATACTAAGGTCATAGTTTTTTTTGCAAAAAAAAGAGGCTAGTGCAGTGTCCTTCAGACTACCCCACCTGGTGTCTGTAATGGAAAAAAAGTGAGATGATAAATTCACATAAGTATCTAGATATATGGCTAGACAAAATGCAGCCACTCGCACACCATAGTTTGTCAGAAAAAAACAAAAGACCACTCAGATCCTGCTACTCAGAAGTGAAGGAAGGAAATCACCCCTGAATATGCGCTAACAGTTTTGTTTTCTTCATCTAGCAATCAGCTAAGATTATTAAGAGTTCTAAACAGAATGTGCAAATTTTCTGTAAACTCTCTAAGGAGACAAGGTCAGTGCTCATCTCTAATGCAGGCAGGATGGCTCCCCATTAACTTTAGAAAAAGGCAATTATACATCAAATTTTCATTTAAATCACTGAAACTGAAGGACTGACTTCTCTTAATGATGAATTACAGCCTAAATGTAGACAAGTTTCAAGGTATCTCTGATAGGCAAATATTAAAAGAACTCTCACTCTTCTCTGCATATTATTATTATTGCCTTCTTAGGGGAGACCTGTCTCTGACATACAGAGCATTAAAGGTTCCCTGATTATTTGAAATGCTTTGCTTGAAATACTATTCTCCCCTGTGACCTGAACACAACAGCACACCCAGCCTCAATAAAAATTAATAACCATCCTATGAAACATGACAACTTCATATCTCTAAGACTTCCATCCCTATAAAATAAACTCTTCTCTCACTTAAATTCAGCTCATCAAGTCATACCTTCAGAAAGGAACTGAACGAGTAGAGGAGTACCCACAAGTTCCATCATGGGATACAGGACATCAACTCCCTTAGCAGTCATTAGACCTTAAGTGTTTTCACCAAATCTATGAGCCTATGACTGTAGGAAAGCTTCACAACAACCAAATTATACTCTTACTCAGAGATCCATCAAATTGCACAGATTTCCCTTTGTTCTTAAGAAAGCTACTTTTAACAAATGCTTGGAAATGAAACATTGTGCTAGAAGAGTCAAGCTGTTTTTCACCAGTTACGCACATATTATCCTGTAAAGCATTGCATTCTTTTTCTGATACCCTTGTGGCAACATGCAACAGTAAAACCAATTAACCAGTTTACACAGTTTTCATTGTGTTATTTTACCAGTTCTAACACAATAAGGTTTTGAAACTGCAGTTATTCTGGCATCACTTTTCTATCCAAGTCCAAATCATGCTGCAATGTTTTTGCTTGAAATGCTGTATCAAACATTGCATTGTGATTAGATGAACATAAATAATGTTTTAACTTCCTATTTTACATTACAACTGGAATAATATGACAAACACATATTTACAAAAAAACAAGCAAAGGAAACTGGGGTACACGTTCATCAGAAGTAGAAGCAGAAGACACTGAAACATCTTTTATAACAGCTGATTTTGACATACAAATAAGAAGCCGTCTCTGTCAGAATCTTCTTATGGTAAACACTGTTTATAAACTGGCTTAATAAAATCTTAATTCTGTTTTACAGTTTGTTCATTTATCAGTTTACATAATGATTTATCTCACTTAAGCCTATAAAGCCTTTTTTTGTGGGCTTCTGATTCACAGCCATACCTCCTTAATGGCATTCAGAGGTTTTTGGGCCTGGCTTCTTTAATTAAGTTATTCATTTAAGGTTTGGTTACTTCTATTTTTCAGATTGCATTTTGTTTTGTTTTAAGTTTTTTGTTGACTGGAGTCAGTTAGAAAATAATTCTTTCTGCAGACAGTAAATAACATTCATCTAATTAGTGGGAGGATCTGAGAAATAGCATTCCTCATTTAACTACAAATATTTAGTGGCATCTTTATTTAGCTGTAGTTCTTGTATGACTTGCTTTTCTTTGCCTTACAATTGCTTATCTCTGTCTGCATTTGATTTTTCTCACCCACTCACCCCTCTGTTGTTGTACTTTTAAAGTTGGTGGCTTTTGAGCTGCCCCCCCCCACCACCACCACTATAAATCTGATTTTGGACACTCCTCCCAGGCTCTTCTCATCAGCTCATTCTATTGAGCACTGAGAGATCAGCGGGGAAGGCCTTTGCCTTTACTCACTTAAACTTAAATTATCTTCTGTTTCCTCCCTTCCTGTTTGTGATGCCCCACTCGACTAGTAATCAAGGAGCCTCAGTCCTCACCACTGGCACCAGTGGGGGGCATACACTGGTTGGATGACAAGGTACACACACACTATCACCAGATGCAGCTCTCTGCATCAAATGCAATTTCCCTTAAGGGCACACAGAGACCACAGTCAGTCCGGGGCTGGTTCCTCCCTCTTTCTCCAGATCCCCAATAAGACTCCCAACTGGCATGGCTATAGAGTTGAAATCTCAGCTGAGTGGCCAAGCCAAGACCTCCAACACCCTCTCTGTTAAACTAGTGCTTTGTGTCCCTGCCCAAGTAGCTGAAACACATACTTTTTTGAGGTTTGATTTATACACACACACACACACACACACACACACACACACACACACACACACACACACACACACACACACACACACACACACACGCATCTGGGAAAGGCTGGCACAGGTTTTTGAGTTATGCCCACTTTTGCCCACATGCTAAAGTAGTTATCATTGTCACCAGCCAGCTCCTTATCAGCTACTTTGAAGCCCTTAACAAACAGTTTCCAATCTTACTATGTAACCTAGAAACTTACTTAGAGCAAGGCAGATGTGGTGAATGGATCTTCTCTAGTAGTTGTTGTCAGGTCAAAGGCAGAATACAGAATGCTGTGTCTCTCTCAGAGACTTCTTAAATTAATATTTCAAATATTACTGCTGGGAAAGCTTGCAGAGTGACATAATTTCTTGTCATCTGACTCTATCCCAGGTGAAACCCCCATTGCTGGATGCTAGCAGTATTTAGCATCTACCTATAAAAATACATAGACCTCAAATATTTGGCAGATGTTCAAAGTCATAAAACAATTACATCCCTTCACATTTCAAAACTAGTAATTATTTCACCATAGAGACAATACAGAAAGCTCCCTAATTTTAGACATTGTGTCTCCTTGCTGCACTGGAAACTGAAAGATACCATCTTTTAATTTCAGCTATTTTTCTGAAGTTTAGCTGGGCAGAAGTTAACCTCCTGTGTTCCAGTTTCCACTATTAAAATATATCCAGTGGATATAAAAAGTGTACAATGGCAGGTTTTTGTGATATAAAAAATGAGACCACAATAAAGCATTTCAAAACTTTTCCCACCTTTACTATGACCTTTACCCTGTAGAATTCAATTGAAAAACAAACAAATCTGTTAGGGGAAAATATAAAAAATAAAAAAGATACAATAAGCTGGCTGCATAAGTGTGCACACCCTTAAACTAATACTTTGTTGAAGCACCTTTTGCTTTAATTACAGCATTTAGTCTTCTTGGGTACACACATGCCATCAATTAAAGAAGCTCTGATTAACCCCAAATAAAGTTCAGCTGTCCTAGTAGGATTTTCCTGACATTTACTCAGTTGCCTGCAACAGCAAAAGCTATGGCTTGCAGAGATCTTACACAGCATCAAAGGGATCTCATTGTTGAAAGGTATCAGTCAGGAGAAGGGTACAAAAAATTTCCACAGCATTAGATATACCATGGAACACAGTGAAGACAGTCATCAAAAGGTAGAGAAAATATGGGACAACAGTGACGTTGCAAAGAACTGCACATCCCTCCAAAATTGATGAAAAGACAAGATGAAAACTGGTCAGGGAGGCTGCCAAGAGACTTACAGCAACACTGAAGGAGCTGCAGGAATTTCTGGCAAGTACTTGTTGGATACTACATGTGACAACAATCTCTGGTATTTTCCATATGTCTAGCCTATGGGGTAGGGTTGCAAGATGGAAGCCTTTTCTTACACAGAAAACATCCAGACCCAGCTAAAATTTGCAAAACAATGCATCTTCTCCCAAAAGCATGTGGGAAAATGTGTTATGGTCTGATGAGACCAAGGTTGAACTTTTTGTCCACAATTCTAAAAGGTACGTTTGGTGCAAAAACAACACTTTGCATTACCAAAAGAACACCATCCCCATGTTGAAGCATGGTGGGGGCAGTATCATGCTTTGTGGTTGGTTTTCTTCAGCTGGAACTGGGCCTTTAGTCAAGGTGGAGGGGAATTATGAATATTTCCAAATACCAGTCACTTTTAGCCCAAAACCTTCAGGCATCTGCTAAAAAGATGAAGAGGAATGCCACCTTTCAACACAACAATGACCCCAAGCATACATCCAAATCAACAAAATGATGGCTTCACCAGAAGAAAATTAAAAGTTTTGGAATGGCCCAGCCAGAGCTCAGACCTAAATCCAGTAGAAAATCTGTGGGGTGACCTGAAAAGGGCTCTGTACAAGAGATGCCCTCGCAATTTGACAGATTTGGAGTGCTTTTGCAAGGAAGAGTAAGCAAATATTGCCAAGTCAAGATATGCCATGTTGATAGACTCCTACCCAAGAAGACTGAATGTTGTAATTAAATCAAAAGGTACTTCAACAAAATATTAGTTTAAAGATGTGCACACTTATGCAACCAGCTTATTGTACGTTTTTTTTATTTTTATCTTTTTCCCCTAACAGATTTGTTTGTTTTTCAATTGAATTGTACAAGTTATAGGTTACATTAAAGGTGGGAAAAGTTTTGAAATGATTTATTGTGGTCTCATTTTTTTATATCACAAAAACCTGGCATTTTAACAAAGGTGTGTATACTTTTAATATGCACTGCACATTTAAACAGCTACAATAGTGCATGTACATTTCTGTTCTGTTCCAGTAGGGCACACTGTGGATACATTTCAAGCACTTTGCAAAAACCTTTTTCAGTACACATCTGTACAAACCTAGTTTGATACAT
The DNA here is from genome assembly GCF_019279795.1 of Protopterus annectens. NCBI lineage: Eukaryota > Metazoa > Chordata > Ceratodontiformes > Protopteridae > Protopterus > Protopterus annectens. The sequence continues at coordinate 112,990,941 of NC_056727.1, read as the reverse complement.
ACATGCCATACAGTTCTAATACATTTGTAACACAGGCATCTTATATGAATCATGCTGATATTCACCAATGACATATAATTATTTACAAACTTCCAGATAGCTCTGCTGGCAGTATCTCCCTTTGTCACACTTCTATATAAATCATGTTGATATTCACAAATGACATATAATTATTTACAAAATTCCAGATCACTGTGCTGGCAGTATCTTTTTGACACTGCTTACTAATAAATAATGCACTTTATTCAGCTGCTTTTAATGTATTTGTATTTCTTCTTACTTTATTTAGCTTTTTGCTGCACATTCTTAAAGTGTTCAGTTGCATTTAATACTGCTTGTTAGTGGCCTGATTACACTGTAACTGTTATTCTAAGCCTATTAGTTTTAATTTAAGCACTTCGGCTTCAAGCTAATTATCTTACATAAGGAAGTGTTGTGGTCTACACTGTTGTGACATGATAGGTAGCTTACACCCTTCTGAGTTGGGAATTGCTGGTTGAAGGGTAATTGTGTCTGTTATTTTATAAGTGTCTTAGTTCTGGGTTAAGTGCTTGGGCTCCAGGCCAGTTATTTTACATTAAGGTTTGTGGCCTACACTCTTGTGGGAAGAGAAGGTAGCCTCCAACATTCTGAGCTGGGACTTGCTGATGAAGGCGTATTGTGCCTGTTATTCTAGTGCCTTTGTTTTGATTTAAGCATTGGGGCTCCAAACCAGTTATTTCTCTATTTTCATAAATAACCTACCCACCTCCCTCCCAACCACTACCTGTATACAGTATGCAGATGATTCCACTCTCATCTGCTCTGCTTCTTCACCAACACAACTCCACTCTGCCACCCAATTGGTCTTCACTGCAGCAGAAAACTGGTTTCAACATATTTGTCTCCTCCTAAATCCCAAAAAAACCAAACTACTACTTTTCACCCCAACCTCTAAAGCCACCCCTATCACTTTTTCTATAGTATCAGGTAATGGCACTGTCATCAAACCTGACTACTCCACTAAGCTGCTAGGCGTCACCATAGACAATCAGCTAAATTTTGACTTACACATTGATTTAACTATAAAGTCAGTCAATAAAAAAATGGGTGCCCTTTACAGAATTAAGCCCTTTCTCACCACCACTTCCCGAGTGGCTCTCGCCCAAACTCACCTCATCTCTACATTATTGTATGCCTCTCCGTCCTTTATCAACATATCTAAATCTAATCTTCAAAAACTGAATACAGCCTACCACAGTATAGCCAGATTTGCTACTGCCTCTCCATTCCTAACTCATCACTGTCTTAATTTAAAGAAACTAAACTGGCTCGAACTTCCAAACCTAATACTCCTACAGCAACTAATTATCACTTTTAAAATCCTACACTACCCCTCCAACACACCCATACTAAATAAACTCATCACACCTTATAAAAATCTCACTACACTCAGGTCTGCCAACAAGCTACTAGTTACTACTTTGAAATCTTATAATAAAGCAGGCGATTCCTTATTCGCAAACACTGTAGGTTCATATTGGAATAAACTTCCCACAGAACTGACCTCCCTAGCCTCAGGTCATCTCTTCAGAAAACAGATAAAAACTTACCTACTATCTCACTGGCTATGCCCCTGCTCCAACCCTGACTGACATTAACAAATTTTTTACTGTCCCCAGTCCACTCCTGTATCTTTTAGCTCTTCTGTACTAACTTAAACTGTCTTCCACAGTCACTAGTTTGTACCATCTCTCTTCTGTTCAATTTATTGTTAGACTCCCCCTCTGCCCATGCTGTTATTCTCTCTTATTCTCTCTCTCCTTTCATCTACATGACCTCTAACCATTCATACCACCTTTCTTTTTTTCGCTATCTCTGTTTCTTTCCACCTTACTTTTCCTACTGACTGATCCTTAGCCTTACTATCATCCTAACATCTGTACCTCAAGAAATTGCATCTCTGTCAACACTCTTTTACCTCATTTCTGCCTTATTCCTATACTCTTACTTCACATTATCTGTTACACTACTTACCTACATATTTTTACTTTTTATCTACCTTTTTCCTACTTTCAGATAATACCTATTTGTTGAAGTAGAACCTATTTGTTGTCATACCAGCTACTAGTGATATTTTTTTCTAACTTATTATTATCGTCTTATAATACTACTAAAACTTTTCTACACAGTACCCATTCCAAATTTTAATTGTCATCAACTCAGATTAGTACAGAAAAAATGTATATGCATTTGATATTGCCTATTTTATTACTTTTTATTTGTATAGTTTGATTATTTAGTAACCTCTCAACTGTATTGTCTTAGTCTGATAGTGGAGCTTTTCTCCTCGGGCCTCTGCTGAAAATGGACATGTATCCAGCCAGACTAGCCCGGTTAACAAATGTAAAATAAATAAAATAAATAAAAAAAAAAAGGTTTGTGGTCTACACTCTTGTGGCAAGAAGGGATAGCCTACACCCTTCTGAGAATTGCTGTATGGAGGCTTATTGTGTCTGTTATTCTAAAATTGTCTTAGTTCTGGGTTAAGCACTTGGGATCCAAACCAGTTATTTTATATTAAGAGGGTCTGAGGCTTGCACTCTTTTGGGAGGAGAGGGTAGTCTCCACCCATCTGAGCTGGACATTACTGGTGAAGGCTTATTGTGTCTGTGATTCTAAGTGCTGCTGTTCTGATTTAAGCACTTGGGCTACAAACCAGTTATTTTACATTAGGAAGGTTAGTGGTCTACACTCTTGTGGCATTAATGTCTAGACAGATTTTTTTTAACTACTAGACTATCTAGTTTGCACATAGTTGAGCATCGCTCATCAAGTTCCTTGTCTTACTGACCTATTTAATATTTAAATTTCTCTCACTCCTCCCTAGTAGATCAGTAGCCAGAATATGCACTTCATAGGTTCATAGGTTCAAAGGTTGGTACTAGGCTATCGGCCTAGCCATAACAATTCCCTGGATATTTCTTCCCACAATATTTACTTCTGTGGACCCCTGTCTAGCAGGGTGACTGACATGATCCCCGGGGTGAACTTCCTATCTCCCATCCAATCATCAAGGTTCCTTTTGAAGAGAGCCAAGGAGGTGCTCTGCTTGACATGTATGGGCAGTTTCTTCCAGAGTATGGGGAGTCTCTGGGTCAGGAACCTATCCCTCCAGCATGTTTTGTTCATTGTGATGACAAGGTTTAGATCCCTGGAGCATGTGGCTCTCAGGGATTTCTTTAAGTGGAGCATGTCCAACAGCTCAGGGTTTGACATGACCTTGTATGTTAAGCAGAGATCACCTCTGAGTAGACAATATGCCACAGAGTATAGCTGGAGTTTTTTTAGATGGTCAGCATATGGCATCCGCTTTAGGCCTGTGATTCTTTTAGTGAGGTATTTCTGTGTCCTTTCCAGCTGTTGCAGATATCTTGTGAGGTACATATCAAACGGGGCATTATACTCTATAATGGGTCTCATGAGGGATGAGTACAGTGGGACAATGACCTCCTTTTTTCTGGATGAAAAGCCCTTGGTGATGAGGTGTGCCACATAGAAGGATTTCCTGACTGTTGTGGCTATGTGGTTATTGAAAGTGAGACCACTGTCCACCTGTGTCCCTAAGTCTCTCATCGCACTTTCAATGTTTAGTGTAATGCCACCTATGTGGTAATTCATGGATACATGTTTTTTTCCAAAGGGATAACATACATTTCTTGGCATTTAGCTTGAGCCCATGGCTCTGGCACCAGGCATCTGTTTCTGTAAGGCCCTTTTGTAGAATATCCACATCATTTGCAGATTCAATAATGGCTCCCAGTTTGCAGTCATCTGCTAACTTCGTTAGCCAGAGTCCCTTAGTGTTGGCCTGTACTTCAGAGAAGTAGATGCCAAACAAGAGTGGTCCCAGGACTGAACCCTGAGGTACTCCACTTGTCACTTGTCTGGAGCTGGATTTGAAGTCGGCTACTTTTACAATCTGGGTTCTCTCAGTAAGCCAGTTGGCAACCCATCAAGTGACGTAGGGATTTATGCCCAGTTTAGTAAGTTCATCTATGATTCCAGAGTGGGGGATGATGTTGAAGGCCTTGGCAAGGTCCAGATAGGCTGTGTGGACTGCCTTACCCTCGTCCACAGCTCTGGAGACTGATTCAAAGAAGTCAATCAGATTCAGGAGACAAGATCGGCCCTTCACAATCCCAAACTGGGTGGGGTCCAGTGTGTGAAGGTTGCCAGCGTCTTTGTTTATAAGTTCCATGATAATGAGTTCCATGCCCTTGCAGATCAGGCTTGTCAGACTGATGGGACAGTAGTTCCCGGGATCCAAGGTGGATCCCCCCTTGTGGAGTGGGATAACTGTAGCTGTGCACCACTCAGTGGGCAAGAAGCCTGAAGTGAGGCTATGATTAAACATGACACTTAGGTGAGGTGCCAGTTCATTTTGTAGTTCATGTAGTACACAGCCTGGGATGTCATCTGGTCCCATGAATGCTGTATTCTTGGCTTTGGAGAGTGCGGTTTCTACCTGTGTGACCTTGATTACCTGAATTTGGCAATCTTTTGGTATTGAGATGGGCCCTTTAGGGGGTGAGAGGGGGGGTGAAGTTGGCACTAAATCGATCTGCCACGATATTGGCAATATCCTTGGGATCAGTATATTTAATGCCATTCTGTTGTAGCTCAGAGCAGATCTGAGCATTGCCATTTAGATTCTTGACATAACTCTAGAATGCCTTGTGGTTGTCTTTGGAATCTTTGGCAATTTTATTTTCGTAACTAGCTTTTGAGGATTTTATGAGGGATCTCAGCTTCTTACTGAGGCTGCTGAGGGAATTTTTTACATCCTGGGGTTTTCCTCTTTTCTACAACAGTTTCTTCTTCCTGTTGTATAGTTTGTTTATAGCAGGGGACCACCAGAATTTATGAATTCCAAGAACAGTTGGGAAAAGGAGTTGGTACCCGAGTAGTTTTCCCAGTTAATGGCAAGGTAGTTGAAATCACCCAGTATTAGGGTGTTTGGTTGTATCTTAATATTTTCCAGTATGTTTAGAATGGTGTAGTGAGAATCATGGGGCATGGTGGGGGATCTCTAGCAAGCTACAATTTGGATTGCAGTCTTACCTAGTGTTAGTTGCACCTGGAGAATTTCAGATGCATTGTGTTGGGCAACTAGCCTGGAGGTGTGAATATCCTTGGTGAATATGGACACTTCTCCACCTTTAGTGTTTCGGTCTTGGTTTTGTGGCCAAAAAGTGTGGTAAGAGTTGTAGCCTGGTACTGCAGGGGTGCTCTCTGCAGCCTTGAACCAGGTCTCAGTTACTGCACAGATATCGATGTTCTCTATTTTAAGGAGTGCCTCGAGAGAGTGCATTTTGAGGTTTAGACTTCTAGCATTGAGTAGCATTACCTTCAGATTTTGCATGCTTGTATCTGTCACGGTGGTGGTTTTATCCTTTGAACCTTGCCTAAAAAAGGCACTACAGGGGTGGCAAGAGCTTTAGCCAGTAACCTGAATCCCAGGGGTGATAGGTGCAGACCATTTCTGGCAAAGGATTGTGATTTGTCGATCATGTCTTCCCAGGCAGACAGATACTGGATCCCCTTTGAATGACACCAGAAGCTTAGCCAATTGTTGAAGTCAGTCATTTTGTCCTTATACTGTGGTATCATTCTGGGTGAAGGCAGGATACTACTCAGGGCTAGGGTCATACCTGTCTGGGCCACATGATCCAAGAGCTCTTCCATGTCTCTGTTCATGTAGTTCAGGGAGGTACATCTCAAGTCATTCACTCCAGCATGGACAATGTTAGAGTCATATTTGTACTTGTTGTGGAGGGACTTGAGTGCATGCGTTATGTCGTGGATCCTGGCACCCAACAGGCAGCTGACTGTAATTTTCTCTTTGTTCAGCCTGGTGAGTGGGACATCAGTGTGCCTGACTATAGAGTCACCTATGACTAAAGTGTTGGGTACATTGTCTTGCCTTAGGGGCTGTTGTTGGGTGGCACACTGGTGTTGTGAGCTATGTGTCACTTTGGTTGTGACTGGTGTTTGTTTGCGTTTCAGCTTCAGAGGTCCTTGTTGCTTGGGCAGGTTAATGTTAAGGGCCACCGCATATGTTGGTTTAGTGTTGCTATGTGTGGGTGTTGATGGTGTGGGTTTTGAAGGGCTATGAGTTGCTTGAGGTGTAGTGCAGGTGTTAACCTTCTCCTCTTGACTGTCTAGCACAATCTTGGCCAGAGAGAGCTTTGCTTCCATTTTGGCTATGTAAGTGCATCTCTCGCAGGTTGTAGTGTTGGGTGGTAGGAGGAGAGGATTGTCTGTGTACATGAGGCAGTTGCTGCATTGCCCCAGTATGCCCAGATTCACCAGGTGGACAGGAGAAATCACCGGAAGCTGACCCTTGGACATGCCTGTTTAGGTGCTTTTTTTGTAAAGTTTAAGAGTTGTTTTCCCTTACCTTTGCAAGGTACGTTGCAATTATTGGCTGTTTAGTGCCTACAATTAATTTTTCCTTACTGACAAGGAGAGTTGAGTGCTTACATCAGTTTCAGGCATCCTAGTGCTTTCCAGCAGGTTCTAGAGCAAGTGCTAGTCACAGGGGTTCAGATTTTAGTGCTACTACTGAGAAACCAGCTAGTTCTAAGGGAAAATTTGAAGAGAGCAGACTTTCTGGCACCTGGAATAGTTTAACTGTAGCCTCGCAGTGCTGCACGATGTGAAAAATGTGCAAACACATGCATCTTTAAGCCAGAAAGTTGAAAGGGATAGAAATCAGCCCAAAAAGGCTAATAAAATTACAATTTCAGAGCTGGAAACCACTCCTCTAGTGTTAGATAGGCAGTACAATGCTCACCACTCCCAATGGTAAGCAGTAGGACTTCCCGATACAACTGCAAGGTCTGGATAGCTCTGAACACAGAAAATAAAGTCCTGAGACAAGCAAAGCCTAGGATCTGGACTGACTAGGAAAGGTGGGGAACGAGCAAACAAGATAGTATTTTTTTTTTGTTAAAACAAGCTAAACAATGCAATAACACAGTAAATAAACACAGAAAAGGCTAACACACTTGAGTGTGTGGTCCTAAACAGTAAATGCAATTAAAACGCTACAAAATTAGCAATTTAAAACTTTTTAAATGAAGCAAGGCATGTGCACAACTGAAAAACGGTTTAAGAGGCAATAATACAGCAGAATAAGTAGCTAGTCTACATATACAGAGAAGTCTATATATACAGAAAAGCAGCTAAAAGACATAAACAATTCAGATGCAGTGTAACCTAGAGCACTTGAGTTGTAGCAATATTAAGGCAATTACAGTTATAATAAATGCTCTAAAATATACTCTATATTTCCAAAATGTTTGAGAAGCACAGTCAGAACACAAGGAGATTCAGGCAATTTTTTTTGAAAGGGAAAAAGGAGAAACAGAAGGCCTTCTCAGATATTCCCTCTGTATTAGGTAGAATGAGCTAATGACACTAGACTGGGAGGAGTGTCCCAGATCAAATTTACAGTAGGGGCGGGCAGCTGCAAAGCCACCAAGTATAACAACAAGACACGAACAGAGAGGGAGGGTGGGGACCAGTACTAAAGCTATTAGCCTACACTCTTTAGACAGTAAATACTACAGAAAGCCACAAAAGGAAAGATTTTAAACAGATAAAGGAGAAAAGAGACTCTACAGATTGCTTTTCACTGCAAACAAATCAGTTACCCATGCAGATTAGTTAATAGCAATAAAATACACTAAAAACTATGCAGCAGACAATAAAAAGTGCTATATATAAATTGCTAGAAACAATAATCAGTATAAATAATCCAAAATGCAAGATGCTTAAATATCTCAGATCAAAGTTGTAATCAACGCCCCGCCTCCACTCTGTTCAGTGTGTATAGACAGAAATCCTCTGAAAGTTAGAGCTTAAGTACCAGAAGATACAACCTTAGACAACTTTTTTTTTTAAAAAGCACAAAAGAACCAGCCCCCACTAGCCATCAGCCAATTAACACAACCTAGCTAAGGTAAAGAAAGGCTTCTGCTAATTCTAGATGGCCTGTTCATGTGCTTTGAACAATCACTGTAGAAACAAACAGGCCCAGGTCCAGCAAATCTGAACTAGGACAATACTAAAGTTATTAGCCTACACTCTTTAGACAGTAAATACTACAGAAAGCCACAAAATTAAAGTTTTTAAACAGATAAAGGAGCAAAGAGACTCTACAGAATGCTTTTAACTCCAAACAAATCAGTTACCCGTGCAGATTAGTTAATAGCAATAAAATACACTAAAAACTATGCAGCAGGCAAAAAAAAGTGTTATATATAAATTGCTAGAAACAATAATCAGTATAAATAATCCAAAAAAAAAGGATACTTATATATCTCAGATCAGAGTTGTAGTCAACGCCCCTCCTCCACTCTGCTCAACGCCCAACACTCTCTGTAGCCAGTCTGGTTTAGATGGGTCTTCTGAGACATTGTAGCAATTGTTTCATGTACACTGACAACACCCTTATTCTTAATAAAACATAAAGTATGCGAGAGGTGTAAATACACTTTAAAGCTGGAGGCAAAACTCTCTCATACAACCAAAACTAATCCTATAGGAGTTGTCAGTGACTCTTGCACCATGCCTACTGCACAGGGTAAAGATCTTATGCATAAAACTACCAGGGTCCTCATCCATCACCCAGCACTTTGGTAAAACACCACCCACAGCTACACATAGTAACACTGCATCCAATGCCTCTACTGCTAAACCCTTAAGGCAAACCGGCGCACATCCACATTTTGTGATCATTGGTGATTCTATAGTGAGGCACACTAATCTACCCCGCACAAGACTGAATACGGAGAGAGTCACTGTTAGCTGCCTTTCTGGGGCTAGGATCCATCAAGTCACAGGTACCAGTATGACTCTGTCATAGTCCATGTAGGTGTTAATGACCTGAGATGTCCATCCCTTGACTATATGAAGCATGACATGATCAAGTTTGCTGATTATGTGTATCTGACAGGTATAATCCTAGTGCTGAGCAGCATACTACCTTCTCCGTGGATGTTGTCACGTTACCAACAGAAAATAATTGATTTTAATAATTGGCATGGCTTTTGGTGTCAGTCTGGGGGGGTACAGTATTTCATTGCCTGGGAGGACATGTTTGGTAGACCATGCTGCTTTGCCAGGGATGGTTTTGGATATTGTCAAAGACCTTTTTCACCCTCGTAATGCCTTTTTCAGGCAATGCCAAACTGATAAACATACTGACTTAACTGAACCTATGAAGGAATATCTGATGGTGGTATTGCTTAATGCTAGAAGTCTTAACATGAAATTCCACTCCCTGCATGCCTTCCTCTCCTGGAGAGTGTAGACATTTGTGCAGTAACAGAGACATGGTTTAATGTTATGGAGAGTATCTCAGCAATGCAAGGTTATAATGCCTTTCACACCTTTAGACCAGATACTGCACAGGAGGGAACTAAATGTCTCAGTGAATGACCTACTGGAACTCATACATGTGCAGCTCTCCATAAACAGGGTCTAGTACCATATCCTTGCAACCTATAGATCCTGCTCCATGTCCCAGGAAACTCATACTACCTATCTGAATGTACTAGAGTCCCTTACCATTCAATACAATATGATATTCATGGGAGATCTCAACTACCTCTATAAAGATTGGGAATCCTAGACCACTTCTAATGCACAAACCCAGCAATTCCTAAACTTTGTTAATACCAACATCGTGGATCAATTGGTCCATTCTCCTACAAGAAGTACAAACATCCTTAACCTTGTACTCATGAACATTGAGGGATCTTCCTCACCAAATGTGATGTCTTCATTTGTCATATCTGACAATAAGGCAGTTTTACTTGAAATAAAAATTAAATCCAGGGATCCAGAGAAACCAAACACCTATAGGAACTATTCCAAGGCTAACATTTCTCTTCTAAGCAACACATTGGCTAAATTTCAAGCACCCCCAAACCCAGTAAAAACCATAGCATATGCTGAGCTATTTACAAAATTTCTGTACAGCCATATTGATAGCTGTATAGAGTGAGCTGTGCCCACTCATATTAAGAATAAGACAAACTCAAAAGGTAAGACCCTGGTGAAATCACAATATCAATTGTTATAAAACAAAAGAAAAAAAATCTTGGTCCAGCATAGAAGGAACAAAGCTATATATACTAAAGGTTCCCCGACCAATCTCAACAGGCAGCTAAGAGGGTTAATTAATACTTCAAAGGCTAAATTGGAAGAAAAAATTGTTTCTCAGGCAAAGGCCAACAACAATATTTTCTACAGCTATATCCATAACCTCAGGAGAAATACACAACAGTGAGCAGAACTTATTGTAAATGCCATCACCCACACTGAACCAGAGGCCATTGCCAATCTTTTGGCCGACAGGTTCATCTCAAATTTTGTCCAAAGGAAATATCATGTGCCACAATCCCCCAATCATTACTAGGGAAGAGGACATCAATGCACTTTTCAAGGCCAAAAACACTGCATCGATGGGCCCCAGTAACATCCCAGGATTTAATAAATAGCATGAAACATGGCCTCTCTGGTCCATTTGAATCACCTCTCAACTGGAACATTTAGTCAGGTTTTGTGTCCAAGGAATGGAAGATGGCTAGAGTCAGTCCCCTGCACAAAGAAGGTCCAACCACTGACCCGTGTAACTACAGGCCCATAAGTCTTGCCAGCCTCATATGTAAAGCTATGGAAATAATCATCACAAACATGAAAAATGAGGACATAGGTAACCTACAAGCACTGGACTCATCACAGTTCAGCTTTGTTAAAGGAAGCTCATGCCTATTAAATCTGGTAGACTTTTTTGAGAGTGTCACTAAAGCAGTGGATGAAGGTAAAACTGAGCATACAGTTTACCTTGACCTGGCCAAGGTTTTTGATACAGTACTCCACTCAGGCATTTTAGACATGGTCATTAGTTTAGGTATAAACCCAAACAGCTCATTGATAGGACCCAGGAGGTTAAAATAGGTCAGGCCATCTCCACAAAGAGGCCAGTCACTAGTGGCTCAGTACTGGGCCTGCTCTGTTTTGACATCTATTTTATCTGAAATAGAAGCAAATGTTGAAGGTGTATGGCTGACTATGTTTGCAGATGATTGCAAGCTAGGGGTTTTAATCAACTCCCCTGCAGACACTAGTATTCTTCAAAAAGGTCTTTCTCTGAATAACAAATGGTGCCAAAGTCATGGTCTTAAAATGAATGCTAAGAAATGCATAATTGCATTCTTTGGGAAGTCAACCATCCCGACTAATTACCATGTTGATAATATGCTCCTAAGAGTTGACCCAGTGGTCAGGGATCTGGGTACACATGTAAATAGTAGCCTTACCTTCAACCACCATGTGGCCAGAGTGATGAGGAAATCCTTTTATGTTGCTCAACTTATAAGTAAGGGCATGGCATCTGGGTCCAAAGAGGTCATTATCCCACTGTGCTCTGCCCTTATCAGACCAATGATAGAGTACAATGCTCCCTTTGTACCTGACTAGGCATATGCAGCATCTAGAGTGACCTCAGAGGTTTCCTACAAAAGAATACAAGACATAACAGGCTTGCCTTATGCAGATTGCCTTAAAGCCCTTTCCCTGTACTCAGTCTCCTATAGACTGCAGAGGGGTAATCTATGCCTGGCTTACAAGGCATCAGCAAACCCCATACTTATGAATCACCTACATATTTGTAAATCAGAGTACCAGCAATACAAAGTCTAGGGACCTGCATTTTGTCTGTAACTTAAACAGAACATGCTGGAGAGACAGATACATGTCCCAGAGACTGCCCTCCTATGGAACCATCCATGTGAAGCTGAGTTCATCTATTAGCCAGTTTAAGCACAACCTAGACCATGTACTTTACATTGGGCCTGGCACCCATGTCCCTTATGGACAGAGGTAGCTTATAAATGCCTGTTTCTCAATCTCCTGTTCAGATGCAACACATCATTAATCTTTCAAGAAAACTTGGCTAGGCTTAGAAAGGGCTCCTAGCTCATTAGCCTAGTAACAGTCTATGAATTTATGAATCTACAAATCTAAGTGACTTACCAGATAATAATAGGCAGTGTTAGAAAAGGCAAGGCGTTATTAACAAAATGACACTAAGATTGTTAGTCAATGATGTCCTGCAGTGGAAAACTCAGTCTTCGGTGCCATTTATTATCCATATTTTCATATTTATGTTCATATCTTCATAACTGAGAGACCTACATTTTATTGAGATGTTTGTTGTGGAGCCCCAATGTGGGAAATAGGACTATTCACTTAAATGTTGGTTTATATCACACTAAACTGAAAATATTTCCAGTTGTTTGTTAGTAATTATGAAAATAAGCAATGTTTCTGTATCTACTTAATAGAAAAACAATTGATTTTACAAACTGTTGCATGACATTAGGTGAAACCTTAGATGTTGTTAAAGATAACTGTCTTTGATATTTGCACTGTAAGTTGCACATCTGGAGAGATGTCCAGTATTATTTATATTACATATTATACAATTAAACATATGTTTTCATATTTCTGTAAATATCTCAATTAGCATGCACTTACAGAGAAATTTCTCATTGTCATGTGAAGGCATATATCTGGTTACAAAAATGTTCTAACAGTATATATCTTGGCTGTATAGTTCTCAAGACATGAAAATGTATTTGAGAAATTTTACAAAAAATATAACTTGAGGTTTGAATGCATTATAATATATTGCAATATTTAGGGGAAAGACCATGAATGCACTGACTATTATCACTCTAAATATTACTTCTTACTGACAGCATTGCTATTTGTACAGTTGTAATAGCTTTTACTGATAATAAAATATTTAGCTTTGTTTATCTTAATGCTTTTTAAATTATTTTTCTGAAAATGCTTTAGAATGCAAGATCTGTGTAGACTACAACAGGTGTGACACTCCAGACCTCACAGGTGTTAATGTGTTATACAATATGGCAGTAAAGCTAGAAACTGAAGTACAAACAGGTAAAAAGCTAATAACTTCTGTCCCCCACCCCCCACACCCAAAATATACCAATAGATCACAATGGTCTCACCACACATCGAACAGTTGTAACTCAAAAAACATGAATTCAGTGCCTTACAACTCATTGATTTTAAGATACTCCATGGGACAGTGACAGCAATATTGCTTCTGTAAGTGTCATTAGCCTGCCTTGGTGTTTCTCTTCTCCATAATTCTTTGACATAAATAGGTAAGGTAGTGAGGCTGGGGATAAAATCTCACAAGTGACAGGTGTGGAGCTGCTTGCCTTACAAAAAAATAACTTTATTGTTTATTTGCTTTTCTGGGAGATGACTAAATGACCAATTGTAACTGACTAGTTGATTTGTCAGGCACTGACCACCAAAGCTTTATATTATACTAGGATGACTAGTTGATTTGTTAGGCACTGACCATCAAAGCTTTGTATTATACTAGGATGACTAGTTGATTTGTCAGGCACTGCCCATCAAAGCTTTGTATTATACTAGGATGACTAGTTGATTTGTCAGGCACTGACCATCAAAGCTTTGTATTATACTAGGAGATCCATTATCATCTGCTATGGACAATATGCATATTTTCCCAAAAAACTAGCTTGCTTCAGTAGTCAAATCAGTAACTGTTGTACAAACCATAACCAGTCTTTGATAAACTACTTTACAGATTTTATCAGTTCATGACTGAAGTTAATTGACCATTGGCTGCATATCTTAATGAAGCGCATCATCAGCCAACCCCATTGGTGTATCTCAAGTTCCAAAACACTTAACTTAGGAGGAGGAAGAATATTATTTAGACTTTGACTATTTGATAAGATAAATCATATTCCCCGAGTCCTGTTTTGTATCTATACAAAATGAGGTTGCAATACTATCAGTGTAACATCTATCACTGACAAAATTCAGTAATATAAAACCATTTAAATAAACAAGATCCAAAATGAAATGCCTGAGGTACTGTACTGAAAGGTAATACAGGTATCTGGCTTCAACAGAGTTTAAAAGCAAACAGACATAAGCAATCTCAAATTGCTTTAAAGAGTCAGTTGTCTTCTTCGGGTGCTTGTCTTAGAAATGTTGGAAATGTTTTAAATGGCTACAAATTGCAGATAAACTCATGGAAGTCTATTAAAATCCACTTAGAGCGAAGTTTGTTTCGTAATGCTGAGGATAAAGTGAAAAGAGTTGAAAATATCGGAGTAGACACCTTTGGATGAAGTTATAGAGAGTTTTATCCTTTAATGATGAGTCTGAGACTAAAAATAGGGAAAACAAGTGAAATCCAAGTGTGGATATTATCGTGGAAACTGTACTACCTGAGTTATGGCACTGAAAGTTAAACTGATTAGCTATTTGAAACAACTGGTTGTCGTGGAAGCTGATAAAGCTGAGAATTATAATGATTCCATCTTGTTCATTTTCAGTTGAGAAGTTGGCAAGACAGAGGTCAGTCAATTCAAATAAATAAAGAATTATTGCTGACAGACCACAAACTAATGGAAGCAAAAGATGACATTTAAAGCTGAAATTTAATAGTGATTGGGATACATGCAGGAGGAAACGGAGACAAATGTCATAAAAGAAAAATGGCACCCTGGTTTGGGTTTTCTGTTAACTCATTCCCTCCAGGACAAGTCGTTTGAGTGTGTACCTTTAACTCCTAGTGGGTGTTGCCTAAGCCTTTAAAAATGAAGTTATCACCTTACAATTCTAATAAATACTTATTGACAGAGGTCAAATATCAGTACAATTGTTTTTGCCATCATGTATGCTTCAAGATAAAATATTCTGATACATTGTATGTAGCATGGTTTTGGAATTATTAATGCAAGTATAAGCAAGTAATATTTGATGCCTAGAGGAGCAGTAGGAGGTAACTGCAGAAACACCTGGAGACGTCACTTGGATGTAATGAGACATAAAGAGCATATCAGATGTCATTATCAATGCTCAGAAATATATGGGAAACATTTGTGTTATGTTGGTTCAATTATTATCAAGATCATTTTTTCAATAATATTTATTTATTGTTTTCCTTTTTCCATTACATAACATTTCACAAGAGAATACACAGGTGATGATCAAACAGTAATAACAGCAATATTCTTAAAACATATTTACACTATTTACATGAATGCTTCCATATTTCCCTCTTAATGGAGGAAATAAAGGATGTTTTCTCCAGGGTTATCATCTTATGTTAGTATAGTCTTATATGATGTTATGTTTTTTATTATGTATAATGTAAAAGTATTTCAAGATCAATGCTTTATGCCAGTATAATATTGAAAATTTGTTCCCAGAGTTTCAGATTATAGGAATTTTTGTTTTGTTTGTTTATTATGTATTTATGGGCTAATATATGTTTTATCACTAATATCCTAAAACTTTTCCATGAGGTTTTAGATGGGGTCAGCCAGTTAGTAGCTATGTAAAGTTTCATTAGTAGAAAAATATTAATGAGGATGCTCATTTGGGTATTAGATAGGTTATTTGGGGGAATATGTAATATCATAAATTCCCAAGTAAGCGTTGATGATTGATATCCCATCTTTTGTAGTTGTAGTTTCAGGGAGTTCCAAAGTTTAAATATACATTTACAGCTCCAGAACATATGCAAAAGGTCAGCAGTTTCATCTTTACAATGTGGGCACTTTGGAGAATTATTAGGATTACATTTATGCAAGCTAAGGTGTGTGTAGTAGGCATTATTATATATCATGAGTTGGGTAAATGTTAACTTTTGAAGGGATATGGATTTTACCGTTAGGTTAATTGCTTGTATTATTTTATTTTCCTCAACCGATGGTATTTTTTCTTTCCAATAATTAGACAAGAGTATATGTTCTTGATATTTCAGGTCTTTTATCAATTTGTATGAGCATGTTATAAATTTTCTATTTTGAAGAAGGGCTTGCCATAATGAGATACATTTCCTTAAGTCATCTTCATTAATGTTTACGTTTTGTAGGTAACTTGTACACAATTCCTTAATCTGTCTCAAGATCAGTAGACATGATTTGGAAAGGCCCAGTTGATGTCTTAATTCATGAGCAGTACAGTTTAAATATGGATATATATGTCTTGTATTGTTAAGTTGATTATAAGTGGGAATCTTTTCAGATCTAGTAGCTGGTTATTAATTTTCAAGTTAGGATTTTTGTATATGGGTTGTAGGATCATCATGTGTTGGAAGAGATTTACTGATCTAAAAAGATTTTGCGTTAATGTTATATAATTTTTAATGGGTTACATTAGATTATATGTTTTAGTATTATCGCTGTTTAAAAAGGGTAATGATTTTGGATTTATATTCAGGCTATCAATATGCTTAAAGCATAATCTTAACCAGTGTGGGGACCAATTATTGATTTGTGTATCATAGTTTGCAATTCTTAAAGTTCTATTTGCATTTATGATTAAGTAGTAATTTTCAAAATTAGGTAGATCTAAGCCACCTTTGGTTTTCGGGGTCATCAGTTTATCATATGATATTCTACTTTTTTTTTGGTTCCCATATAAATTTAGCGGATTCAATGTGAATTTGTTTAAAAAATTTCTTGGGTATTAATAACTGTGAAGACCTAAAAATGTATAATAATCTGGGCAAGATATTCATTTTAATAATCGAGAATTTTGCTAATGGTGGTAGTTTCAGATTTTTCCACCTCTTTAGATCACATAAAATGTGTTCCCAGTTTTGTTTAATATTATTAAGATAAAAATTTTTGTTATCTGTAGAGAATGTAATTCCTAAGTATTTAATCTTTTCCTCGGAATTTAATTGACCTATCAATGGTAAAAGTGAGAAAGGTTTTAGAGTTTTTAAAGGAAAAATGTTGGTCTTTTAAGGTTTATTTTATAGTTTGATATTAATGCAAAGTCTTCTATGGCAGATAGTATTTTTTGGTATCTGTGGCTGGTGTTGTACAATATATGTTAAGGTCATCGGCAAAAGCTGACAATATAAATTACTGGGGCATTATGATATACATTTTGTTTGATGTTTAAGAATAGGGGTTCCAGGTATAGGTTAAATAATAAGGGAGATAGAGGACATCCTTGACGCGTACCATTTTTGATTTGGATTCTGTTAGACCACCTTCTATTTATATATAATGTTGTATAAGGGTTATTGTATAGTGTTTGTAAAGTTAAGATAATCTTGGGGAATATTAAAGTAGGGTAAGATCTGAAATAAAAATGTTATATTGACTCTATCAAAGGCCTTATATGCATCTATAATGAGTGCATACATGTTTAGATTGTTTTGGTTAGCATATGAAATTAACATGTGTAGTGTTAATGTATTATCACTGGATTGCCTAGATGTTAAAAAGCCAGATTGTTCATTTGATATAATTATGTTTGATATTTTCTTTAGTCTATTAGCCAGAATAGACGTCAGAATTTTAGTATCAATATTAAGAAGTGATATGGGTTTATAGTTGTCTGGGTTCTGAGGATCTTCCTTTTCGTTGGGAATGAAAATTGTTTTGGATGCATTAAAATGGATATCATTAATTTTGTTATTTATTATATAATTTAATACGAGTGATAGAATTTGTGCAATGATATGATAGAATGTTTTGTAAAACTCCGCGGTAAGGCCATCTGGGCCAGGAGATTTGTGTGATTTCAATGTTTTGATTGTTGTTATTATTTCTTTAATGGATATTGGTTTTATTAAATCTTTTTGTAGTTTCTCATCAATTTTCGGGAAATCGAGTTTTTGTAGGAAGTCCCTATTATTATCATTTGTGAGTAAGTTTTTTTTGTTCTCCATAGATTTGTGAGTATATCATTTCAAAAATGTTGATAATATCTTTGGTTTTCATATAAGTTTTATTCTTATAGGATATTTCAGGAATTTGAGAGGGTGTTTTCGACTGATTGATTATTCTTGCTAGTGCTCGTGATGGTGTTTGTATATGGTTAGCATATTTTGCAAGTATCTTAGTTTCATAAAATGATAGTTTATTATTTTGAATCAAGAAAAGGTCTTTTTGACATTTCAATAGTTCTGTTTCAGTTTGCGTGTTATGTTTTTTCATTAAATCCTGTTCTAAAGATTTGATTTTAGTCTCCAGTAGCTGTTCCTCTCTGAGTTGAGTTCTTTTGTAATAAGAAGCTTTTTGGAGAAAGATACCTCTTATCTGAGCTTTTGTTGACGCCCATTCAATATCAGGGGGGTGTTGCTGTTTTGCTAACTTGACTAGTGAGTTTTTAAGTATGTCCTGGATTTCCTGAACTATTTCCTTTTTATTTAAAAGATTGGGGTTTAAGGACCAGTTATATCCCTGGTATGGTGTATCGCTTCTTGTAGAGTTAATAATATTTAAGGTGATTTTAGAGTGGTCAGACAAGTATCGGGCATGAATAACTACTGTGGGGTCAAGATTGATTAGTGCTTCTGAGATTAGAAAAAAGTCAATTCTTGACCACATTTTATGACAGTTGGAGTAAAACGTAAAGTTATTTGAGGTATTCGAGTTATTTCCATATTTAAAGGGATCATATAATTTAAAATCATATTTAAGTTCGCTTAATGCTAACATTGCTTGATTATTGCATGATCTCCATTGGCTTGATTTATCCTGTTTAGGTTTTGGTATGCATTCCAGTCCCCACCTATGATTATGTAATGGTTGTTGTATTGATTTAAGATAGGGTACAATGTGGCAAAGAAGGAATGCTGGTTATTACATGGTGCATATATATTGAGAAGTATAATGGGTTTATCATAAATGGTAGTTGAAGAATCACATAGCACCATCTACCTACATTTTCTGTTTTGGTTTCTATGATTTTATCTTGGTACTGATCTTTAATGATTATCGCTACTCCAGCACTATTAGTTTTGCCTTCAGAGGTTATTATTTCTCTTATCCATTTTTCTTTTTTATTTCTGACCATTCCTCATTAGTTAAATGAGTTTCTTGAAGTAGAATGAAGCTTGCCTTAGCCTGCAAAAATAGATGAAGAAGCAGTTTCCTTTTCCCCATGCTCTGGAGACCTTTAATATTCCATGAGTCTATTTCCCACATTTATAAAGCTTTTATTTTGTGTAAGTAGTCTTGAAGTTTGTGTAGATATATTGGTTTGTGTTGATTTCTTATCAAAAGTATGTTATGAAAGCATTCTTTTATTCCCGTCCCTTCCCTGTGCCTACCCACTAATCTCCTGGAGCAGGAATTTAACAGGACCTGGCAATAATTAGGTTTTGCATTATTTTGTATTAATAGTAAGTATATACCTTGTATGTTAGCATATAAAAGGTAAAGGAAACTTATACGCCCTGCATGACCTAAAATTATCTGTACAAAGCCTATCCCACTCATTCCCTAACAAACACTGCTTTTATAACCCACGTCTCTTCTTGTTAGATTTATTTATGGGTTGTCAAAATTTGATTAATCATTTGCACCAGTCCTGGTTATAATTAAAAGCAGGTAACATCCATTTAAGCAACTTATCACTAAAAATATTTGAGAGATTGTCAACTATAGATTATTGTCTCAAGTTTAGTTTAATAACTATATTCATGGAGTATACTCCTTCCTTGCCTAAACTTAGTTGTGTGTGATTCTTCCTTCTCTAGGCCAGATACTTATATTTCCGATTATACCTTATCTTGCTTTGGGGGGAGTAATCAAATTTTTCACTTCGGGTGAATCAAGACTTCTTGAACCCCCCAGTTTAATTACCTTAGCTCTGTAATATTTAGGTCTTGAATGGCACTGTGTTAAAGAGGTCAAGAGGCGACTTTTCTCTACTATATAATTGATATTCATCAGATAATGTATTTTATATATTCTTACTGAGTCCTGGAGAAAACAATATACTTATATAGCACAAAGAAAAAACTGCTGAGGTATGGCTCCAGAGTCTCCAAAATCTTTTTTTAAAAAATGAAATAGAAACAGCAATATCCAATACGTACGCAGTACTGATTTAATCTCACACAAGCGCTTTCACATCAAGCTTCGTCAGGTATATAAAGGATTACTTAAAAAACACCTTATATAACAATTCAATCATATATAAAGGATTACTTAAAAAACACCTTATATAACAATTCAATCATATCACATGACTTTCAGTGAATAAAAATTAAAAAAAACATACCCTTTAATGAATAAAAAATGTCTAAAACCTATCAATATATATATATATATATATATATATATATATATATATATATATATATATATATATATATATATAAACTATATATATAATTTTACATGAAACAATGTGCTTAAATTACATAAATATATAATATATAATATATAATAAATAATATATAATAAATACATAATAAATACAATAAATAAACATTATTCATATATTACCTACGTAAAAACCTTTTTCTAAGCATAGGCTTCATGGGGACAGTGTCATTGAGGCCATGGCCATAATTAGCCCTAAGCATCACAATCCATTTTGCTTCTATTTCTTCCGTCTTGGCTCTAATGTCTCCACCCCTTGAGCTATCATATGTCCTACTAACTACTAAGAATTGAAAACTATGGCTCTCTCCCACATTTAAAACATGCTTTGCCAATGCATTTGTACGTGTGCCTTTCCTAATATGGTATATATGTTCTCTAATTCTTTCTTTCAATGTACGATTTGTCTTACCTATATAAAATTTATTACAGACTACACAATTAGCCAGATATATAACATGACTAGTGTCACATGTTGCACTAACCCTGATATCATAAATATGTCCAGTATCAAGGTGTTTAAAAAATTTTTCCTTATTAATATATTTACAAAATGTGCAATTACCACAAGGTTCAGTACCTACAACTTTATTCAAGTAAATTTCATCTCTAGGTGTACATAATCTTCTCTTCAAATTCTTTTTATTCTTGAATGTAAATTGAGGTATATTCCCTACTATTTTACTAATTTGATTGTCTGTAACTAATATGTTCCAGTGCTTGTTAATTATATCTGTATATTTATTAACATCTCTAGAATAAGTAACACAAACTTTTAAACTGGAGTCATGTTTACATTTGTCCTTAGACATTTTCTCTGAAAAATATGGTTTAGCTCTAGTTTTTCTAAGTCTTTCAACAGCTGTAGCACTGTCAGGAATCAACTCATGGTTGTACCCTCTTGCTGTTAATTCACTTCCTACTACATCCATTTGTTTCTTAAACTCATCTTCTCTGTCACATAATCTCGAAACCCTATAAAATTGATTTGAACTACATTTTTGGATATGTGCCTAGGATGCATGCTATCTCTACTTAAAAGTTTATTTGCATGACATTTCTTCCTATATAATCTTGTAGACAACATATTCATGTCATCTTTTCCTATGCAGACATCTAAAAAACTAATCTCTTTATCAGAAAAATTCAATGTGAACTTTAAAAATTGTGAAGATTCATTAAGATAAACTATAAAATCAGACAGTTCAGTACTATTGCCCTTCCATAAAATGAAAAGGTCGTCCACAAATCTTCTATAAAAAATAATCAAGTGTTTAAAAGGACCATCTAAAAGGTATCTTGACTCCCAAACAGACATAACAGCATTTGCATAGCTATTAGAACATGCACTACCCATCGCCACTCCATTTCTTTGCCAATAAATATGATTTCTAAAAATAAAAATATTGTTTTCAAGTACTATACTCATTAAACATTGCAGTAAATAGATTTTGTCTGAATCAAATACATTTTTCATTTGCATAAATGTTCTTAAATCTTGTATACCCAATCCATTGGGAATAACAGTAAACAAGGAGACTACATCTAAATAACAAACATAAAATTGTTACCTAGTACATTTTTGCTTGTATATACATATAAATCACTTAGAAAATGTTCAGTATCCTTTAATATGTATTCAGACATATCTATCAATGGTCTCAAATTCTTTTCTAGAAATATTGAAATGGGCTCTGTACTCCAGCCATTCCCAGAGACTATCGGTCTCATCGGTGGCCTACTGGAGTCTTTATGTAGCTTGGGTAAACCTTGAATGATGGGTGTGATGGGGTTACTAACTAGAAAATACTTGTATAGTTCATCTGTTATAATGTTGGTCTCTGCCATAGTTTTTATTCTATCAGTTATAGACTGAATCATTAAAGTAACTTGCGCTTGTGTAATAATTTGATAAAAACTGACATCATTTAACATTTCATACATTAGATCATCATATGTAATTCTGTCTAATAAAACTACTTGCCCACCCTTGTCTGCTGGCCTAATGAACAGACTAAAATCATTTTCTAACTGCTTCAAGGCTGTATATTAATTTCTATCTAAATTATACCATTTCTTCCTATTGGAATTAAATCTCTGCTCATCATACGTCTTATAAATTTCTGATAAACATAGCTGCTCAAAAGCATTAATCAAGGCAGTTTGCTTGGGTACAAAAACACTTTGTTTCCTAAAAGAAAAATTATTATTATCATTTACCTGTGTTTGCTGAAACATATATTTCAATGATAAATTCCTAGTAAAGATTTTCAAATCATATACAATGTCAGTAATATCAGTATCAGAAGTGGGTATAAAAGACAACCCCTTCTCAAGTACTTTCAATTGAAAATCAGAGATTTCATGTGTAGATAGATTCTTAACTAACGTCTTACTTGCTGAAATGCTTTTTTTATCATATATGCGTTGGTCGTGTCCTCGTCGAGCTTTCGCTTGTATCTGGTGGTATTCCTGTCTCTGTTCATGCTGGCTTGTCGTTTGATGCCATTCCGGGTCAGAGAATTGTCTCTCAGTGGTAACGGAAAATTTAAACCCATGCTGGGAATGTCCTTAAAAAATTCATTCCTGCTTCCTATGTTGGCTGCATGGGTCTTCGTCAGTGCATTACTGTCTGCTGCCCTGTGTACAACTGCCGTAGTCGTGATAACCTTTCTCTTGACTCCCATGTCTAAGTTAGAGTTAACTTTAGTTGCAGCTTCTTCAGCAACATCATCTATTTGCTCCCCTACTAAATATAAGGGTGGGCAAGTAGTTTTATTAGATAGAATTACATATGATGATCTAATGTATGAAATGCTAAATGATGTCAGTTTTTATCAAATTATTACACAAGCGCAAGTTGCTGTAATGATTCAGTCTATAACTGAGAGAATAAAAACTATGGCAGAGACCCACATTATAACAGATGAATTATATAAGTATTTTCTAGTTAGTAATCCCATCACGCCCATCATTCAAGGTTTACCCAAGCTACATAAAGACTCCAGTAGGCCACCGATGAGACCGATAGTCTCTGGGAATGGCTGGAGTACAGAGCCCATTTCAATATTTCTAGAGAAGAATTTGAGACTATTGATAGATACGTCTGAGTACATATTAAAGGATACTGAACATTTTCTAAGTGATTTATATGTATATACAAGCAAAAATGGACTACATGAAAAGAGACATAGAGGAGCTCTCTGAGCATGTAGCCCAGGCTGGTATGACCCTGACCTTGAGTAGCATCTTACCCTCACCAAGAATGATGCAACAGTATGAAGACAAGATTATCAATTTCAACAATTGGCTTAAGTATTGGTGTCATTCAAAGGGGATCCAATGCCTGTCAGCCTGGGATGACATGCTCGACAAGCCACGATGCTTCGCTAGGGACGGCTTGCACCTGTCACCCCTGGGCTTTCGGATATTGGCAAAGGCTCTTGCTACCCCCATAGTGCCTTTTTTAGGCAAGGCTCAAAGACAAACCCACCTCCATAGGTATCACAAGGGATAAGAAACTAAGAGTAATGCTACTCAACGCCAGAAGTCTAAACCTCAACATGCACTTTCGAAACTCTCCTTAGCATGGAGAACATTGATATCTGTGCAGTAACAGAAACCTGGTTCAAGGCTCTTGAGAGCACCCCAGCACTACCAGGTTATACCTCATACCATGCTTTTTGGCCCCAAAACTTGGACCGAACCACAAAAGGAGGGGGAGTATCAATATTCGTCAAAGATACCCACACCTCCAGGTTGGTGGCACAGCACGAAGCATCAAAGACTATCCATGTGCAACTAACAGTGGGTAAAACTGCCTTCCAGTTTATAGCCTGCTACAGACCACCTTCCCAAACCCAGGAACCCCACTCGGCCTTCCTGAGAACACTGGAAAATATGAAGGTCTCCCCAAACACCATTATATTGGGTGACTTCAACTACCCAACCATAGACTGGGAGCATTACTCTAGCTCCAACACCCTAGCCCAAAGGTTCCTAGAATTTATAAACTCAAATGCTATGGAACAACTTGTTACCACTCCCACAAGAGGGGAAAACATACTGTACCTGATCATCACCAACATGGGGACTATATGCTCCAGACCAGAAGTGTATCCCTCACTGGTAAGATCAGACCATAAACTAATCTCACTGGATATTCACATTCCGACCCCACCCCATGCCCAGAAAACCACAGTGAAAACTTTTCTAAAGCAAATTTCACACTCCTCAAAACCAAGATGGAATCCTTCAAAGCCCCCGGGCCTGTGGATATCGCCCAGACCAAAAATCCTTTATAAACGCATTCTATGAACACCTTCAGGAATGCATGGATCATGCAATCCCAAATAAAACCAAGACCCAATCCTCCAAAGGCAGATGTCCTGTCTGGTGGACCCCAGCCATAAACAAACTATACAATAGAAGGAGGAAGCTACTACGTGATAGAGCAAAATCCCAAAAAGGGAAGGCATGTCTGATCAGTATTAGCAAAAAACTACGGGCACTCATAAAATCGTCTAAGGCCAGCTTCGAGAGAAAAATTGCACAGGACACTAAGGCTTTCTTTAGTTATGTTAGGAACCTGGGTGGGCATTCCCAGATATGCTCAGAATTAGTCTAAAATGACAAAAAATACACCAAACCCACAGACATTGCCAACATCCTAGCTGACAGGTTCAGCGCAAACATTCCCCCCGCCCCACCAAAAGGGCTAATATCTATCCCAGCAGAGTGCTGCCCCCTGACATCTCAGATGCTCAGGTAAGAGCTGCCCTCTCCAAAGCAAGAAACACAGCATGAATGGGACCAGACGGTGTCCAGGGCTGCGTCCTACATGAACTCCAAGAAGAGCTAAACCCAAACCTAAAACTATTGTTCAATCTCAGCCTTACTACAGGATATGTACCCAAAGAGTGGCGTACAGCAACAGTGGTCCCTTTCCACAAAGGTGGTGCCTCAACAGATCCTGGAAACTATCGCCCCATAAGTCTCACTAGCTTGGTCTACAAAGCTATGGAAAGGATCATCATGGACCTTATAAATAAAGATATTGGGGACCTGCAGACACTGGATCCTACCCAGTTCAGCTTTGTTAAAGGCAGATCCTGCCTCTTGAACCTGGTTGATTTCTTTGAAACAGTCACCGAGGCCGTTGACAAGGGGAAGGTGGTCCACACAGCCTACCTGGACCTCGCAAAAGCCTTTGATACAATACCCCACTCGGGCATTATAGATAAGCTCACCAGCTTAAATATAAACCCCTATGTCACTAGATGGTTTGCAAACTGGCTCAAGGACAGAACCCACATGGTTAGAATAGCTGGAGCCATGTCAGACTCCAAACCAGTTACAAGTGGCGTCCCACAAGGCTCAGTCCTGGGACCTCTCTTGTTCGGTATATATTTCTCGGAGGTACAGGCCAACATGGAAGGACTGTGGCTGACCAAGTTCGCAGATGACTGCAAACTGGGTGCCATAATAGACTCTCCAGCCGACACAAGCATCCTCCAAAAGGGCCTCATAGAAACAGACAACTGGTGCCAGAGCCATGGCCTCAAGCTAAATGCCAAAAAGTGTATAGTCATCCCCTTTGGCAAAAACAAAGTGCCCACAAATTACCACATAGGTGGTAATCCATTAAGTACAGAAGAAGTAATTAGGGACCTGGGGACCCAAGTTGATAGCAATCTCTCATTTGACAACCACGTCGCCAAAGTGGTTAGAAAAACATTTTATATAGCCCACCTAATCAGGAGGGATTCACATCTAGATCAGGGGAGGTCATCGTGCCTCTTTACTCATCCCTCATCAGGCCCATAATTGAGTAGAATGCCCCTTTTGGGATGTACCTTACCAGACACCTACAGCAACTGGAAAGACCCCAAAAGTACCTCACCAAGAGGATCAAGGGGCTCAAGCAGATGCCATATGCTGCCCGGTTAAAGAAACTCCAGCTCTACTCAGTGGCATACCGCCTGCTCAGAGGCGATCTGTGCCTGATGTATAAAGCCATGTCGAACCCGGAATTAATGTACATGCTGCACCTCAGAAAATCCAAATCCCATCGAGCTACGCGCTCGAGGGACTTGAACCTCAGCACTGAAATAAATAGGACATGCTGGAGGGACAGATTCATAACCCAGAGGCTCCCTTCACTCTGGAATAAAATCCCAGTCCAGGTTAGGCAGAGTCCCTCATTGACTCTCTTCAAGAGAAATCTTGATGAGTGGATGGGAGATCGTAGGTTTACCCCGGGTATCACTTCTGTGTCACTGTTAGACAGAGGCACAGTATACTAACCTTGAAAAAGGGCATAGCAAAATTAATTTAATATGAGTGGTGAAAGCCATACACACTCTGGCTAGGCTTATAAATGCCCTAGGGCAGATAGCCTAGAATGAACCTATGAACCTATGAAAATGTACTAGGTAACAATTTTATGTTTGTTACATTAGATGTAGTCTCCTTGTTTACTGTTATTCCCAATGGATTGGGTATACAAGATTTAAGAACATTTATGCAAATTAAAAATGTATTTGATTCAGACAAAATCTATTTATTGCAATGTTTAATGAATATAGTACTTGAAAACAATATTTTTATTTTTAGAAATCATATTTATTGGCAAAGAAATTGAGTGGCGATGGGTAGTGCATGTTCTAATAGCTATGCAAATGCTGTTATGTCTGTTTGCGAGTCAAGATACCTTTTAGATGGTCCTTTTAAACACTTGATTATGTTTTATAGAAGATTTGTGGACAACCTTTTCATTTTATGGAAGGGCAATAGTACTGAACTGTCTGGTTTTATAGTTTATCTTAATGAATCATCACAATTTTTAAAGTTCACATTGAATTTTTCTGATAAAGAGATTAGTTTTTTAGATGTCTGCATAGGAAAAGATGACATGAATATGTTGTCTACAAGATTATATAGGAAGAAATGTCATGCAAATAAACTTTTAAGTAGAGATAGCATGCATCCTAGGCACATATTCAAAAATGTAGTTCAAATCAATTTTATAGGGTTTCGAGATTATGTGACAGAGAAGATGAGTTTAAGAAACAAATGGATGTAGTAGGAAGTGAATTAACAGCAACAGGGTACAACCATGAGTTGATTAATGACAGTGCTACAGCTGTTGAAAGACTTAGAAAAACTAGAGCTAAACCATATTTTTCGGAGAAAATGTTTAAGGACAAATGTAAACATGACTCCAGTTTAAAAGTTTGTGTTACTTATTCTAGAGATGTTAATAAATATACAGATATAATTAACAAGCACTGGAACATATTAGTTACAGACAATCAAATTAGTAAAATAGTAGGGAATATACCTCAATTTACATTTAAGGATAAAAAGAATTTGAAGAGAAGATTATGTACACCTAGAGATGAAATTTACTTGAATCAAGTTGTAGGTACTGAACCTTGTGGTAATTGCACATTTTGTAAATATATTAATAAGGAAAAATTTTTTAAACACCCTGATACTGGACATATTTATGATATCAGGGTTAGTGCAACATGTGACACTAGTCATGTTATATATCTGGCTAATTGTGTAGTCTGTAATAAATTTTATGTAGGTAAGACAGATCGTACATTGAAAGAAAGAATTAGAGAACATATATACCATATTAGGAAAGGCACACGTACAAATGCATTGGCAAAGCATGTTTTAAATGTGGGAGAGAGCCATAGTTTTCAATTCTTAGTAGTTAGTAGGACATATGATAGCTCAAGGGGTGGAGACATTAGAGCCAAGATGGAAGAAATAGAAGCAAAATGGATTGTGATGCTTAGGGCTAATTATGGCCATGGCCTCAATGACACTGTCCCCATGAAGCCTATGCTTAGAAAAAGGTTTTTACGTAGGTAATATATGAATAATGTTTATTTATTGTATTTATTATGTATTTATTATATATTATTTATTATATATTATATATTTATGTAATTTAAGCACATTGTTTCATGTAAAATTATATATATATATATAGTTTTATATATATATATATATATATATATATATATATATATATATATATATATATATATACATATATATTGATAGGTTTTAGACATTTTTTAGTCATTAAAGGGTTTTTTTTTATTTTTATTCACTGAAAGTCATGTGATATGATTGAATTGTTATATAAGGTGTTTTTTAAGTAATCCTTTATACGCCTGACGAAGCTTGATGTGAAAGTGCTTGTGTGAGATTAAATCAGTACTGCATATGTATTGGATATTGCTGTGTCTATTTCATTTTTTAGAAAAAGATTTTGGAGACTCTGGAGCCATACCTCAGCAGTTTTTTTCTTTGTTCTACACTTTTGCGTTTTATCTGTAGAGGTATTTGGTGTTTTCTGGGCTTGTTTTTATTGCATCATACTTATATAGCAGTTCAGGCTCATGTATATATTTAAACATAAACATAAATAATTCAACATTCAGTTAGAGATCAAATCCAAAAACGTTTGAGTAACTAGTAGTTAGTAGCCCATGATTTGTTAAAGTAAAGTAGATTAAAATCTTTCCTATAAGACTTTGATGGATCATAGTATAGGATTTAATAAAGGTGTGACATATAGATGTTTTTTCTAGCTTCAGGTCCCTGAAACTTTAAGGTTATGTGTATGTGTAATATATTCTTGGGGTTATAAACCATCTAAAATGGTCCTTTTCAGTAATATTTTGGGATTATGCCAGGTGGGTTAATAACAAGAAAGAAAGTAGAAGTTCTACTACCCTTAGTAAGTCACCCATTATACCTAATCGTAAAGGACCTTGTTCCATTCCAATCTCTGTAATAGGATTAATATATTAATAAATGTATTTTCTTTATCACACAAGGTATCCCAACACATTCTATATTAAGTTCCGATCCAGCAGGCATTGAGAACCAAGTGAATGTAAGAGACCTGAAGCTAGGTACAAATGTTCACAATAACACTTGCTAGAGGTAGTAACTTGTAAAGTATTCAGCACAAAGCTATGCTCATATCTAGGTGTAGACTCCATAATTAGTTTATGTATTTATATTTGCCAGGGTCCGTAATAAGGTATACCAGTTAGCATTTTCAAAGCTGAATCTTCAGAAATTATTCATGCGCTTTTGTGGGTATGAGCTTATGACTATTTTTATATTTTTCATTCCAAATTAAATTATCTGATTCACTACCTTCGAAATACCACTTGGCCACACATATCTATGTCCTGTCATACTAGTAGTCAATTGCTGATTTTATATGAGTTAAAGCACTCAGCACTAGTGTGAGTGAGACTGTTAGTATATGACTTGTTTAGTTTTCGGTTAGAAAATAAATTTACTTTCATATAAGGGACAATGCTTAATGTAGGCTCTCTTATAAAGTCTGTATAAAATTTCAAAAGATTCATAGTAATCTGTGATGGATTTAACATAAATAAAATTAAATAAATTTGAATCTTGTGTTCATGAAGTCAAGGTTATGCTACCTTGTGCAAATTGAGATATATTGCTTTCAAATCTGTCAGCAGAGTAAAATGTTTTAACATCTCAAATCAACATAATAAGCTACACAACTTTATTTATACATGGATATGTTTAAAATTGGTAATAAATAGCTATGGGGCGATGAGAGTGTCATTTAACAGTATTATCAATATGTTTAGTGTTTATTGTAGCAATAGTTACTTTTTTTTTTTTTCGATTGTAGATCCTTTAATCTTCCCTCCGAGCTTCCAGATAGCTAAGCCGATTGCTTAGCTTCTCGAAGAGGGATTCAGATTGCAGACGGACTTCCGGAAGCACCACCTCTTGAAGACGACCTCTAGAGCTGCAAAACAGCTTTCGGTTCCTCTCTTGGGAAAGCCAGCATGACGCGCAGGTTGTGTATTTCCTGTTGAAGCTCTTGCGCCTTGTAGAACAGGAAAAAAGGTCATGCCAGGCTTAAATACGGTCTAGGGCAAGGCAAACACCAGATAAAGGAAAAATAAGTCATCAGCTGTTGCTGGGAGATGTATCCGACCTAAAAGGTTCAGTAACCGCAACGGAACATGAAGCTAGTCATCTATGGCAGGAATAGATTTGAAAACAGACATAAAGGTAGATTTTGCTTCTCTCCTGTTAGTAATTGAATATTTGACCCTATTGACTGAAAATATTAGAGAATTTGGGTACTTCATTTGGAATTTTAGTTTTTTATCAATCAAAAATCTGCAATAAGGTGATAGAAGCTGTCT